>NW_010972598.1:10479506-10485328 GCF_000737465.1 Haliaeetus leucocephalus | reverse complement strand
CCCCCCGATCCCTTCCCACCCGCCCGGCTCCGCACCTTCACGCAGCCGTGACCCAGCTCCTGCTGCGCCGTGGCGTTCCCGCCGTGATCCACCGGCTCCTCGCACTCCACGAACTCCTCGGGGCTGAGGGGAAGGAGGGGGAGCGGTGAGGGAGGGCGAGGCGGCCGCTGCATCCCCGGCCCCGCCGCCCGGCCCGGCGCTCACAGGTAGGTACAGAGGACGAGCGGCGCCCGCGGGTCGGTGTAGGCCCAAGTGGAGGCGGGGGACCCCGGCCCGGGCGCCTCGGCCTCGGTGCCGTTATGGGGGAGGCCGCGGGAGGAGCCTTGCAGCAGCAGCAGGTTACCGAGCAGTAACGCGACCTGCCCGCCCAGTAACGCGTAGCCCACCGGCCCGCCGCGCCGCGGCGCCATGGCGGCGGCCGCTGCTGCTAGGAAACGCCTCGCCCGCCCCGGCCTAGCGGGCCGTCCCGCCGCCGCCAGCCAATGGGAGACCGCCGCCACGCTCCGCGGCCAATCAGAGCGAAGGCGGAAGAAACTGCGGAGAGAAGGCTGCCAGGAGAAGAGGCGGAAGAGCGCGCCAGATCAGGAGGCGATTGGCTGCCGGGGAGGCCCGTCAGCCTATGGGTGAAGGAGGGGGGCGGGGTCACCGGTGTTGGGCGCGGTCCTTCTCGGCCCGGGCCTCACCTCAGGGGCGGCCGCCCGCCCCGCCGTGAGGGGAGACCGGGGGCGGCGGCGGCTGCGTCGTGGGGGCTCCGGTAGGGAGGGGGCTCGGGACGCCGCGGTCCCGCTCGGCGTGAGTTGCTGGTTGGTGGTGGGAGCTGAACGGCCGCCGCCGCACGGGAGACGAGCGGCCCGGCTGCTGGTGGAGCGAGGCCTCGCAGCCTCTCGGCCGCCCCCGGCCCTCTCCCCGTGCCCGTCGGAGGTGCCGTTGGTGCCCGTCCTGGTAGTCCGGGATTCCTCCCTACAGGTGGGCGCACGCCGTGCCCTCCCAGCCGCCGCCGCCACCGAGAGAGCTGTTTCTGCGGCGGCCGCTGCCGCCTGCTGTCAGCAGCGGGGAAGGCCTCGCCTCGGGCTCCGCTCCCGGCTGTCGGAGTGTTTGTTGCTCGGTAGCAAGCAGAGTGAGCTCGGCCGAGGGGGTCGCAGCTTCCCCCGGGCCCGGGCTCAGCCCTGGGACAGCAGCTCCGGCAGGTACGGAGAGCTGCTGCTTCTCCCCGTGCACTCGGTGGGAGAAAGGGTTTAGGCAAACGGCTCCCCCGGGGGATTAGGCCAAAAGCGCCCTGTGTGCCTGGTGCAGGGTGATACCACCTCCTTGAAGGAGCCGTGGCTTTGCCTTCGACGCTGGCGTTTCGGGCTGGAGAGCCGTCTGTGGTACTGCTGGAGCCGGATTTCCCCTGACCTGCGGCAGGAATGGGTTTGTCCGTTGGATGTGATGGCCAGCTGTCTCATTAAGCCCTTCTGTAATGATTAAGAGGCTTCCAAGCAGCTTTAGAAATAGCTTAAAGATTGCCTAGCGTGTGGGCTGACTGGCAGTGGATTTCGTTGGCAGTGCTAAGGAAGGCAGAGGAAAGATCACACATCGAGTGTGTGTTTTACTTGGGTTTCACACCATTCTGTCAGTGTAAAGCATCTTGGAAACAGGTGTAAATGAAACTGATGCTTTAGGGCCTGATGTTTCAGACTTTACCACATTAATTGCTGGGGGAAAGGTCATGTCCAAAGGGGCTGGGAACACTGTCACAGGCGAGAGGCGGCAGCAAGGAAATACCAGCCAGGGCAGCAGCAGGTCACAGTCCAGAGGGAGCTGCACAGCCAAGTGCTGCTTGGAGCAGGCTTAGAGCCAGGAGGGGTGAAATTGTGGCTCTGTTCCCTTGAGCTCCCCGAAGTGTGACTCTGGAAGTCTTTTGAAAATAAATGGGTCTCGACCCCTTGAGCAAACTTCCCATTGATAGGAAAACAGGGAAGGGATTTCAAGAGTTGTCTAGACCATCTCCCTGCCCAGAGGAGGAAGTAGTCCTGCTTGGATAGTCAAGTAGCAGAATTTTTTTATCCTAACTGCCCTACCCCTTGTACAAGAGCTCCACCTCTGAGTGCTTTCTGGATGAGACTCAGTGATTAATTGAAGAGAACGGTGCACTCGGCTATATAAAGGTAGAGGGTTGGAGCCTGGGATCCTGCTATTGACCCTCTACATCTGGACAAGCTGCTGCCTGTTTCCATCAGTTTTCTTCTGCCTCATTTTCTTCTACCTCATTTAATGCCCCCCACAGTGTCCTGAGGTCATTAGATTGGAAATGCCAAGCGCAGCTGGAGACAGGTACGTGGCAATCATTAAGTCCAGCTGGAAGCCAGGCAAAACATGTAATTTGATAATAATGCATTTGGGAAAGAGCCATTAGCGGGATTCGTAGGTGCCCATCAGCCAGCGATCACTGGTGCAGTGTTAACGAGTGTGCTTCCTAAGCCAGCTGGACTGTTGCTGGTGATGTCAGTGAAGTCCTGACTGCATCCAAAATCCTTAATCTGTCTTATTTACAGTGCTTATAAGCAAACACCATGCACGTGGTATGTGGAGAGGATGTAGGAGCCTGCAGGGTTGAGGTTGGAGGGAGGACATGACACATCTGACTTTGCTATTTAAAACCACTGTTACATGCTCAGCCAGTTTAGTTGGAGCCCTCGTACCCTTCAGTCTGCCAAAGGTAGATGTTTGGCATTCACTAGAAAAGGGAGTGTAATGGCCAGCCCCATCATGAGGATTTCTGAGAAATTTATTTTCTTACTGATTCTACAGCTTTGTTACAAAGAATTGTGAAAATAACTGACAAACAGTAGATGCCCTTTGGGAATTCACTCTGTATCCTCTCCCCTGCCCTCACTGCTCGAGCGCAGTATGGCTCACTAAACCACAGCCTGGCAATGTCTGTCGTCCAGCTCACAAAATGTCAGTGAACTCCATGAGCACCCACATGTCCAAGATTTACGCTCTGATACACTGGACCGTACTGCTGCTCGTGTTGTACACCAGCCTTGCTCCCTTTAGAAACCAGTCTAAATATCTTCTAAAGTCTCCAAAGGGGATGGGAAGTGCAAAACGTAAAGGAGGAAATGCCTTTCTGCGTGGGCTTTCCTTACTGCTGCAGAGGAGATGCAAAGGTCCCAGTTCTTTGCTGGTCATTACATCTCTGGTCCTGCACCATCCCCTTTGCTGTGTTTCTTAGGAAATGGGGCTGCTGTCCCTGCTCTGTCAAAGGGTGCTGGAATGCTTTTCCTTGAAAAAACACCAATTTTTCCTCCTTTCCCCAGGCATTGAATGAGGTCCTTTTCAACATCTACCACATAAGCTTTGTTATCGCACTGGATACTGCTTTGCCTTTGGTGTAAATAGTTGGCTTTGCATCTTTTTGGCTCAGCGGCCACATCAGCGAGTGATTTCAGCTGGCCCGGCAGCTGTATTGCGTGGCTTACTCTTGTATTACCAATGTCCTGTGCAAATGAGATGTCCAGCACACATATTTGGTTTCCATTTGTGTACATTTTTCTTAGTAAATTCACTTCGAGATATTTCCTGTTTCTGCCTTTTATGCCTATTTAAGAGAGTATCTCTTATTTAAGCCTTTGAAAGAATGAAACATCCTAATTTTAATATCAAGTAATCTCTAAGGCTCTTGCCTGCAATGGGTTTTCTCACTTTGCCTTATTCTAGTCATAAAGTCTGTGCTGAAGACAACTAATGGCCTGAATCCCAGTGCTTGCCTTTGAGGTTTCAGTTGTGGCTTAAGACATTGCAGAGCTCCAGGATTTATTAGTTTGTTTCACCTGGTTCTTCTCCAAAAGCATCTTCCACCGTGTCTGAGCGATAGCTCTGCTGATGTGGGCGTTTCAGGTGTGTTTCAACTGGTTGATCGGATGAGTGGTTCTCCAGATTTTTTGTTTCCAAAGTTGGCAGGTTTGCATTTGACCCAAAATGTGGGTTCAGAGGCTGTCCTAGCTTTCCAGCCTCGTTTCTGGTTTGTTTCCAGAGCTTTGAGGTATGTTGTCTTCAATTCCTTGTACTGCAAGGCTGTGACAGTGGCGGTGAGTGACAGGAGAGGCCAAGAGAGATGGATATGACTCTTGCTAAATACGGACCTGGGAATCTCATGCCCCTCAGGCAGGAACCGCTTATTCATGGGATGATTCATGTTTGTGTGTTATTTCTGCAGTGCACAGTGGTATCCATACTTGATCCATGATATTATCATCATCCATGGGAAGCCTCCTGTATCTTGGGTAACGCCTAGCTTATGGGAAGCACAAGGTATGACCTGACTCAAAAGCTATGTGCAGCTTCCATAAGGGTTGGCGATACATAACCTCTATGTTGTTTCTAACATCAGGTGGGAGTAAAATGCCCTGTCTCACCTTGCAGTATTATACAATTTAGCGTGCTGGCTTCTTGCATAGCTTTGTGATTTGGTCTGTTGGGGTACATAAAACTGGCTTTATAGAGTCGATTTGTTGCCTCCTTCCAACAGAAACAGGAGGTTTTCTGGTTGCTGGAGGCTGTGAGGGGGGAAACCTGAGTTGCAGGTCGTCTTCCTACAGCTCCTGCAAACACGGATGCAGAGTTTTGGAATGTGAAGGACCAAATGGCTCTTTCCTCTACTTGTTCACTGTAGCGACAGCAGTATGAACCTCTTACAAAATCTTCAGGAACTCATTGTTGAGGAGAGGGGGAAGACTTGTTCCAATTGCTCAGCCTGTTAGGTGTTTATTAATGGCATCTTTTGCATTATGTGCATTGAAAAGCAATTTCTAAAACATCGTAGATATCGGTCAGACCCCTGTGAGTGAGAGCTTGGGTGTGTATGGGTGTTTCTGTCTGATAGCGCTCAAAGGGCACTCATGTGCAGTTGTCTGTTGTTTGTGCTGATGAGCTGTGTGTGGCCTTTGGTCTAGGTCTGGCGCTGCATCTGTTTTGTTCAAGAGCAGTGACCTGCCAGGGAAAAGAATGTGGACACTCAAAAATCCCCGTGAAGTACCACACTCAGAAAACTGAGAAAGGTTATTGGTACCTGAGAAGTTGTTGGTAAAACTGGGTCTTATTTGTCTAGGCTCTTGTACGCTGCCTATCACTATAGCATGAGGGTGCCTCTCCATCACCCCTTCAGTCACGTGACTGATGTGTCACACGTTGTTTATTCCTCCTTCTCCTGGAGGAAGACGCCGTGCTCCACAGAGTGCCTTGGCAGGGCGTTTAATGGGTCAGAGCAACACATATGACGCTTGGAGCGGAGGGTGAAGCCTGTGACAGTGTTCCGTTCTGGAGAGTTTTTGTCGCCTGTACCCCGTGGTGTTGCAAGGCAGAGCGCGAACGTGAAGTTGTATTTCCATGCGCTTCGAATCTGTAATGTGGGGTTTTTTTTTTTTTGAAGGAAAGGCCAGAAGAGTCGTGGTTGTCAGCGGTCTGTGCTGACACCAGTTCCCTTCGGCAAGCTCTTTCTTCGTGACTCGCTTGCTCTCGGGACTTTGCTGCTTTCCCTCTAAAAAAAACCAAACCTTAGAAATCCTAGGGCTGGCTCTCATGAGGACGTGGTTCGGCTCTTTCTGGAGCGCGGCCCTGCCCCGACCGCCCCCCCCTCCCTTCCCTCCCGTGGGGCCGGGGCGCGACGACATGTCTCGGGTGGGCTCCGGCACGGCCGCCTCTCTGCGGCCTTACGGCCCGTTGATGTCCCGCATCCGAGGGCCCGCCGTCGGGGTCAGCCGGGCCGGGGACGGCCACCGCCGCCTTGTCCGCGGTGCTGCCGGGCGGGCGGAGCGGAGCGGAGCGGCCCCGCCCCGGGG
>NW_010972598.1:10447528-10479349 GCF_000737465.1 Haliaeetus leucocephalus | reverse complement strand
CGGCCTCCGGCCCCAATTCCCGGCCAGGGCAGCGCCCCCGTACCCCTTCCCCGGCCCCGCCGCGAGGATCGGGCCCCCCTCCTCATTCCCCCTCCCCAGGGCTCGGCCTGGCCCTGGGGGCCAGCTGAGGGGGGTCTGGCGGCCCCCGTCCCTTCCTCGGAGCTGCCGGGGCCCGGCCTGGCCCCGAGGGCTAGCAGGTGGGGTGGGAGACACCCCCCCCCCTTCCCTTTGCCAGAGCAGGGGGTCCTGCCCAGCTGTCCCCCCCAATGCAAGGGGATTTCCCCCTGTGCGGGTAGCACTAGTGGTACGCGGTCCCAGCGCGGGGGTCACAGGTGTCGGAAAGAGGGTGCTGTGGGGGGTGACACAGCCTGGGCCCTGACTGGGACTGTCTCTGCCAAAATGTGCCTGGTAAATGTTGTGCGTGGTCAGAGAGGGGCCGAGAGGACAGCAGGGCCTTTGTCTTAACCCTGAAATGCGAGGAGGCAATCTCGGCCGGTGAGCTGGGGGGTTCCTGTTACACCTGCTCGAGTTTGCAGGCGTCCGGGGAACGCCGTCGCTTTGCTCTCCAGCCCTCCTGTGCCAGGCTAGGCAGTCTGCTCTCTAGATGCTCTTCTTACAAGGCAGGTGGCAATCCACGTACAGGAAAGCCTGTAAAAAGTGCGGTGGGGTGGGCAGCCTGTTCACGGGTCTCCCAGAAATTTGTGCGAGCAGATCCCGGGTACAACCGTGTCATTTCCCTGCCCGGAGGATGTTGCGTTTCTCTCTTGAGGTGACAACACCCACAGCGTTTCCATTGCATTTCAAGGGACACGTGCAGGGACCTGTGTCTTCTCCCTCTCTCTTTGGGTGACCTTAGCCATCATGGAGCCAGGGCACTGCCTGCACTGGCAGAGCCAGGCATGGGGCAGGACCCCGGCCGGCTGTTCTCCCCCGAGAAGGATGGAGGCTGCATCCTGGGGCAAGAACTCGGACACATCACGGTGTCATCGCTAACAGCAGTGAACGCACACCGTGCTCTCCTTATGGGCTTTTAATGAGTTGACGCTGTGCTGTCTTTATGGGCTGTTTGTGAATTGAAACCGTTCTGTTTATGGGCTTTTATGATGCTGATTCTGACGTTAAATATACATGATAGGCAGAAATGTCTCCTCTGTTGTTGTTTTCCTCCTCCTGAAGGGATATATGGGCTGTGTTAAACTTCTGTGTTTATCATTAATGCATAGTTTTATAGTCAGGACTTCCTAATTGAGGAATCTTTTCTAAAACTAATATTGATGCTTGAGGCTGAGAAACAGTGCTCTTGTGGTGGGTATCTCTCCCTGCGGGATTCTGTGCTGCGAATCTCTTGCCTCTCACTTGGTGTGTTGTTACTGGCAGTTGTGAGCTGTGCGCTAGACGAAAGCCAAGCTTTGAAAGGTGGCTGTTGGCTTGTGGTGGAGGTAGCATGGCATGTTGGAAACTGCCTTGCCAGAGCACCGAGGAGCAAAATCTTAAAAGTGACACATCTCCAGGATATTGGATGCTTGTGCTTCCAGTGAACTGGTCAGTGTTTTCAGGAGTAATATTTTAGTTTCTACCTGTGGCTGGGAGGAGACACAGGTCACTGAGTTACTGATGGTGGGTGGCAGTTTTCCTCTCTGCCTTCTCAAGTCTCTGTCCCAGCTCATAGTGCCAAATCTGCAATGAAAGATAACAGGCCTCCTTTGTCTCAGGTCTGAGCGTGAAGGAGAGGGGAAAAGTGTTTATCCAGGAACTTCCAACTTTGGGGTTAGAATATAAGTGCTTTGGACACTCCCCAGTTAATAGGGATATGAGGCAGAAATGGGGTATTACAGGAATCTACTAACTGAAAAATTCCTGAATGAACATAATCTTGTAGTGATGTGTAGCCTTAAGGGATTTGTATAGTGTAGATTTTCCCCTCCTGTTTGTGTCCGTAGGAGGCCTCAACATTTGGCTGTATAAATTCATAAAGAAACCATCTGGCATTGCCATAGGCAGGAACTGTGTTTCTTGCTATATGGTCTCTTCCCCAATACTTGGTGTCACACTCATACCAGGATGTTTTAGCCACGCTTTACCAGTTTTTAAAGGAATTCTTAAAGCATCTAAACACTTTGGTTTGAATTTCTGGGGAGATGCAGTGTTTGGTTAAGATAAGTCCTTTGTTCAGCTCGTGAAAAACACAGCACTGCCTCACCCATATTTCAGCAAATCTGGGACAATCGTTCAGCAGAGTAAAGAGGGTTTTTGTGGTTATTTCCTCCATGTGAAGAATAAAAAGAGGAAAGAACTTTCAGTGTAGCTAATGTTGCCTCTTGTAGTGCTTTGTTTTCAGAAAAAGGAAGTTTGAAACATGACTTTGTAGTTTTTGCATGTCTTGATCATTCTCAGTTCTCAAGATAAAATAAAAAAAAAAAGTTTATTTGCTCAACTCCACCGAGTTCTGTGATTGAATTTGTATTGCGTGGTTTCCTTTGGCGGCCAAATTTAAAGATAGCAACATCTCCAAAGAGAAGCGTTCCCACGAACCTCCACTGTGTGAAGTGAGCTGACATCTACACAGCTGACGAGACGTGGAGGAAGTGAGTGGGCTCTGTGTGCGAGGAGCTCCTCTCCGTGGGCAAGGCTGTCATGGATGGGTGGGCAGAGACTCCAGAGCCATTGACACAGGAGGAAGGGTGTCCCGGTGAGATTAATCATCTTGCACCCAAGGATAGTGTGGCTTGGCTCTTTTTCTCCTTGTAAGAAGGTTCCAAGGTGGAGAGGATGTTGTGACAGTACCAGAGAACAAGAGCGATAGTCCTTTTTGTGGAACAAGAGTAGCTGTTGTCTTGCAGACAAATTAGTGTGGCTTTAGAAAGGGCAGAAGGAATAGTAAAAGTCTAGACAGGAAACACTTACAGCATAGGTCAGGATTTCAGCAAGAGGGAGGTAAGAATATTCTAGGAAATATTGCTGTAGAAGAGCTCAATGTCCTCATTAATGTCCAACACCCCCAGTAAAATACTAAGAGAAATTACATTAACCGTTCTTGCCAGCTTTAATGTTAAACAAATATTCCAGGTGAGCAATAAATCAAGTAGATGAATTTACTTCTCTTGCCACGATAGTTGGTCATCTTTTCCTACCTTCTAAAAAGGCACTGTGACACAAGGAGACCTGCTTGGTCTGAAGATTTAGAGCAAGGGAAGGAGGAGACAGAAAGAAAAGTCACAAGGAGGAGTACCCTGTAGAAGAACGGCTGGCCAGATGTTCCTGGGTGCTTTGGAGATGGAGCACTACCAAGGCACTCTTTAGTGTTTGAGGTATGGGAGGAACTGAAACTGCTGGCTTCATAGGAAATGTTCCTGCTTTTAGCAGAAGATGTGTTAGCTTGGTGTTTTGTATAAATCTCTAAATATTTTTAAGTGGACTTGGATAGTACTTACATAGTGAAAGTGAAGGAGATTTTTGCTTCCAGTAATCCAAAGAGTAAATCTTACTAGAGCTGTCATCTTAGCGGACAGGTCAACTGCACCTAAAAATGTTTTTCCTACTATGTAATTGATTGGAGAAATACACTGAAGAAGTAATAAGTGGTTATGTGTCATTCTGGAACGACGTCTGTAAGCCAGTTCACAGAAGTTTCTCCTCAAACAGATACTGCTTGGCAAAGTCCTTTATGATGTTGAAAATGGGATATAGAGAATGCATATTGAGTTTGCAGTTGATACCCTTCCAGTCAGATAGGATTCAGGCTCCTCAAATAAAGAGTTAGCAATCCCAGTAATGTGGACACATGAGAGAAATATCTGGCAGAAGGATGCAGCTTTGAAAGGACAGGTGCAAAGTGTTCTGCTGAGGTGGAAATAATTGTCTGCACAAGTACGAGAGGGTGAAAAACAGGGTGCAGGAGCATGTGAGCAGGAAAGGAAATGAGTGTTAGAGTAGGTTAAATGACAAGTGAATCAGCCATGCTGTCTGTTATGGAAGAAAGATTAACTTGTGGAGATACATCAACACGCAAAGCATGCGAACCTTGATACTTGTGAAGTCTCGCTGGACTGTTGTGTCCTGTTTTGCATCCTTTTTCAGGGTAGGTATGGTCTAACTGGAGAGTAGAGCTAGTAGAGCCTCATATGAACAGTCAGAGATCTAATAGGGTCCACAAGGAAATATTGAATATTGGCCTTTATTTAGTTGAAGGAGAGGAGAGGGGAGTGTGACAGCATACTTTGGAAATGTAAAAATTTCCAGCCAGACAGGAGTAAATTGTCCACCTCCTTTGGGGATTAGAGATATGGCTTAAAACACAGTGAGGGAAATCCATTGGACATCAGGGATGCTTGTTGGAGATGCTTTGTGTGAAATTGATCCCACCCTGGGACCCAAGGAGGGACTAGATGGCTGCGTAAAGCTTTTATCACTTCTTCTAGTGAGCAGTCTGCTGCCTAAGCATCAAATGACTGGCGCAGCTGACCTCATCTATTAATTGTAATCAATTATAACAATGGTGAATTTAATGAGTTTGTGTATTTAATGCTTTAGCAATGTGCATCTTTTGACTCAGACATGCACACAGCTAATAGAAGATTAATACTCGTTGCTGCTAACTGATGCTCTAGGTTTAATATGGTTGTGGTTAAGCCTTCACATTTATAGTAAAATGGCTAAAAGTTGCTAGGGTGGATGCACGCATGGGATAAATCCAAAGAGACGTTAGCAATATCTTACTTCTGTGCGGTGCTATTTTTTTTCCTGGCTCTGTTTCCACGCTCCCTTAGGGACTGAGTAAATTGAAGTAGGCAAATACGAGTAAATGGTCATGTTGGGTGTCCTCTCTCCAAGTTTTGCTGATAGACAGCTGTGATCCGAAAGGGGTGATCATAGCAGAGATCAAGCCCTGCAGCTGTTGCTGGCAGTTCCAGTGCACTGCTGGACCCTGTGATGCTGCAGGTGGGATGGTTTTGAGCCTTGTCTCCGCGAATCCAGTCCTCTTCGGTGTGGGAAGGGTGGTTTTTTGCACGTTCCTTGTTAGCGTCTGTCTGCAGTCTGAGCTGGTCACATGCTGATAAGCTTGTTTTTATGAAATGAATTTGTTTTGTGGTGCGATAGGCTACAGCCTAAACTTTCCTATTTCTCTCTTTTTTTTTTTTTTTTTTTTTTTTGGTTCTATTGAAGAGAGTATCTTTGACCTCACTTTAGTAGGCTTGGGAAAGAGTCATGGTAAAAGAAGGGTGATAATTGGGGTGAACTGTTAAGTGTGGGTGGATGTAGCTGCATGCTGTATTTCTGTAGTTGAGCCAACAATCTGCAGGCATGCCAAGGTCTATGAAGACCAGAGATGCAGCTTGACTTTTGCTGAATATAGATCTTACCTGTCGGGGAGTGAATACCCTAACAGCTTACCTCAGCGTCTGGAAAGCCATAACGGCTACGACACGTTTCGATGGTTTTCAAGCTCCTGCACGACATGGAACGTACATGAAATTCCTACTGTGGATTTGGGGCGGGGAGGGGAAGATGAGTCACATCTTCCTAGTTGCCTCCAATGCTTGGTAATTAAAGGCAGTCTTTAATAAGACAAGATAAATACAGTGGATGCAATTGTTTTTTTTCTCCTTGGAAATACAATCTTAACTAGTGCTACACCCAAGAATGAATGATAAGAAGCATATTCTCAGTAGTGACATGTAGCACAACCCAGATAGTAGCCTTGGCCAGTGGCAGGAAGCACCTGAATACAAGAAGTCCTGTAAGTTACTGAAAAATTTATTGCAGACTGTTGTGCTTGAGAACCATACTTACTATATTGCAATGAAGTTTCTCAAAAGGGGGTGGAGGAAAAGCTACAAAAAATAGCCTATCTTTGGAAAACAGAATATAAATATCTTCAAACATCTTACGTGGAAAACAGCTGAGTATCTGGGTTGGGTTTTTGCTGTCACTTCTGCCTTAATTGCTATGAATTAAACCACCTTTACTTTGTACTGAAATTTATGGATGAATTCTCATGGATAGTAACCATCTTGACTGGAGGGTAGCATCTTAACACCAATGTGGTTGCAGGAACCTATCTGATAATGCCTTCACAGCATGCTGGAACGTAGCGCTTATCTAGACTGCTGCAATAGCTGCAAACTGCCTTGTCCTTGCTAGAATTTCGCCTAGTGCTAATCAGGTCAGGCTATGTTTTTCTTCACTGGGTGAGATAAGGTCTGAATGTGTCAGTCACTAGAAGGAACATTGGGTGCTAGGTGGGACTAGGGTGGCTGGCCAGTGTATTATTGGATTAAGGATGTATCTCTCAAGATTTGTGTTTCTCAGTAGGAAGAAGGCCTGTCCCCTAGTAACTAGCCTTTTTAGGAGGAAGATTTAGGACCAGGGTTGTTGTCTCTTGCATGTTCTAATTTCTGCTTCGTTGCACTTGTCCCTTTCATTGGATTTTTGATTAACTAGTCTGGTGCCCTCTTTGAGGGTTGCTAGTGGTGCGTGAAATGTTGCATGGGACAGTCAGCATGGCAATAGGTTCTTTATAAAGTGAGGGTCAATGCCATGGGGATATCTGCCAGAATGGATGCTTTTGTCCTGGGCAGTGCCAGTGAAGCGGTGTGCTGCACTTTCAGCCACTGTGGAGCAATTTTGTCCTGGTGAGAATCCCACAAAACAAACTCTTCTGTACATCAACGGGCTTGTTGTCAGTTTGATCTGTACTGAAACGTGGGGTGAGAAAGGACGTCTTTGCCAGAAGAGGAAAGAGAACTGAAAGTTAAAGGGAAAGCTGTTTGCTGTAAGTTCAAACTTTTAATGTGAAGGCTGCTTTTCTCTTTTTAGTTCCACTAGAAAGGAAGGTGGTGCCTTCCTACCCTTATATTTTAGCTGGTAGTAATTGGAAGCACTTTGTTAATCAAGACAAACACGCCCTCCTCCTCTGATGGGTTGTGCCCACAATGAAGGGAAGAATAAGGCATTGTACCTGAAATAACCTCCCAAACTGGTGGTAGTGAATGGAGGGAAGGAGAGCAGAAAGTGGGGGGAGAAATGTCAGAGTATTCAGAGACTTGAAAATTGTACTCTTTCAGTGCCGTTTCTCTAAGAGGAAGCCTCTTGGTGTTGTACTCTTCCCAGAAATCCCTCCCAGTTTTCCTAGCTTTGTATGATGATTCACTCCTTTGTCTTCTGCTTCCAAGCTGCTTTTGGGGAGGCATGCCCCTTTCTGAGTGCTGCGAAGATTAACCATGCCCTGCTGTTTCTGTAGCATGTGTCCCAAGAGAGTCTCCAAAACTCTGTCCAAATGTCACTGGGTCACGTCCCCCCCTAATAAAGGCACTTCTGGATGGCAGTGGGGAAGTAACAAGTGCAGAGCAGCGACATGCAAGAGCTCGGGACCGGATACGAGCGAAATGTGTCTTTGGAAATGACAAATGTAGACAAGTGATTTGCCGGAGTATGTACTTTTTTGGTGGTTCATCCCAGGGAAGGAAGCAGCCCTTCCCCTGTTTTCGGGCCAAAGAGATATTGACACTGTACTTTCTGTAGCCTGTGAACATAAGGGCTATTTTCAGAAAGTTTCTCTCTGCTTTTTTAATACCTTTTTTTCCAACAATCACAGTAATTAATGAAGCTTCTGCTGCAGTATGTGTACCATGTTATTTCTTGAGAAATAACATAGCTCTGCCTGTGCTTGTGTGACAAAAGTGCTGTATTACAAGTAGGTGCACTGCAATGCATCTGTCTTCTCCAAACGGTTGTACATGTGCACTGTAACAGGAGAGAAGTTGAAAGCTGAATCTAACTGCTTTTGCTTGCTCTTTGGGGATATTGGTGGAAAAAATGCAGAAGTGGACCTGCTTTTCACTTGGGCAGTCACTTACTGGGATGCCTGTTTGGAAGTGCTGACCCGAGGTGACGTTTGTAGCATTGAGGTTGCGTGGCAGCTCGTGCTGGGGACGGGAGGAGAGGCTGCAGAAGCATCTGCAGGAGCCTGAACTTCATTGCAGCTTGATGGTGCTGGCTCAGGAAGGCTTTTGGGGAACCCATGGCATTTAAAGCCTGCATGGGGGCTCCTGCCCGATTCCCAAATGATGGAGCAGGTCTCCCATGGAGGCTTTGAGCACACAGTGCCTTCATGTGACTTGCGAAGCCACTGCCGCCTGTGGAATTGCAGTGTGAGTTTTGGTGGGTTTTAAATGAATGGAGGATCTTGGTCCCACTCGCAGAGTTTTTGGAGCATCTCGGAAACTAAACACACCCTCACCACCCCCCAGATTTGGTGATTATTTCTGGAGACAAACGGTGACAAGGAGGATAACTGTTCCCTTCCCCCTACCTTTAGGTCGGGAAGCTCAGGCTCCTCTGATGAGCTCACTGATTCCATTGCCATGAGCTAGTAAAACTGTTGCTCTTAATCCTGCCTGCAACCCTGGGCGACCAACCTCCTGCTTCCCGGGGGAGCGGCTCCTGAGCCAGGCACAGGCAGAGAAAGGCTGTTGATGGGAAAAGTAATTTACATGTGCAATTTATTATTGTATACATGGTCAATATAGAACAGTTGCTTGCAAAAACTGCTGCCTTATAAAGGACACTTGGACCGTAGGCTTTTGTTTGGTTCAGAGATCTGTCTGATGTTCTATATGCAAATAATTTATGAAGTGATCTGCAAAAGGGCACTTTGTTGCACGCATTTGTTTCACCTCATTTGTTTTTATAGGGTCCTTAAGAGATCTCTAAGAACATAATGAGTAGTATTGGCCTTGTGTCAGAAGCTTGGCTGTGATGTGCGGGGCGAGGGCGTAATGCTGAGCTCTGCTGGGCTGGCTTTGTGCCGCTGTGCCATTAGGTAGCGCAGGAACTGCTGGAGCCCCTGGGAGCTAATCTGGAGAGGCTGCATGGTCGAGCTGGTGCGGTTCTGCAGCTTTGTAGCGCAGGACACCTGGTTTTGACGCTGTCTTTCTGCGTGTCCTTGAACAAGTTCTCTGTGTGCTGACCTGCTTTGTTAAATGCTCTGATTCCTGCTGATAAAAAGTGATGGTGTAGGAGATAGATACTTGTAAGACAGTAATTGGAATGTGAAGCTTTCAATTTGAAACCTTCTGGAAAATTTGGTGTCTTCTCTGCTGTTTGTGTGTTGTTTTCTCTGGCCTTTTACAAGGCAATCTGAGATTTGCTCCGTGCTCTCCTGTGTGCATCAGGGCCTTTGGCTTTTTGTGTTCGAGTTACTGCTCTCTAAATGCGTGTGGTGCCTTCTTGGCAATGTGGTGCTATGCTGTCTCTTAAAAGTAGAGCTTGTAAGTATGCGATAAGAAACGATGCCAGTCTAGTGGCAGAGGGATCTGCTCTGTGCAGTGCTGCAGACGTGCACTGAGCAGCCCAGTTTCAGGGGTCTGTGATAAGTTGGAGGCCTAAACTGGAATCACAGGCTGCCTCATTCCTACTGACAGGGCTTTTCCTCAAGTTGTGTTTTCTTCCTTGTGCCTTGTCCTTCTGATTGCTTTGTTTCTTTAGCCAGTGTTTCTGTTCTGCCTTCTAGGTTTCCAGCAGGTTTCTCTGTTGTCTTCCTATGAAGTTGTAATCCCGCAGAGGTTAGGAAGAGAACGGCGAGAGGCTTCCAATGTCTCCTCAGTACAGGTACTGGGCAGTCTTAAAAATGCCTTCAGTTTAGTATCTGCTTCCTAATGAGGTCCACCCAAAACTGACCTGAAATTCTCACAAAGCCTTATCAGACTCATCTAGCAGCAAACAAGTATCCATCCTTACAAAAGGTATTACATCTAGCTTTGCCTTTAGCTGAGTTACGGTAAATACCTCCCTGCTCCAGACGTTACAAGTTGCCGCAATGGATTTTTGATCTGGGTCTAAAAGTTGTGTAATGAGAGTTTTTAAGCACTGGAACGAGTTTCTGAGAGGTGGTGGAATGATTCTCCTGGGAGATGCTCAAAATCCGACTGGACGAGGCCCTGAGTAGCCTGGGCCAACTCTGTAGCTGGCCCTCCTCTGAGCAGGGGGTCAGATTAGACAACCTCCAGCAGTACTTTCCAGCCTATATTATTCTGCTGTAGCCATGTAATGAAAGACTGCATGCTTCAACATATTTGGATTAGACCAACTGTGTTTAGTCACAAATCTTGTAAACATTGGCAGAACTTAATATTAACAAAAATGCTGTGTGGTTTATTGCAGTCGTTGACTAGTACTCCTGCTGGGATATTTAATGTAGTGATCAGGCGATTCAGCTTATCCACTTAATATTAAGGACCCTAGTTGCTGTCTGTAGCACTTGGCTAATGCGAGGCTGTGGAGGTGCTGGCTCGCTGTGAATGTTCAGTAATAAAACTGTATTGTCCTTTTCCAGCTGTAACTAATGTTTTTTCTATGGAAGTCTTAGGAACAAGGGATAAGAAAACCACAAAGCTATTTTGAAATAGCTTCCTTCATGTGACTTTTCCCCAGTTACACAGGAAGGGATGCCAGGTTCCGGAGGTAGGGACAGTTATAAAATAGGTTTTAGGCTCACCGACACGTGGTTATTCCTGGTCTGTTGCAACTAGTAAGATTTAAGAAGGAAAGTTTATTAGCTCAGTATCTGGCAATTTCAATGTATGGACAAGGCAGTCATTTTGTCTGCTGGATGTCAGGGAACCAGAGCAAATCATGATGGCTGTGGTCAGCTTCTCATTGCAAAGCCTTGTGGGCACAGTGAAGTTGGCTAGGAACACAAGGAACACCCCTTCCCCTGACCAGCGTTGGGGTACCAGCAAGAAGTGTGATGGCAGAGGCCGCTCAGATCGAGAGAGTTTTGCATCCCTCTGGGAGGCGGTTTAAATTTTGTTGGTATCAGCTGCATCTCCAGCAGGGTCTTTGCTGCCACAGCTGTATCTGAAAGGGCTAAGAGTACAGACTAGTCCCGAGTTACGGAAGGTGACAGTAGTGATTTGAATGCTATAGTCATAGCAGTAATGAAACTCACAGAGACTGTTTTCTGCCAAACTTTTGTTGATTTCAAAGAATGTTTTATTCATTAACATGAGTAAAATTCAACTTTTTTTTATATTCAGGACAAGGTGTCATATGCTATTGAGATAGAGGGAAAAGAATACACGATTCATCTAGAAAAGAACAAGTAAGTGGCTAATTTCTTTAGATTATTAAATTCCATCTATTGTGTCCAAACAACAAGCTGGCAGGTAGCACACGAGTTCCGATTCTTGAGGTTGTTTGTGAGAAGTGCGGTTACATGCTAGCTCTGCAAAATCTGCAGAGAAAGACGGCGAAAGTGGATTGAATTACAGTGTCTTGGCTATCAACCAGAAGTTTTGTTGAACTCCTGCAACCCTGGTGATCTCCTTTCAGTGAAGGAAGCAGTAGTTTGCTCGAAGGGGATCTGGGGAATCGTTGAAATGACTCTCTCTATTCACATCTAAAAATAAACAAACTGAACTATATTTCAAGTAAATATTTTTGCTTTCTTCTGGGTTTTGTTTATTGTTTCAGTTTTTTTTTTTTCCTGTCTCAGTAGCACAAGAATACTAATAAATGAGGAAGCTGACTTTATATCCAAGGCTTTAATACCCATAAATTACAGACAATATAGATGTTGTCTCTCTTGAGTTTAATTTTTAAAGGGCTACTTGCAGCAACAGCAAGTTACCATTTATCAGGCTATTGCTTCTTAAAACTACCCTCATAATAGAGAAAAGAGACAGAACTATTTAAATGTAAAAGCCCCTGGGGATCTCTAGCAGCCAGTTGCCAAGACCCTGACCCTCAAAAATATGGGAATTCAGCTATGCCGCATCAAGGGATTTACCAGTATGGGTCAGTAGTCTTAATCGTGGGAGACTTTCCCAATGCACTTCCTTCCAAAACTGGGAAAGAGAAGTCATATGCAGCAGACTGAGTGCTGTGGGGTTTTTTGTTTGTTTGTTTGTTTTATTCTGCATGAAAGCAAGCTTTTAGCACAATTTAATGGGTTTTGATGCTTGTTTTACTATTCCAGGGTGAGGTGGTTGATTTGATTTCATTAACGGTTCCACCATTCTGATATCTTGGATTTTGCTGTGGAAATGCACGATTTCTATGCTAATTTGAGGGGGGGGTCCTTTTGAATGTTTCCTTATTTAATTGCAATTTACGTATTTGTGACACTTTTGATTAGGATCATCTTACTGCCCTGCTATAGTGTCATAATCATTTCATGAAATTCCTCTTGTATTCCTTCTCCCCTTTCCTTCCAGAGAACTGCTGCCCAAAGATTTCACAGTTTATACCTATAATAAGGAGGGGAAGTTGCAATCTGAACATCCAGATATACAGGTAGGATTTCTTTCTTTTTATACCCTTACTGAAGGTGACTTGAACACTGAGCATCTACAGGATGAAGGAGTCGTGTTGCAAAATGATAGTGTATTTTTTGCTGGGCCCCCTTCTAATCCCGTGCACGCACTGCACTCTTCCTGGAGAGCAGCCTTGATTTTGGATGAGGCTCTAGCCTGGAGCTTGTAATAGACCTGTGTTATCTTATATGGAGGTGATTGCTGTCTGATTAAAAGCTACTCTTCTCTAAAAAGGAAATGCTTTTCTTAGCTGTCAGATATCTGAGAGTGGTGCTGTCCTTGCCATACAGCACAGTGCAATGTTGGTATCGCTTCTGGACACAGGCCTTGCTTCTCACAGGGACCAGAACATGTGGAGCAGAACTGAGGTGGTCTAGTAACTGAATATATAGCTTTTACTTTTACACACAATGGTCTTCCAGATTGGTCCACAAGTCAAAATGAACAGTCAGCTGCTGACCCATCTTTTCACTTGTGTGAAGCTGTCTGTCAGTGACTCTAAGAATTTTTGAGGGTTGACAGGCTATCTGTTAGTCCAGAAATTTGGGAACTACTAGAAGGGATGGAGGAGATCAAATCTGGAGGACCTTTGAGAGGGATGCTATCTGCGTAGCATTGGAGTTATTCCACTGAAAATGCATTTGCAGCCCTCTTTTTCTGTATGGGCAGGCTGCCTGGTAGGTTGCCTTTTGAAAATTTAATTGTTTCAGTAGAGTAAGAATAAAGAGCAGCTTGTGCAATACAAAAAGGATGAGAGTATTCCTAATGGTTTTACTCTTCTTATGTATCAATGTTGTTCCTTTGAAAGGGAAGCGTTAGTCATATATGATTCATAGGATCTCATTTTTGAAAATAGAGCACCTGAGTCTGTCTAACTTCCTAGTTAGAAGTAATCGACTAAGAGGAGAAATGCTTTTTCTGCGTGAGGTCGTGAAAGTCACAGTGGCCCTGAAGGATTAGCGCATGCCTTCAGTGCTTTCTGCATTCATTGCTGAAACAACAGGCGACGTAATCTACCTGACCCCTATAATTATGTTCAAAAATGCACTTGCCGGAGAAAATGGAGTGTATTTTCCCCATCCTACCCCCTTGTCTAGTTTCCAAAATATGTATACACAGAGGACAAAATGGAAATATTCTGCCTTATCAGGGCTGACGAGGGGTTTAGTGCACAACCAAAAACTTCTGGCAGCACAGTGCCTCTTGGTGAGGATAGCAGGTGTTGGCCCTCTTCTTGCTAGAGAGAGGTTATGTACAAGTCAAACATTCAGCGGGACTGTTTTCTAGAAGACTGAGTGGTGATTTGGCCCAAATCAGTAGGGAGGGGCTGGCCTCGAAATATTTGAGGCAGGGTGGAGAACAGAACTTAAGAGTGGGATGGTTTACGGTCAAGTTAAGAAATCCAGTTGCTAGATAATGCTTCTGAGCCCTGCTTGCCTGGTATTGATAATGTGTTGGTAGCACTGGCTCTGAATCCGGCTTCAGGTAGAATGACTGAGTGGGTGAGTGGGATTTTAAACTGAAATCTGTAATGAACTGCTGGCCCCATGGAGCTGTGAAGAGTATCTGCTTTACAGGATAGGGAGGTAGGGATCCAGTTGGACTGCTGTGCCCCTGTGGCATCTTGATTAGCTTCATATATGTAAGTCCTTGTGGCAGTAAGGCAGGTGAGGAAATTTTTAGATGCATGTTAGCAAAGAAAATGCTGTTATATTGTGGTAGAGCTAGAAGCATGTTAGAAGCTACAGACTGTAGATAAAAGGCATGTGGTAAATTTAACTTAAAGCATATTACGTTCTCAAGTTGTAACTACTACCGGTCAGTGGCAGGCATAACAACTACACGATCAGAGACACTGGGTGTGCAGGTGTGTGTGGAGTATGTGTGTAATGCGCCCTTGTTTTCCCATGTAGGATCACTGCCATTACCAGGGATACGTGGAGGGGACCCTGGATTCTGTGGTTGCTGTCAGCACTTGCTCGGGGCTCAGGTAGCACAGCTCATCTTTTGTGTCCCTGTTGTCACGTGAGTCTCGCGGCTCACTGAACCTGAAACAAAATTCTTG
Source organism: Haliaeetus leucocephalus (assembly GCF_000737465.1). Taxonomy (NCBI): domain Eukaryota; kingdom Metazoa; phylum Chordata; class Aves; order Accipitriformes; family Accipitridae; genus Haliaeetus; species Haliaeetus leucocephalus. The sequence continues at coordinate 10,464,970 of NW_010972598.1, read as the reverse complement.
CTCTGTTTTTAACTACTGTTCAGCCAGGCGGGGATTCATTGTCTGGGGCCAAGCTGCAATAGTGTATGCCTTTGTGCAGTCTTTCTCTGGTATCTTTTATTCACGTGGTTAATAGATATTTGAAATACCATTAAATAAGTTGATTAATGCAGTTTGTTTTCAGAGTACAGTAAGTTGTTCTTTGATACAAATTTTGGCTTATTTTCTAGTTTACATAGATGGTCTTTACAAAGAATTGTACATAGTGCAGAAATGGAAACTTGAACACGAGTCTGCAAATTTTACAAAATTGGCCCTAGAGCTTGTGCACTTCAAATTGCATTGGAAATTTTTTCTGCTTTGGGCTAATTTCCATATGTTTTGGGACACTGATTTTTTTGCAGTGCCATGTCAGACACCAGAGTGGCAATAGTGTATTTGAACTAAAGCATCTCTGTTTAAGGCTTGTGATTTAATTTCTGGGGTGTTGCAGGCTCATAAAGAAAATATTTAATTTACTGTATTTGTGAAGGCCATATCCAGTGAAAGCCTGCTTTCAGGCTTGAAATGAAGCGTGCTGTTCTGCAAGGACTGAGATATAGACCTGCCTTTAGTTATCAAAGAATGACTGGTTTTTTGTTTTACTGTAAAAAATCTGGGTAACTATCCTCTGTGCTTAATGCAAGAATTCTCACACACTACCATATTTTAGGGGTTTGGTGACAATAGGGAACATCACCTATGGGATTGAGCCCATGGATTCCTCTTCTGGCTCTAAACACATTTTATATCGATTGGATAATGTGAAGAAAGAGCCCACGATGTGTGGAGTAACCACTGAAGACCATGAAAGGGAGCATACAGAGGAAGATCACCATCCCAGTATGACTCAGCTGCTGCGAGTAAGTACTCCACTGTTTTCTCCACAGTCCCCTATAATGGGTTTTGTGAGTGTTCAGCTAAGAATATGGAAGCAGCTTATCAGATTTCCTGGGGTTTAACACATACCTAAAGGTTTCTGATTCAGAGGGCTTTCTACACTGCTGAAAAACTCAGTTGCTTCGACAATGCAGTTGCAATTTCCTTCTGCTTCTGCACACAGCAGTGAGAGTCCAGTGGCTAGTTAGATTATTCATGGGCAGAGCTTTTTGGGGCTTTTAAGGGCAGGAACACTACCCTCATTGGAGAGGCTCATTAACAAAGTATTGCATCAGAAGCCAGGAGAATATCGTGTTGTTTATTGCACCCTTCTAACCATCAGAATAACAGTTTGCTGTGAAGGTCCCCCTTGTCGTTTAAAGACTGGCTGTACAGGAACAAGATTGCAGTAAAAGCAGGAGAATGAAAAACATCATGTTTCACTTCAAGGTTGTTGGCATTTGCTTGTTAGTATCTTTCTGCTCCTTTATAAAAGTGTATACTGCCTTTCCAAAGAAATCTGTGTGAAAAGTAAAGTTCCCTTGCTTTTGAAACACAACGAATCTTTATGCAGCTAAAGTTTAGTGTAAAATACTTACAGACAAATTGTCATTGCATTGGATTACACTTCTTGGTTTTGGCTTGTTTTTGTCTTGGCACAGTGTGCTTTGGGTGTGCCTCTCAAACCACTAGCTGTATCAAGTGAAATATGACAATGTCGTGATTTTTTTGTTTGTTTGTTTACACTTGAATTAATAAAAATGAAGTTGGCTAAAACTTTTTTCTGCAGAGAAAGAGAGCAGTCCTACATCAAACAAGATATGTGGAGCTGTTCATAGTTGTGGATAAAGAAAAGGTAGGGATTGTGTGTCGCTTTCCCTTCCTTCTCCCCAGGAGATGGCTTGAAAAGCCCTCAGTCTTTGTTACTCCCAAATGGATTGTTGAAAGACACTGACACTTTAGCCAAGGTTATGTAAATATGCTGACCTAAAACTGAATAAGCATGTTCTATGCAATACTCTTCAGGAAAAGAGTGAACCGTCAGACATGGAGAGTTTCTATCAGCAAGGAATCTAATAACGTAAGGAAAACACGTGGCAAAAACTGCCTTTGCAGTTTTCTCTTGCATATTGAGCTGTCGAGCCATAGCAATGAAGATGCTGCTGTCTTGATTAGTGTCTTCTTGACAGGAGATTTGGAGCCAGGCAAAAATGTTTTTCATGTTGCTAGTCTGAAAAAGTATTGTTCCTTTTTCTAACTCTTGTCTTTATCTCTTTATGACTAAGTTTCTTTGTCTTGCAGTTTGAAGATTTTGGGAAGAGCGAAACAGAAGTAAGAGAACACATGGTGCAGCTGGCAAACTTCCTTGACAGTGTAAGTTAAAGCTACGCTGAGTGTAAGTGGGAATGATGCTGTGTGCAGCAGCCCTGGAGCTCTGTTTACCTTTGTAAAATTCCACCTTGGTGTCTGTTCTGTTAACACTTTGGTGAGAATGAAATAAAGGTTTTTATCAAGCCAGGAGCTAACCTCTTCCCTCGGCCATCATGTTGATGACTGATGGAACTCAGAGTCGCGCCTGCACATTGTGCTGAAGGAGTGCCAGAGGAGCAGGGGCTGCAAAGCGATGGCAGTAATTATTGACAGCGGGTTTCGGTGAATGCATCACTATGAAAGCTTCTCCACCTCTAAATTCATCTGCAGTCATCACTTGAGAATTAATTTAGGGAACTCTTCCAACCTGCATTACATACAGTGAGAGACAGGACAGATTGTTGCAATTATTGCAATTCTTAAGTATTTGTCAAGGTTAGAGAAAAAGCATGTCTTTCAACTATTTCAGACAATGCTATTTGTCAGGATTGAGACTCCTTTTTATTTCTGTTTTGGCTTTTCTCATTGATCCTGTAGCTAATGAAAGTCTGAATCACAGGGAAAATGCATTCTGGTGATTTGAATTGTGTACTAAATTTTTAAAAAAACAACCAAACAAACAAAAAGCACACAAAAACCCCCAAACAAATCCAAACAGAAAGAGTAGATTCTTGCAATAAGATACATGATGCCAGACCACTTGTTCTTATCTGAAGGCCTTCAGAAATACTTCTTTTTTTTTTCCTCCCCAGATGTACATCATGTTGAACATCCGCATTGTGCTGGTTGGTCTAGAGATTTGGAAGTATGAAAACGTAATTAGCACAGACGGAGGTGCTGGTGATGTGCTGGCAAATTTTGTACAGTGGCGAGAGAAGAATCTTGTTTTGCGCCGGAGACATGACAGTGCCCAGTTTGTTCTGTGAGTTGCAGTTCTCTCCCTTTGACTTTTAAGAAGCTTATTCTTTTCCCGTCTGCTCAGCTGTGCTCTAGTATCAAAAGTAGCTGTTGTATTTTAGCAGAGAACCCAGTGCAATCTGCTTTGGTTTATGTACTTGTTAAAACATTCCAAGTCAACTTAAGCATTTTTAAGAAGGTTTCTGTGGTCCTTGAATTCAGTGTCCTCTCTGACAGGTATATTGCTAAATAACAATTTTTTTTTTCATGTCCTGCAATGTTATATGTTATATTGTATAAAGTTTCCTTTCAGATAATCCTTTGTCAGGTCGTACACCAGTTAGACTTGTAACCTAGGGCTTTTTCCACATGAAAATGAACATAAACCTGGTGTAAGAGTTGCATTTTAATGCAGAGAAAGTTGTTTCTGCAGTTGGTATCCAAAAGCTAGCTACGTGGTTTGAGCTTTGACACGTGATGTTAATGTGTCCATCCCTACTGCCTTAAACTAGCACAGAGCTTCCTGAGCTGTCGTCTCTGCCCCGCTTCCAGGACGCCTGCCCCTGTGCACTTCCCGCTCCTTCAGATTGGGCAGTGACTTCCTAAGGACTGCACTAAGTAGAGAGAGGGCAGAGGCGAGAGCACTGCTTTGCACGAGACAACAGCCCGGCCTGCCCTTGTGCAAAGCAGTAGCTCCCCTTCCTGCAGGACCTGGGAGCCTCTTTTCCTCTGAGGCAGAACAGCACCGTTCAGGTGATGAAGGTGATAATGGCTGAAAAAATATTAATTTTTAAAATTCTTTTATATGAAGTAAAATGTGGTGCACTGTGCTTTTGCGCTTCAGCTTTAAGAACTGTGTAGAAACAAAATAAGAGAGTAACGGGAAGGAAGTTGACAAGGAAAGAAATCTATGGAGTTTGGCAATAATAGAAAGGCAGCTAACAGCCAATTAAAACAAATGATTTTAAGGGTGGACCACTTAGCTCTCTATATTTGGAGGGAAGATGTGGAAGAGGCTAACTTTCTCTGCAAACTCTTGTCTTAATTTAAAAAAGAACCATGAACAGAAAGATAAAGCTGAACTGGTAGATTCATACTCACAGTCAATAATAGCGCTGCTAGCAGTGCTCCTTTGTTAGTGTTGGAAGGCTGGAAAAGCAGGATTTTGTGCTCCACAAGCAGAAGTGATGTACTGAGTGGCTGTACGGATGGGCTGCACTGTTGGCATATCGTGCGTCTGTACAGTTGGGATGATTGCCTTTCCTTTTTCTCCCCATGGCTGTAGGAAGAAGGGGTTTGGTGGCACAGCTGGAATGGCCTATGTTGGAACAGTGTGCTCCAAGAGCCACGCAGGAGGCATTAATGTGGTGAGATATCTTTAGTGATACTGTGAATGTGATCAAGATAAAGAGTTTTGCACTCCAGAAGTCTTCCTGGAAGTACAGAATCTTTAATAACAAAGCTGAAGTGGCTTAGTGGGGGCTTTTATGTGGTCCCCAACCATTTCTGGCACTTCAATGATATCTGGATCACAACTTTTCTGTGGTGTTGTGCATCCTCTGTTCAGCGTCCCCTCTCCTCAGTGTGCAGCACTCATGAAAAAGGAGCAGACTTTCTCTGGTGACATTTTAAGTGCCCCTGCCCTATAAGTATGTGGGAGCTGTGGATGTTCTCAAGTCTGTTGTCTTGTGTCTGCTTGACCTCCACAGTCGTGAACTCCTAGAGCAGTGCCGGTTCACTGCCCTCTTTATGTGAAGTTGCAGAGCGTTAATGAACTGAATTGCTGATCTCGGATAACTGGCAATTCCAGCAGTCTTGTTTTCTTGGACTAGTGACACAAGTACTGGAATTGGAGTTTGCATATTTAAGGAGATTTGGGCTGGTGTGGAGAACTATAGTTTTTGTGTTAATGTTGCAGCTGCACTGGAAAGTAGAGGTTGTTAGGTTGTGTCCCAAATATGTTTATCTAAGGGCTCTTATTACTAAGCAAATGACATGCACTTGGTTGGAAGGCAGGCACAGTTGGTCTGAGAATCCTGTTAATGTAGAGACAGAATGACAGAAGTGTTTTTTTGGCACAGAACACTGACTTTCTCAATATAAGCTGTCTGCTAATTTTCTTCTGGTTTGCTCTTGTGCAGTTTGGAAGAATCAGTATACAGATGTTTGCATCAATTATGGCTCACGAACTGGGACATAACCTGGGGATGAACCATGATGATGAACGCGTCTGTCACTGCGGAGCAAGCAGTTGCATTATGAGCTCTGGAGCATCGTAAGTGACTGACAAAACGGAATGCATTTTCTGAGGATTGAAACACCCCACCCATGCGCTTAGTTTTTACAGGTTGCTTTCATTTTCAAAGTACTCTCACAAAGAGTCTTGTCACACTTGCAGCTTATGGGGAAAGTAAATGTTACCCTTGTTCTACAAACTGAGGAAATGCTTGTGGGTTGGCTTAGTGTAAAGATAAGCTGATGTTCTCTGTTGCAGGGGATCAAGGAACTTCAGCAGCTGCAGTGCAGAAGACTTTGAGAAGCTAACTCTCAACAAAGGTGGAAGCTGCCTGCTCAATGTTCCCAAGCCTGATGAAACTTATAGCGTCCCATACTGTGGGAACAGGCTGGTAGATGCTGGGGAGGAGTGTGACTGTGGTTCACCAAAGGTTGGTAGCTTGTGTGTTTTACAAATGGTGCCAGGGTATTCTTGCGTGCCTCTCACTGGAGAGGGGACTGTGCATGGCGGAGGCTGCAATTTCTGGACATTCACAGCGCTTCTGTTTTCAGGAATGTGAAAGTGATCCTTGCTGTGAACCAGGTACTTGCAGACTCCGATCCGGTGCTGAATGTGCTTATGGAGACTGCTGTAAAAACTGCCAGGTAAGAGACTCAAGTGTATTATTTGGAAGTGTTCTTCAGTGGTTGAGAAAAGGAGAGCTTTGGCCTAGCCAGTGCATCTGTGACAGGGAATTGTCATGCATGTACACAGCACCCACCGAGGGCTTCAGATCAATGCCCTTTTGGGGGGGGCATATTGCGGGTCGGGTGCAGTGTTTGTCTCTGCTGTAAGGTTTCTATTTTCTGACACAGTTTCCCCTTTCCCTCTCTCTTTAGCTCCTTCCTGGAGGAACCGAGTGTCGGGCGAGTAACAACGAGTGTGACCTTCCAGAGTACTGCAACGGCACATCCCAGTTCTGCCAGCCGGACTTCACCGTTCAGAACGGTCACCCATGCCACAACGAGGAAGCCTACTGTTACAATGGCGTTTGCCAGTACTACGATGCACAGTGTCAGGATATCTTTGGCTCAAGTAAGGAAGAGCACAGTGTTACAATTTTTCTAGGAGATGTAGCTAAAAGAATAAGTTTATTTAAAATATACTTGTTTTCCTGTAACAAAGACCAGCTGGCTTTGGCAAAGGATTTGAAATAGTGGTATTTATGGCTTGGCCTTCACACGTTCTTCCTTTGTTACATTTAATGCTGTGCTGGTGATTCAAGTAGTTATTTTCTTGCACTGATTATTCCTATTACAGTGGGGCTCCTGGTGTATAGGGCTGTTAAAGAAGCCATGAAGAAATATCAAATGGTATAATTGACTCAGTGTTAAGTGACTATTTTTCTCTCTCTCTTTTTAAACCTGCAACCTTGTAGTGCTGACATTTTCACCTCTTTATTGTTTTGATGGGGTTCTTAAGCTCTCTGTGCTGCATGGAAAATACTACACGTAGCAGGATAATTTCTCTGAGTAAAGGAGACATGATAATATGAGATGTTTCTGTCCCTTTGTAACTTGGTTCCTCTGTCTGGGGGGTGGGCTGTTGTTTGCAGAAGCCAAAGCAGCCCCCAACATTTGTTTTGCTGAGGTGAATTCCAAGGGTGACAGATTTGGCAACTGTGGTTTCCATGGCCATGACTACAAGAAATGTTCCAGCTGGTGAGTTGAGCCCAGTGCATCAAGAAGTTCCTAAATGTATCACTGAGAATCCTTATTTGGGTGCTGTAGTATTAGTTTGGGGTGTTTTAGCAGTTGGACTGGGGAGATGCATGTTATCCCAGAATCTAACCTTACTGACTTGTATGTATCATTGTGAAACCATGATGAGATAGCTTAGAAAAGATATGTTTTATGCTAATTTCTGAAGCTGTTATTAGTGCTTAAAGCCCCCACACTTATGCAGTTCTAAGTTTTGTTGACTTTTGTTTTAGATTGTCTGGGGTTAACTCTTGCACATAATAGTTGAAATGAATTTGAATGGTCAGGCAATTCTTCCCTAGCTGAGTTTGAAACTTTCAGGCTCGTGCCACGGTTTCCTGTGTGTGTGGTGTTCTGCGGCCTCAGTGGATCTGTGCATCACGCATTCAGACGTGGGGCTGTGGCAAGGAGAGTGTGTCCCACATCTCCCGTCATGGATTGTTCTTATCCTAAGGTGTTCACATACAAAAAACCAAGTAGCAAATCGTCATGTTTTCTTTAATGTAAAGATCCCAAGAGCTTACAGAAAGAAGGGATAAATCCATACTCTTGCAGCACTGAAATGAAGCCCAGCTCAATTTTGTTTGGCGAGTTGCCTCAATTTTATTTTCAAGTAGTGTCTTCCAGTAGAAAGAAAAGATCATACTAAATGCATGATAGTTAGGTTTTTTCTCAGAATAAATTCAAGTGTCACTGCAATATTCATGTGTTGATGTTGTAGGAATGCCATGTGTGGGAAGCTGCAATGTGAAAATGTGAAAACTATGCCTGTTTTTGGAATTAAGCCTGCTATTATCCAGACTCCCATTAGAGGCACCACGTGCTGGGGTGTTGATTTCCAGCTAGGCTCTGATGTCCCGGACCCAGGAATGGTGAATGAAGGCACCAAATGTGATACTGGAAAGGTAATTAACAATTAAAAAGTGATTTCTTAAAGTAATAATTTGGGGTTTTCATGTGAATAAAATATTCAGCTGCATTGTTTCATGAATATTTATGGCCATAAATTTTTTTGATGCCTGTAGTTAATGCAAAACTGAGTGAGTCCATTGGTTCCCCACGCTGCCTAGTACTGCAGTGCACGTGCATAAAAATGTAATGAGCCTTTCATTTATAGATGAAGCAAAAGAAATTAAGTTTGTTGAGAGCCAGAATCTTTGCTCTGTCAATGACCAGGAAGAGCTAGGTGCACACAAATGCCTTTAAAACAACTTTGAATTAAAATCCAACTCAACTAAAAAGCCTAGAAGCTTAGCCCCAGCAGAGGAATGTGCATTCCACATACCCTTACTGTGCACAGTTTAATTGCTATTCCTTTACATTCAGACTAGAGACAAAAGACTTCCAGTGACAGTTCAGACCCCATACTGAGAAGCCTTTTGTAGAACAGATGTGTTTCTGTAGAGTTGGGGTTTATCACATAAGAGTACAGACTTGCTTTGTGGTCAGTGAGCAGAGCTGTGTGCTGTGGAGCGGGCAGCCAGGGGAGCGCGGCAGGGGGAAGAAGGGGTAAGCCAGTGAAATGCCATCTTGCTTCATTTGTGTGTATCTCTCTCTATTCCCCTAGATCTGCAGGCACTTCCAGTGTGTGAGTGCCTCTGTTCTGAACTACGACTGTGACGTGGAGAGGCAGTGTCATGGGCATGGGGTAAGCAGTGCAAGACCTTCCGCTCCTACTGATAGTCCACTTACAATGAACACGAAGTCTGTAAGTTGTCGTATAAGTGGCAGTATTTCTACGTGAGGACCTCTAACATCTTTGTTACGATAACACTAGATTTTTAGAGCCAATGAGTGTGCAAATATATAAACAAACCTTTTTTATCAAGATTCCCAGTTTGAGCCAGGTACACTGTAATTGTGCTTAATCAGTAGTGTCTATATACTAGTCTTTTTTGCACCTAGGAAGTCTTTTGCCCTTCTCTGTTTAAGGCTGTAACTAATGCAAAATAAAGTAATCGTGATGCTAGATGCAGTGATTAAAAAAATTCTGTGGGGTTCTTGAGGATGGGTTTTGCTATTAAAAGGTGCTTTTTGGCACTGTTAGTGAGAAAAGTGCCTTTAACAGTCAGCAAAAATTGGACCGAAGTTATGCAAGTTGAGCAAGTTTTAAAATGGTGGATATTGACTTAATTTTTCTGTTTTGTTTAACTGTAAAACTCTCTATAAAATGTCTCTGGGCAAGAGAGCCTATAACAGTATCAAAAAAATCTTTGGCAAAAGCTCTTAAGATGGTATTTTTTTTGCAAGGCAAGAAGAATTCCCAATTCCAGTATTACTAATGTAACTTGAAACTCTGCATCTCACAAAAAAAAAGAAAAAGCCATGCTCTTTAAGCCTTTAGGATAGCTAATCTTTGGAAGCTCATCCTGAACAATGCTGTGCTTGCTCAGTCATGTGAAATCTTGAGACGCCTGGCCAAGGACTGTTTAGAATTGACATGGGAGTTACCGGTTAAAGCTCTCCAGGCTGAGTGATATGGAAAGGAAAGAATAGACGGTCATGGCTACTGCATGCTGCTTTTAAATATATGGAAACTTAAGTTACTAAATACCATGATGTTTGTGGTGTTTAAATACAGGTGTGCAATAACAACAGGAACTGTCACTGTGAAGCAGGCTGGGCCCCTCCTTACTGCGACACTAAAGGCTATGGAGGAAGTCTGGACAGTGGACCACCTTATAATGGCAAGTAGTTGAAGTGCTGGTGGTTAGCTCTTCACCAGGTTTCATCTGCAAACAATTCTAGTTCAGGTTTTGGGCTCAAGGTGTTGCACTACTCTTTTTTGGGATGTTGGGAATCTGTAAAGAAACTGGACTGGTTTAATTGCCTTCAGGTGATTTCTGCCATCTCGGACCAAAATTTTCTTGGACTTCTCTATATCCAAGCTGGGAACTGAAGTCCCTTCCATTCTTAGATCCAAACAAAACATGAAATTTGGCTGAGGATGTGGGTTCAAATCCATGGATGTGAATTTGCATCTTCATAAGGACATGGTGCTTCTAGCAGCAGTGGCAGAGATGAGTAGCTGCCCTGTTCTGGTATCTGCAGGTAGTTGCATGTGCACCTGCAGTGCAGTCAGGACTAACATCTGGCTGAGGTGGGTTAGGGCAATGCATGTTGACAAGTCACTATTTTATTAGTGTTTATTATTTGAGTGCAGATAGCATGCTTCATTTGGTAGTAAATGTAAATGTAGTCCCTGCCCCAAACAGCTTACACTATAGAAGAGGTACATGATAAAGAAATGGGGAGATAGAGAGGTTTGTGACACTGTATTGTTTGCAGACTTCTGGTTTGCTTTTTTTTTTTTTTTGTGGAGGAAAAAGATGGGTTGGGGATGGCATTTTGTGGATTTTTTTCACGTAGTTTTTCCTCCAGGAAGGGTACTAGGTCAATGTTTGATGTGGCAAGGTGGCGTATCTATGTACTTTCAGGATATATGTATCTATGTTTGAATGTGAAGAGTGGGAATGTGGTGCCTGGGACAGGGGAATACAATTCATGCATGTGAGAAAGCAAACTGAATGAGGCTGTGAAGCTTACTTTTCTCACTGACAGTTTGAAGATGAAATAGGAAGCCAAATCCAAGCTGTAATTTGGAGAAAACTTGTGCAATGCCCATGTGGAGTATATAAAGATGGGACTGATGTAGTCCCTTCTATGAGCTGCAAGAATGATCCTGAAGACTGTTTTTCATAAGATGGTGTGGGTTTTGGGGGAAGATAGACACTATGTTGATGCAATAACAGACTGGTGAATCATGTTGGAGCATGAACAGATGCCTCAAATCATCAGACAAAAAAAGGGAAAGGGTTTTTTTGTACAGCCTGCAGTGGAGAAATTTGCTGCATGTAAAAGTGTAGAGATTGTTAAGAACCTGAGTTCTTTGCCTACAGCAAACAATGGTAGGAGAAGAGGAAGATTTAGGATTAGACCAAAGGGCAGAAACTCAGTTTTCCTCTCCTTCAGTTGAGCTCATAAGATCTTCACAGTAATGTAGTGGAAGAAAAATTAGGTATTGATCTAGTAATTCAATATGCTGTTAGAGCCCAGGGTATCGTGGCACACACAGTTCTTTCATCTTTGACCAGACAATCCCTCTGAAAAGATAATTAGAAAAGAATATATTTGGGCATATATCTTGCAGTCTTACTAGATTCTTTAGTTTTTTTCTTCTATGAAAAATGGAAAATAGTTGTAGAACCAATCCTACCAAATACTTACTGCTACAATGAGTCAAGTGGTGGTAATGCCGTGTAATACTTTTTTTCTTCTCCATTGTTTTGTCCCCATCAGACAAAGACACCTCACTGAGAGATGGCCTGCTGGTATTTTTTTTCCTGGTCCTCCCACTCCTTATAGCTGCTGCTCTGGCATTTGCAAAAAGAGACAGACTGAAGCGATCCTGTAGAAGATTAATGTCACGCTGCCATTCGTAAGTACATTCTCCTTTCACCTTCTCCTCTGCCCTTTTGAGGTAGTCCATAGATGTTTGTTTACACAAGCCAATGCTAAAGTATGGAGACATATTCCAGTCCCAAGATGTCAGGCAAAGGCCCCTGCATCAAATGATGCATTTAGCTTGCCCCAGGCAATGACAGAAAAGGTAAATTCATCTTAAATTGAGGGAGCAGAGAACTTTCTTTTTAGCATTATGGTTTTTGTCGTGCATTGGTGATGGGTTTTATATTTTTGGGTCCCACCTTTGGTATAAAGTGGGAAAATGAAGCTGTCATAGTCCTAAACAGAAAAAGGGTTATGCTGTTCATTAGATACATGTCAAATACTATGTTCCTGACATTTGATATGTGCTAAGATAGTATAAATCCATCTAATGGGTTCAAAGCGCTTGGATTCATAGCCTGCATAGTCATTCTGTCAAGGTTATATGCTCACACAGTCCATATCAATTGGATTACAGGTCACTTCAGTCACCACCTCCTAGAACAGAAACCGAACCGAGAGACTACCACCACAGAGGCTTTTCACACGGCATGCCTTATGCTCCCAGAAGTGTTCCCATGGTAGGAATGACCCACTTTTCATTACTTTATTTGCTATCTGTTACTCTAAAGTAACAGGTGAAGGCAGTTTATATAATTTTTGCCCTAATAAAAGCTTCAAAGTTACTTTATTTTTTCATTTCTGCAAATTGGGTTTTCTCTTTGCTAGGAGGCAGAGAAAATTATTTCCTAGGGTGTGTGGGGGGAACTCCTCAGTTTCCCAGTGTTTAAGCTTTTTTAATGGGCTGTGCTTGGCTTGCCAAGCAGTTTACCTGCTTTGCTACCCCCCTTCCCCTTACACTGGAACCCCCTGCCCCACCTGAGGAGGGGAACAATCCTTGCCAGCTCCTTAGCCCCACTCCTTTGCAGGTCAGTTATCTCTCCGAACGCAGTAACTAGCCAAAGCACACTTGCAGAACAAATCAAACACTTGTTGTGATCAGCCTTTCTGTTTTTCCCAAAACATAGTACTTTTCGGACTGCTGTTGCTTCTTTCTACTGAGTTTCTCAGAAGGAAAGAGCAACTCTTGACGTTTTCAGGTTTGTTTGCAAGTGGTCTTAAATGTCACTTTACTAATGAAACAAATACTTCAATTCCCTAAGTGCAATTTTGTGAATGTTCTCATTATCTTGTCTTCGTAGGGTATGGAACCAAATACCTTTCCTGTTCCATCTTACCCAGTTAACCAGCATCCTCAGCAGGCTTACCACCAGTCTTACTACCCATCTCCGCAATACCAGGCACTGCAGCCACAGAAGCTGCCGACAAGGTTGGTTGAGTTATTGCAAATAACAACTGGCAGTTGCGCTGATGTATATAGATTGTCATTGCCTTCATCTCCGTAAGCATTAGGGTATTTCATCATGTATTATATGCCAGCAGGACTGACCTTTTATTGAAAGAAGTTTCTCCTTCATTTCACACTGTGGAACTAAAGTGCTATTACCCATAGCATTCATTTTACATACTGTCAAAGCTACATTTTGATTAACAGGTTTCAGAATGCTTTTCTGGGGCCAGATTAGTCCTGCATACAGGTGAATAAAATGCTTCTCAAAACAAGCAGTTTAAAAAGAAATTACTCAAAAATCTGTCATTTCACTGATTTGTGAACGTTATTGCCAAGTACGGGATCATTTCTCATTAACTTTGAACAGAAAGTTTTCCTTTATTTTTCATTTTACTTTTTAATTGTATTTCTAAGATGTAATGCCTGTGCCATAAAAAATGCGTATCCAGAAAGCATGAGGTATTGAGAGTGAGTACTTCAAAATAGCTTGTGTTGGGGGGGAAAACTCATGGGGGGTCTTTAAACTATTTTGGGAAAAATGGGATGTAACAAACTGGAGTTCCCTGAGGACTTCAGGCAATGGAAAGCAGAGTCTGACCACAGCGTGTTTGAAATGAGTCTTCAGCGTGGAAGCTGAGATTGCGAGAAGCAGCTTAGCTGGCCGGGGGGAGTCTCCGCAGTGGCCCCAGGCAAGAGGGAGAGGGACATGCGTACGGATGTGGTCACCTGGACTGACGATGGCTTCTCTGTCCCCTTGTAGGCCGCCGCCTCCGCAACAGAAATGTGCACCTCAGGGACCTCCTCCGTCACAGCAAAAATGTTTACCTCAGGGACAGTATTTTCCTTCTCGACCGGCACCTTTGCCTCCCAAATAGCTTTTGGCTTCTTTGGAGCCTTCACATGAGCTGACCTGTTCACTGAGACAGAGCTGAAATTGCAGTTATCCTTCTTGCATTGAGTGGCCCATGGTAATCGTGGAAAGCCTTCCTTCTGCAGCCTGGGATAAGGCAAATGAGATACTGAAACAAGGAATGTAAAACTTTAAACTAAATACCTCTACCAAAGCTACAGGAACTGAAAAACATCTAACCCGTTCTTAGATCTGAGTATTGTGGCTTTGTAAACTGCAGCAGGGCTGTCCAGCTGGAAGTGGAGCAGCCTGCAGTTAAATAATCTTTAAATACAGCACTTGGGAGTTACTTTTGGTTTCCCCATTTCTGCGATGAACCCTGATAACAAAATTGTCTGATTTGTTGTCGTCTTTCTAAATGTACGGTGAAGAATTGAAGTAACCCATACCATTTTCAAAACAAGGAAATCTGGCCAATTAATTTAAAATTATTTTGCATGGACTGGAAAATGTTATCCATTTACACATTAATGGCACAAGTGAAATAAGGTATCAGTGTACTTTTTCAGAGGAAGATAAACATACTGTAAACATGTTTATGCATGTATATATGTCTATTGATGTGTAATAATGCACTTAAATTCTTACTTCCATGCTGACTGACACTAAGCTGTGCTATATGAGCACTAATTTTAGTGGTTTTAAATTAGTAATTGTGAGTTGCTAAATGAGAATCCTGTACTAATTTCCACTAATATCATGAATAGGCAATGAAAATAAAGGTACGAAAAGACACGGCCATATTTTGGTTTTAAAAAAACGGGGTGCTCTTAGGTTTTAATTTGGGTCTGAAGACTGAGTAGCAGTCCCTGCAGAACAGTGAGAAGCAAAAAATGTCTTATCTGCCTAGACCCCCTGAGCTTCTCTGAGCACTTTAAACAGGAACCTGTTGACTAATGCAACCCTTTCCCCTAACCCTCAAGCCTTTTTAGTGTCAGTCAGGATGCTTACAGGCTAACTTGCATTAGATCGGACTGCGATCTGTTTTGACCACTGACTAAAGTAGATTTTAAAACTGTTTCTGAAAAGCAGTGGGTAGCATTTGGTGTGCTGGCTGAGGAGAGGAGATCTGTTAATGGTGATACTGTTGTGCAGTGGGCAGAAACTGGATGCTGGCGGTCACAAACAGAAATCTGTTGCACAAACTTGCTAAAAGTGAAATAAGTACTGAAAAGAGTGCTTGGCTTTTTCACTTTGTGCTAGCCACTGAGTACAAACTCAGTCTGTAAAATCCCCCATAATATTGCCAAAAAAACCCCTTTTCCTCTGTATATACATATATAAATATATATATAGTGTTTGCATTTGCAGTAATAAAATACTTGAACTCCTGTGGTTTCCCATAAACTTAGACTAAGATTTATAACACTATTAAAATATGTAAAATGTCACCTAGAATATCACCAGACCTATTTGTGGGGGTCTTCTGTTTGTTCCAAGATAATCACTTCCTAATTCTTGTTGTATTCTGCTCAGTTTGGGCTGGCTGGCTGTAACAGTTAGCTTTGCAGTGGAGGGAGGCAGGGGTCCAGGGGAGCCTCTCCAGGCAGCTCGGGACTCGAGTTCGGAGGGTGGGGACGAGAGGAGGGAATCCAGGGAATGAAGTCATCTGAGAGAGAGAGAGAGACGTACTTAATTGTATTTGAAGCTGTATGTGTGAACTAAAACTATGCTGAAAATGGTGCCTTTTAACAGATAAAAGAGTTTTTATACTTCCAGCATGCTCATTAGCAATATTTGCAGGGTGGTGGCGTAGGGCAGTGAACACGTGGTTTTTAGAAGCGATCCTAGGGAAAGGAAATAGCTCAAATTTTACATGTGTTGAACACTGAAGATGACTACTGACTTTCTTTTTTAAAGTGTACGCTTATCCCTGTCCCCCGAGTAGGTCTGGAGAAAGCGGAGGCGATGTCCCCGTCCGACCCGCGTTAAAACCTCTGCGCTCCGCAGAACCGTCCCCGCTCTCTGCGCGGCGACGCGCGTCGCTCCGGTACCGTCGGGCTCTGACGAAAAGGGCTGTTACCGACCCCCTTTGTAAGAAACAAACGAGCAATAAAGATGCCGGTTTTGTACAAGGCGCTTTCGTCCGCCTCTGCTTTCCGCGGCGGGGCGGGGCCCAACCGGCGCAGCGGGGCCGTTACCGGCGGGGCAGAGGGGGCCGCCCCGGGCGCTGCTGCTGCCGCTGCTGCTGCTGCTACGTGAGTCCGGACCGGGCCCCCGCTCCCAGTGCCCCCCTATGCCCCTGGGGGTCGTCTCGCATGGCCGGGGGCTGGGGTCGGCAGGCCGCGGGTCTCTTTCCCCTCCAGGCTCGCAGGCGCTGGCCCAGATCATGGTCCCGCTGCGGCTGCCGGCGAATGCGACGGGGGAGGCAGCACTTGGGCAGGCACGTTGCTCCAGGGGTCCCGGGATGGGGTTGTGGAGGAGATGGTGGTCTCCAGCGGTAGAGGAGGAGGGGTACAGATGTGCTGGCAGCTGGAACGGAGGCACCACAGGCTGTGCCTGCTCCCTGGGGAAGCGCCGAGCCCTTGCGCTTGCCCTCGGCATTTGAAGACTGCCCTCGGAGCGTGCTTTCCCAAAGCCGGCGTTCCTAATTCTCACTTTCTCTGCTTTTTCCGCACACGCAAGGACACGGTATCCTACGTCCTCAGGATAGAGGGGAGGCCGTACACCGTTCACCTGCGGCAGCAGTAAGTTGGCCCTGGCGTTGCCTTGTCTGACCGCTGCGGTGCTCTGCCCGCAGCACGGGACGGTGCAGGGCTGTGGGGTGATCCCCACTGTGGGCGTTGACACTGGCACCGCTCACTCGGGCTCTTTCCAGCCTCTTTCCAGCTGCCAGGATGGTGCCCCGCTGCAGGCACGTCCCAAAGCCCCCAGGGAATGTGTGCGTGTGCGCCACGCACCCGAGTGCTGAGGGGTGGCAGAGGGCTGGAGGAGGGTTTGAGGGATGTTTGTGCCTGTGAGCCCTGATGCCAGCGGGTTCTGGATCGGCCAGTGCAATAGTGCAGGCTGCAGGACCTGGAATAAGCTCAAGAAACCAGGTAAGAGATATTGCTTTAAGTGCTTCACTTTATACCTTTCTTTTGTAGCGTCTTTTTATCTGAAGATTTCAGGATTTACATGTCTGATGAGAAAGGATCTTTGCGCTCTGATTTAACCCCTATCAAGGTAACCTTGGATTGCTTTGGTGGTTTTGTACTGTAAGTGTTGCAGTGTAGAGCTGCTGTCTGGTACGTGCAGTTCAACTGTTTGGGCGTTGGGTGAGGGAATTGCCTTCACGGCCACAGAAGGGGCTCCTTGTCCTCTGTCGTGATGTAGGGAGGCTGCCACTACCGGGGGTACGTCGAGGGCTTCCCCAGCTCGGCAGTGACCCTCAGCACCTGCTCGGGGCTCAGGTAACGAACCCCCCCCTCCCTACGCTGCCCTGCCCGTTAGTGCCGGTGGGCACAGCCGGGCCTTTGCCACGGGGGAGCCCAGGGATGCCCCGGCAGCCTCCGCGCCGTGGCTACCAGCGCCTGGTGGCAAATGGCTGGTGCCGTCACCTTGGCAGGGGCTTGCTGCAGTTTGAGAATGTGAGCTATGGGGTTTAGCCCCCGGG
>NW_010972598.1:10439928-10447470 GCF_000737465.1 Haliaeetus leucocephalus | reverse complement strand
ACCAAAGCACGTGGAGGTGACGAAGTGAGTGTGTGCCTGTTGTCTCGGGGGTGCTGATGTCCCCGTCACGTGGGGAGGGGTCCGATCCCGCAGGAAGCTTTGGCCGGAGCCGTCTGGATGGACAGAGATGGGGGAGGTTTAGGAGTGCCTGTGCTTGCGATGGGGTGTCGCGTGGATCGTTACTGATCTAGTGCCTATGAAAGGCATCGCCAAGGTAGAACATCTTCTGAAAAAAGTCAGAAATGGCTGAGTGGGAATGGCTTCTTACGTTATGCTAATTTGGATACAGCATCAAAGCATTGCTTTTGAATGGACACTTGAGTAGCGTAGCAAACCTCAGGAATAAGGTGACTATAGAACATAGAAATAAATAGCATTGGAGACCATTTTCTTTTTCAGCCACTATCAGCTGCAGCCCGATCTCCCAAATACTTGAAAGTGTACGTAGTTTTGGACAAGGCTTTGGTAAGTCTGTGCCAGTCATTTTCTCCTTGTGTTTGCCTGACTTCTACGAGCATAGAAATGGTGCCATTTCACAGCTGTTATATGTATTTATTTTCCCTTCTGAAAAGTTATGTGTATTGTAGGTTCTGTAGGAAAGAAAGAATGAAAATTCGTAGCTCACATTTACATGACTGGATGTTGGCAATCATTTCAGCGTTTCAACATCATTCTGCTTCATCTTGGTAAATGCCTTGTCTGCTCTTATGTCCTCTTGGGTTGTTTTTCAGTACAACTATATGGGTTCAGATACAAATGCTGCAACACAGAAGATAATCCAGGTCTTCAATTTAGTCAACAATGTAAGTTTTAAAGTCTGGTTTGTATTGTAGTAAGATGGAGGGGTTGATGTTAGTAATGGCCACCTACTGCTGCTTTTGGTCACAGCTTGCTTTTTGGCCACAGCTGCTTTTGGTTTTAGGAGGAGGCTATGTAAAAAATTCCAGGTCTTGACTCGCGATGTTCTGGCTGTGATGGCAGGAGCTCCTAGCTTCTCAGCAGCCTGGTCCAGACTTGGTCAGAGGTGGGCGAGGGGTTTACTCCCAGTGGGCTAATACAAAGGTTTGGCTTAGCAATTGTGAAAATATGCTTTTTCAAAGCTGTAATGGCTCTGGGGGTATGGTCTGTGCTAGAGTTATGGTTCGCTGCTTGGGGCAAGTCATGAACCGTGACAAGTTGGTATCAAGGGAAGTGCTGTTCAGCAGAATGGAGTAGGAATTTGCAGGACCTGGCCACTGTCCCCCATTGCCTTTTCACAGGAACCGGGAGTAAGCTGTCTGGTATTTATAGCCTGTAAAGTGTTTCCTGGGGAGTTTTTCTCCAGATATGTCAATCTGCTACAAATTAGCATCCTTCCATATGTGGTGGCAATGTCTCATGCAGATGTACAAAAACGCAGGCAGTTTGCCTTCAGGCAGCTGACGTCCAACGTTTTGAGGCTTCCTAGATTGTTCCCCTCTCCGTGCTGCAGATCTTGTCTCACTGATCAGCCGTACAATTAATCTGTTTCCACTCAGGTGCTTATAAGCAACTTCTAATGGTGTTCGTCACTCCACTGGTTATTAGGCTTTGATCTCGTGCCTCTGGGCGTATCTTTCTATTTTTTAGGTTTGTTCATTCTATTTGTCATACAGATGTCATTCAGTGACTGACAATAGCAATTGGCTTTTCCTACGTGATTTTTTGTGTATAGAGCTGTAATTCTGCTCAGAAGGAAAGGTATGTGAGCAGGCGTTTCCTCTGTTATGCTTTCAGATGTTTAATCCTCTTAATGTTACCATTGTGCTGTCCTCCCTGGAGCTGTGGACAGAGGAGAATAAAATATCGACAGCAGGGGAAGCAGATGACCTTCTACAGCAATTTTTACAGTGGAAACAGTCACATCTCGCTCTGGGATCGTATGATATAGCTTATCTATTACTGTAAGATAAAGGTTTTCTTACTCGTTAAAGGTTACATGGTAGAAATCAGTTAAACCAATGTAGGTTGAACTACAAAGATTCCCACGAAAAATGCTTTTTTTTAAAAGAAACATATTTCTTACATATTTCCTAATTCCTTAATATTCTGAAAGTATTTCTTTCAGGACGTACCTCCTAGCCAGCCTTTGGTGATGTAGCGTATGCAGTTGCGCCGCCTGTCCCTGCAGCCCATGGCTGAGGAGAGGCTCCGCTGCTGCCCTGGCAATGGGAAATCTGCAGCCCCGGTCCCTGTCTGGCACTTGGCACTGGCCGGCACACAGGCCCTGCCAGCGGCTCCCGTGGGCTGGCGGGGGCACCGGGGGACAGCGGGGCAGCCCGTGGGGACCGAGGGGGCCTCAGGCTGTGCAAACCCGGGATCCCCCACTTACCCACAGTGACCGGGGTGTCCCGGGCCGGGTGGCCGGTGTACGTGCGTGTGTTTCAGGTACAGGGACCAAGCAGCGTTCGTGGGTGCAACGGCTCCGGGAAAGGTGTGTCAGAGAGACGCTGCTGGCGCAGTGGCTGTGGTACGTATTGCTGGTCCCCCACTGGCCCATGTGTCCGTGAAGCTGGAGCTTGCCCACGGGCAGCAGGGACAGGGACGGGTGGGAGCATCCGGGGCTGGAGCTGGGGTCTGCTGGGGTCTCCGCAGGGAAGGCACCTCCACGGCAGCCCTGCTCTCTCCTCCCTCTAGTACCAAGGGGCCGTGACGCCGGAGTCCTTCTCCGTTCTCCTGGCGCAGCTGCTGGGACGCAGCCTGGGCATAAGCTACGACGACTCCCGAGACTGCCGCTGCCCCGGGCGCGTCTGCCTCATGAGCCCGGAGGCACTGTGAGTTGGTGGGGTCCTGTCCCTGCCCGCGGCGTTGCCTGTGCCCTGCGGGGGCTGCGGGGGCTGGGGCAGCTGAGGTGGGTGGGCAGGATGCACTGGGGGAGATGGGGAGCCAGTGCCCGTCTGGCTCGTGCAGCCGCGTGTCACCCACCACCTGGCCAAGCGGTCGCAATTGTGTGGTGGGGATCATCGCGGGGTGTCCTCTCCTTAGGGGTGTCCTTGACAAATGTCATTCTGTTGCAAAAATGACAACAAATCGGAAATACCTGCTTTTATTCCTTCAGGAAGGAAAATAAGAATAATTACATTAGTAATTGAGTGCTTAAATTGAGAAGAGAGACCTTTTCTTTCCAAAAGCAGGGTATTTCTGAATGTTTCTCAGCCTCTGTTAATAATGTGTTGTAAAACGAGGTTTGGCAAGTGAACTGAAAGACACCCAGGGGACCATTGCGCCTTGTTCCAGTATGTGAGCAAGTCCTGGAATTGCACAGAGATTTTGAGAGAGTGAACGGCAGTAGATGTGTTAACACAGACAAGTATGGATAATTGCTTTATTTTAGACATGTCAGCGGGGCGAAAGCCTTTAGCAGCTGCAGCATCGGGGACTTTAAAACCTTCCTGAAGCAGAACAGGGACTGCCCTTTCATCAGACATGCTCTGCATCAGCCTTCCTATCGTGCGGCTGTCTGCGGCAACGGTGTCATTGAGCCCGGCGAGCAGTGTGACTGCGGGGCGGCGGAGGTGGGTGCCACGCTCTGGTGGAGGGCAGTGCTTTCTTCTGGTCCTGAGAGCGGGTGGATGTAAGCTAGAAGTGGTCTCAGGTTGTGTATAAAGCATTTCTGCGGTAATGCGCAGAAGCACAGCGTTCCTGCTCTTCCCTCGGCTCCTCTGAGCTGCACTGTTTGTTAAGAGGATGGGGGTCAGGGCAAGCAGTCATCCTGCAGATGGGGAAATTTGCAACAAATAATGATTTCTGGTGTGTTTGCAGGCCTGTGCGTTAGACAAATGCTGTACTCCCCAGTGTAACTTCAAACCAGGAGTGAAGTGCTCCTTGGGATTGTGCTGTGAAAAGTGCCAGGTAAGGTATGTTCATAATTATCAGAAGTTAAGGCCATTTCTAAACCTTGGAGCAGTAGTTGTTTCTACAATAGCACTGTCAAACCAGCTTTCTGGTTTTGCTCAGACAGGCATCTCCAAAAAAATTTAATGATATTTGTGCTGCATTTTCTCTCTTCTGGTTTTTGTTGTAATGAATGTCAGGTAAGGCATGTTTTTATTGTTATCACAAGATCGTTATTTATTTTTGGAGAATTAGTATGTTCCTGTGCTGAAGGATGGAGACAAACTTATGATCAGAGTGCTTCCTGGGGAAGGGCTTTCCAGCTCAGCTCCCTGAAACCCCCAGGGGGAATATTACTGGGGGAAGAGAGTCCTGGACAGCGTAAGGTGCATGTGGTGACCCAAGTGCCTCAGAGGTGATCCCGAGGGACTGGGGATGTGTCTCTGGACAGCGTCGGGAGGGGCTGCGTGGGGCCTGAGAGGGGACCCCTATGCCGGTGGGTGCAAAAGGATGGAGAGAAGAGTCCTTTCTGCCTCCTCTGCCAGTTCAAGCAGAAAAACTTGCTGTGCCGCCCCGCCGCCGACGCGCAGTGCGACCTGGCTGAGTTCTGCAACGGGTCCTCCGCATCCTGCCCCCCCGACCTGTACGTGCAGGACGGGCACGGCTGTGAGCACGGCACCGGCTACTGCTACAAGGGACGCTGCCAGTCTCCGGACCTGCAGTGCCGGCGGCTCTACGGGAGAGGTAGCAGAGGCTGCTCTGGTTGTGCTGGTACTGCCCAGATGCTGGAGGTGGCCCCAGGAGTAACAATGCTCAGTTTGTGTCTTTGCTCTTTAATGCACCGATCTCAGGTCGGTCTCATTGTGTCTTTTTAGCCTCGTTTCGTGGAAATGAGGGTTTGTGGTTGGTTGGTAACTCGTTTCTGATACCTCCCTCATGAGCCTGAACCCAATTTCAAGTACCTGTTGAAGCAGGAGGGGTTGTAGGGACTGCACTTGCACGTATCTAATAGGAGTGATGAGGCACAGCACTCTGGAAGACTTGTACCTTGTGTCCCAGCTTCTCCTTGTGCATGCAGTTAGTGGGCAGGAGGGAGAGCAGAGACTGTGGTGCCTGGGAAGGGTAGGTGCAGTACCTGAACGGAGGGCAGAGGGGTGGAGTGGGGCACCCGAGGAGGGAAGGACACAGCTTTAGGAAAACATTTCAAGCTGAGTTTTGATTCTGGTAAATATGCACTTCAGTAGCATGTAGTTCTTCCGATTCTTCAGAGATAACTATGAAAACAACAACAAAAAAAGCAAATTATTATCTGTGAGTGAACTTAATCAGAGAGATAACCTACTGTTTGCTAATCCTGTGTTTCTGGGGTTCAGGACTGCTGAGGGTTTGGCAGTTCAGGGACAGGTATTACATTTTCTCTAACTAGTGAACAGCATCTAAGCTCTGCTATGAACAGGATGAAAAATTAAGAAGTTATTATATACCATGGTATGTCCCTTTGTGTTCCTTTAAATGATAATAAATATTATCGCTAAACTTGTAGGTTCAAAAAATGCTCCTGTGGCTTGTTACGAGGAGCTCAATAGTCAGCGGGACAGATTTGGACACTGTGGGTTCCAGCCCAGACAAGGCTATAAGTCCTGTGCTTGGAGGTATGCTCTAGGGAAAGGGTGCTTGCTCTGCTAAAAATGCATATTTAATTGGGACTTTACAGTCAAGGAACGTATCAAGACTCCAGTTGATAGTAAGATTTGTGAAGCAATAAATAGACAGTCACATGTGAGTTCTCCTTGTTAGTAGTATGGTGTCTCTCCTTATGTCTCAGATCGTCTCCTGGACTTCCCAGTCCTGCTCATTTTTTCTTATCATGCAGTGCTCCAGATTTGTGTTCTGCTGTTTAAATGTTTCTAGTCTTTGATCAGGGAGCATACACATATATATGTGTGTGTGATACACATCCTATGCAAATTGATTTTATAGGAATCTCAGATGTGGAAAGTTAATCTGCACATACCCGTACAGCACTCCATTTCCATCAGAAGCTGCTGCTGTTCTTTACGTCCAAGTGCGCGAGCATTTATGTATATCTTTGGATTATTTGAATGCACCAGCAAGGCTGGATCCTCTTCTGGTTCCGCCAGGTACAAAGTGTGGTTCCGGAAAGGTGAGAAAACATTATATAGTCATCTAAAATGACAGACATAAACTGTAAATATTAACAAGGTTTTAGAAATACGTGCTCCTTTGCAACATAAGTGTACTCGATATTTACAAACACTGTAAAAACATGCAAACATTACATTAAAGGTCTGGCATGGTGTGAGCATTAGACGTAACCCAACCCCAAGACAGTAATGAGCTTTTTAAAAGCACCATTGTTGTTTTTTTAGAAGTAGTATGTTTTCACTCCTCTTTGACACATCAGACTGATGGGCCAAGTGCTGCAATGGCAAAACAATGCTGAGCCAGAACTGCTTGTGGTTTTTCCTAGGTGTGTATAAACAACACTTGTCACCCACATTCGGTCCTGGGATATGACTGTGACAGCAAAGTGAAGTGCCACGGCCATGGCGTAAGTGATTCCACGCAGCGCGCACTGTGCTGCGGAGGGCAGGTGGCTTTGTCGTACAGATTTGCTGGGGCTTCTATGGGAACTGATCGAAGACCCATTTTAGGCTGATACTCAACAAAATTGCGACCTTGTCAGCTAATACACCAAGTAAAACCATTTAAACTATTGAGGGCAGCGGAGCTAGTGTAGATAAAAAATGTTGCGTGGTGGTGCGTGGAGCGCTGCTGGGGTCTCCAGACCACTGCCTGGCTCTGCAGTGCTGGTGGCTGGGGCGAGCCGCTCCTCTTTTCTGCTCATCAGAGAGAAGTGCCTGTGGGTTTTGCAGGAGGGTGATGTTTTATGCTTGTCTGATGTCTCAAGGCTCTTCGAGCCTGCACTTTATGGTGCATTCCTTGTCTGATGCGCTTCCTAAATTGCCAGAGTGCTGCTAAGCGCGCGTAGCCTTGTCCCAACCCAGCGGCAGCGAGACTGATGCCGGTCTGGGCAGGAGCGTCCGTTGCGTTGAATTCATCACCAACTTTTACCACCCGGCCCTGGGCTTTTCAGGTGTGCAATAATAAGAGACATTGCCACTGCCACCCTGGCTGGAAGCCCCCCGACTGCCTACAGAAGGGATCCGGACTGGGGGGAAGCGTCGATAGTGGCCTCCAGCTGATGGATGGTGGTCAGTACCCGCAGCGGAGGTGGGGACAGGTGCTGGGCTGGGGTCCCTGGCGCAGGCAGGGAAGGTGGTGGTCCCATGCCCCCTGCCCGCTGGGCTGTCTCCTGCCAGGCCTCCCAATGCAGCGGGCGCTGGAGGACATGACGCTGGCCTGGCCGGTGCTGGGCTCCTGCCTCCTCCTGCTCCTCCTGACCGGGGCCGTCTGCCTCGTCCTCCGGCGGCGGGCGCAGCCCCCAAACACGGAGGGGTGAGTGGTCCCTGCCATGGGGGGACGGGGGGGCGTGGGATGGGGCCACGGTGTTCCCCCGGGAGGGCTGAGGTGATCCCCAGGGCTGAGGTGATGATTTCCAGGGGGGTATATGAGGCGATTTCCAGGGGGGTATATGAGGCGATTTCCAGGGTGGGATATGAGGTGACTCCCAGGATGGGATATGAGGTGATTCCCAGATATGAGGAG
>NW_010972598.1:10439280-10439777 GCF_000737465.1 Haliaeetus leucocephalus | reverse complement strand
GGGATATGAGGTGATTCCCGGGGGGGATATGAGGCAATTCTTGGGGGAGATGAGGCGATTTCCAGGGTGGGATATGGGGAGATTCCCAAGGGGGATATGAGACGATTCCTGGGGGGGGTATGAGATTCCTGGGGCAGGATATGAGATGATTCTCAGGGGGGTTATGAGGAGATTCCCAGGGGCGATATGGGGTGATTCCCGGGGGGGATATGAGGCGATTCCCCGGGAGGGGACGTGAGGAGATTCCCCAGGGCCGAGGTGATCCCCGGGAGGACTGAGGCGCTCCCCAAGCCAGGCCGGGGCTGAGGCACCGCTCCGGGTCTCCTCACAGCCCCGCCGCCGAGGAGGGCAGCGACGGCCGGGAGACGGACGTGGACACGGAGCCGGGGCCGGGGCCGGGTGGCGGGCTCTAATAAAGGCGTTGGGCGGAGCCGCGTGTCCGCGCCTGTGTGCGGGGGGCGGCGGGGCCGTTACCGGCCGTTGCGGGATGGGGCCGC
>NW_010972598.1:10436264-10439270 GCF_000737465.1 Haliaeetus leucocephalus | reverse complement strand
CCCCCCCAGGCCCGAGTCCCCCCCACAAGCCCCGCAGCCCTGGCTGGGAAGGGCCACCGGGCCCGGGGTGAGGTTTGCTGGCGTGGAAGCCCGTCTGTCCCAAGGCTGGCGTTGGGCCGGGGCGGGGGGAATTTTTCCTCCTGGCTGCTTGGCGGGGATACACGGGGATGGTTTTGTCCTCCTGGCACGGCATGCCATCCAGCAGGAATCCCGTGGAAGGGTTTTAGGCTTGCTTCGTGTTAAATCCTGCTCGCGGGGGCTGAGGGGCTGCAGCCGCTGCGAGCACATTTTTTTCTTTTTTTGTGTGGGCATGTTGTGGTGGTTGGGTTTTGTCGATCTGCTAAGTGCGTGAAGCTGCGTGATGTCGGCAGCTGCACGGTGGGGACGGTGATGCTCGTGGGGACGGAGCAGGTCTTGGGGCTCCTTCTGAAACAGGAGTTTATTGCGTGGTTGTGGATGTGTGTTAGTGACTGGCCTCTCTGAGCCCAATTTCCTGATGCAGGGTGGGTTGTTTCAGCCAGAGCTTGCTCTCATGCTCCCATCATACAGTGTTCGTATTCCTGGGCTCTGATCCAGCAGTAGTAAGTGCACATAATTTTGCTTTTTCTATGTAGGTGTCTAGATACTTTAAAATAAAGTGTGGGTGAATGATAGGGTAGAAAGTAGAGTTGGTGAACCTGTGCAGGTAGACACCTTTATAGCCACATAGATAGATGCGGTCCCTGTCACAGGCATATGCAACTCTGACTGTGGCTGGCAAGCACAACCGTGGCGATGATAATCTCTAATTATAACTAAGAAACAAATTCTTTCTTTAGGTTCACAAATGCTGCTGCACATCACAGTTCCCCAGAGGTTGCTCTCAAAAACAGCTGGAGAGACGGTACTTAAGTAATCAAGTTATTTGGTGTTTGTGTGTGTGTGCGAGTGGATATACACGCGCAGGAATGTGATGTGCAACAGCCAAGGTGTGACTGGTAGAGGGACAGTTTTAGGAAACCACGTTCTGCCTGTGCAGGTGATGGGGGGACCATGCTCTGCTGAGCCCTTGTGCTTGCCCTCGGTATTTGAAGATTGCCCTCGGAGCATGCTTTCCCAAAGCCAGCGTTTCTAATTCTCCCTTCTCTGCTTTTCTGCACGTGCAAGAATGCGGTGTCCTATGTCCTCAGGATAGAGGGGAGGCCGTACACCATTCACCTGCAGCAGCAGTAAGTTGGCCGTGGCATTGCCTCTGACCGCTGTGGTGCTCTGCCCCCAGCATGGGACGCTGCGGCGCTGTGGGGTGATCCCCACTGCGGGCGTTGACACTGGCACAGCTCCCACAGGCTCTTTCCAGCCTCTTTCCAGCTGCCAGGATCGTGCCCTGCTGCAGGCACGTCCCAAAGCCCCCAGGGAATGTGTGCGTGTGTGCCACGCACCTGAGTGCTGAGGGGTGGCAGAGGGCTGGAGGAGGGTTTGAGGGATGTTTATGCCTGTGAGCCCTGATGCCAGCGGGTTCTGGATCAGTCAGTGCAGCAGTGCAGGCTGCAGGACATGCAATAAGTTCAAGAAGCTCTGGGTGGGACCATTGCAGAGCAATTTCAGAGGATTTTTTTGTTTTTCTGCTCTAGATTCTTTTTACCTGATGATTTCAGGATTTACACGTACAATGAGAAGGGATCCTTGCGCTCTAACTCGCCCCATATCAAGGTAATGATGACCTGCTTAGCGTTTCTGTTGCTGCGTTGTTCCAGGGTAGCCTTGCTGTTCGGTATTTTGGGGGATTTCACTAGTTACTGCAGGGGAGCAGTGCTTCCCCTCTCTCCACCTCTTTGCTTCTTAATCACAGCAGGAGGTGCTGGGGTGAAACAAAAATTTTCCTTGCAAATGCATGGTCAAATTCTTGTTTGTGAAAGTTTTTGGAGTCACTGAGTTTGCTCGGTTCAAAGCTTGTAATCCTGACTAATCCAGGCTACCCTTCCTGATGGAGAGACCAGGAGAAGAGCCCCCACACCCAGCAGTGTGGCTCTACACAAGGCAGGGCAGTTCCTTATCATAAGGATGCCACATCCTCACGCTAGGATTTGTTTTTAATGACTCGGGCCAAAGAGAGATTGTCCACAAAATCCTTGTTGTGCCATCATTTGACGGGGTTGCCTTTACAGCCACAGAAGGAGCTCCTTGTCCTTTGTTGTGATGCAGGGAGGCTGCCACTACCGGGGGTACGTCGAGGGCTTCCCCAGCTCGGCAGTGACCCTCAGCACCTGCTCGGGGCTCAGGTAACGAACCACCACCTCCCTGCGCTGCCCTGCCCGTTAGTGCCGGTGGGCACGGCCGGGCCTTTGCCACGGGGGAGCCCAGGGATGCCCCGGCAGCCCCCGCGCCGTGGCTACCAGCGCCTGGTGGCAAATGGCTGGTGCCGTCACCTTGGCAGGGGCTTGCTGCAGTTTGAGAATGTGAGCTATGGGATTGAGCCCCTGGGTTATTCTCCTGCGTTTGAGCACTTTGTGTATCGAGTGAGTGACGAGAGGATGGCAGGTTCCCTCTTGGCCAACAGCCACCCCGAGAGCGGGCCAGGCAGACTGACAGCAGAGATGTCAACCAAAGCACGTGGAGGTGACGAAGTGAGTGTGTGCCTGTTGTCTCGGGGGTGCTGATGTCCCCGTCACGTGGGGAGGGGTCCGATCCCGCAGGAAGCTTTGGCCGGAGCCGTCTGGATGGACAGAGATGGGGGAGGTTTAGGAGTGCCTGTGCTTGCGATGGGGTGTCGCGTGGATCGTTACTGATCTAGTGCCTATGAAAGGCATTGCCAAGGGGTACAAGATTTATTGATGGATTTGTAAAAGCAGGGCGTTTTCTCCCTCCAGTTTGCAGACAATTGGCAGCAATGTTCTGGCTACTTCAACCATGGGGTTCATGTGAGTGTCCCAGGGCCCCAGTGTTCATCTTCGCCGAGAGCCGATGTTATTAGCGAAAGTCTTCAGCATTGTCCTAGGTGTTAATATACAGCTTTTGCTTCCTGCCCTG
>NW_010972598.1:10415926-10429301 GCF_000737465.1 Haliaeetus leucocephalus | reverse complement strand
GCCCCGCAGGTAGGTGCGGAGCCCGGGACCCCCCCCCTACCCCGCCCCATGCCCCCGACCCCCGCCGGCCCCTAACGCTGCTCTCCCCGTGGGCAGCACGCCCGGACCTACATCATCCCCATCGAGGGGATCCCCCGCACCGTGCGCCTGCGGCAGCAGTAAGTGGGGAGCAGCAGTAAGTGGGGGGCAGCGGGCAGGCAGCGTGTGTGTCCCCCACCCCCCGGCCCCTCTGCAGCCCCCCGGGGCTGCGCAGGGTGGTGGCCGGGGACCAGGGAGGGCCGCTGCCTCGTGCGGTGGCCACGGTGTTGAATGCAAGGGGGTCACCTCTGGTTTGTACCATAGAGTGTTTTTGCCGGAGGATTTCCGGATCTATACTGATGGCCGAGGGGGGCTTGCGAAATCCGAACTGGCGCATATCGAGGTAATAGTCATGCCCTGCGTGCTGCACCCAATATCCCTGAGGACAGAGCAGCTGTGGGAGCGCTCCAGGAGGAAGGTGCAGAGGAGAGTCCCCTCTGCAGCAGTGCTCTGCAGAGCCTTGCTCTGCCCCAACACGGTGCCAAGCAGGAACTTTCTCAAGGCACCAGACCCATTCCCTGGGACCACAGGTAACCAAGCCCGTGGTGTTCAAAAGTCGATGTGGTTGGTACCGTGTGGAGGAAGGTGGGCAGCAGCCAGCCAGCGGTGTTGCAGAGGGGCAGGGGTGTGGGCTCAGCCTCTAGCTGAAGCAGCAATGCAAGCAATCTTATCTCCCATGATGGAGCTTGTCTTACAGTGTGTGGGCTTGGGCTGTCTTGGGGGGCTGCGGCTGCTGCCAGGCAAATGGCCGCATCACCCAGCCAGCACAGCGTTTGGGAGGACAGCCGTGCTGAGGCCATGCATCAGCTCGCACCCTGCCACAGCGAGGACTGACGTGGGGGCGTAACGGGTTCCCGAGGACGGTAGGGACAAAGACCAGCCGGGGGTCAGTGCAGGTGTCCGTTCGCAGAGGAGGCTGCAGTGCTGTGCTTCTCCCACATGCATTGTGTGTCCATCCTCTGCGGGGACGGGGACCACAGTGCAGGTGGTAGCAAGGTCTGGTGCCTCGCACGCTGCAGTGTTCCCCAGGTCTCTCAGGAGAAGGCACCGAGCCGTTGATACGGCTTTACTCCTTCCAGCGCGACTGCTTCTATGAAGGCTACATCGAGGGTTTCCCTGTTTCACTCGTGGCACTTAGCACCTGCTCCGGCCTGAGGTAAGGCGGTTGCCTTTGCATGGGGGACGGGCGTCACTGCGAGCACTGGGCAGTGTTGATGCCATCCCAAGGAGGAGCCATTCCTGCCGCTCTGCACCTTTGCTTTCCAGTGGGATCCTGCAGCTTGTGAATGCCAGCTATGGGATCAAGCCTCTGGAGGTAGCAGCTGGGTATCAGCATCTTGTGTACCCAATGTGGAATGAAAACATAGAGACTCAGCTGTTCATAGAAAACAGCGCTCTCGCCTGGACTGTGGAGGTGTCACTGAAGCCAGAGGATGCAATAGCAGTGAGTGCACCTCCTGGCTGGGTGGTCTTCAGTGGGATGGCAGTCATAGACCTGGGAAGTTTGTAGCTGAAGGATGCCTCAATTTGTGCAATAGTGTGTTGTTTCAGAGCTTATTTGGTACAGAGGAAGCTAAAGGGCTTCGTAACTCATCTGTGCTAAGGATGAGGTCTTTGCCTGTGATGGGTGGGAGTTGTGAGGGTGGTCTGAGGCTGGGTGAGCAGGAGGGGGGTTTCTTGGCAGCGGTTATCACACAAGAGTCGACCCTGCCTGCTTATTAATGGGGCAGAAGACAGCCAGGCAAGCGGGGACGGCGCATTCCTTTGCTGGAACTTACCCGCTGGGCCAAAGCCACCGTGGTGTGCAGTGCCAGGAAGGCAGTGGTTGCGGCAGGCAGCTGGTGTGTGGTACTGCTGGGCGACTGGGTTGCAGAGCTGTTGCGAATGGGAAGGAGTCAATTCTTTCCTCTGCTCTCTGTTATAAGTTGCTTTTTTTCCCCACTGGTCTGTGGCCTTGCCAAAATGTCTGTTGTAAATATGGCTGGAGTCTGTGGCTGAGGATGTCATGTTGTAGATGATGTAAGGACTGTTTTCCTGGGAGTCTGGGGCTGCTCATCCTACAGCTCCAAATGGCCGTGAAGTGCAGTAACTGACCCTGGACCCAGAGGTCTCCTTTGCAGAGCTGCTACGAACTGCAGAATCTCTGCAGTAATGTGTGCGTGGGGTGTTTTTGTTGTTTAGTTCGCTTTTTGGTTTTCCTATAGAGCAAGCAAGCTGTCCGTAGACCCTCCTGGTATCTGGAAATGCACGCAGTTTTGGACAAATCTTTGGTAAGTCTTTGCATCCTCTCTGCTGTAAATTGTTGCCTCTAGAAAAAAAACTTCTGCATGCAGCAAGTCTGTAGCTACACAAGAATATTGAGGGCAATTTGCACGGGGCTTGAGAGTCTCCACGCAATGGGAACAAACTCCCTTGGGCATGGACAAGAATATGTTGTGGCAGGGACCACAGCCAGTGCTCTCGGAGAGTTTGCCTTGCACGGTGCCCTGACATGCTCTTGTGTTTGTCTCCTTTCAGTTTGACTATATGGGAGCAGACAAGGATGCTGTGACAGCCAAGATAGTGCAGCTTTTCAGCTATGTGAACAGTGTAAGTTGCTTTTGGTTGCATCCTGAACATTTATGGGAAATGTGTGGTAGCAGTATGGATAAGGCCCTGTAGCTAAACAAGTGGGAGGCTGCAGAGCAGCAGGGCTCTGTGGACCAGCCATGGTGTGTGTCTGTCTGTCTGCCTCCAGATGTTTGCTCGCCTCAATCTGACGATAGTACTGTCTTCTCTGGAGCTTTGGACAGAAAAGAACAAAATCCCAACCACGGGAGATGTTGAGGAGTTGCTGCAGAGATTTTTGCAGTGGAAAAATGTGCATCGTGTGTTGCGGCTGCAGGACATAACGTTCCTATTTGTGTAAGATGAGGATGGCTGTGTCAGCGTGGAAACAAAAGGAAGAGGAAGGTGCCATTATACAGTATGGAGGACTGAGTCTGGTCTGTTCCCCAGTTACAGGGAGCAGTCCCATTACATGGGGGCGTCTTCTGCGAAGAAGCTGTGTCTCAAAAACCATGCTGGAGGTGTTGCCTTGGTACGGTACCACTGAGCTGTCTGTCTGTCCCCATAACCTCCCATGCCTGCAGGTAAGGTGGTGAGCGGTGCCTCAGGAGCTAAGCCCCGTGCACAGCCCGAGGCTGAGGAGCTCCCGAGCGAGGCAGCAGAGGTGCCAGGGGGGTGCAGACTGGGTGCCCCCCGGGCTGTTGGTGCAGGAGCCCTCATGCCCACCAGAACCACGAGGGAAGGAGCTCGGGGGTGGCAGTGACAGCAGGCTGAGGCCGGTCCTTGTGTCCCCCCCCGCAGTACCAGAGGGCTATGACGCTGGAGGCATTCGCAGTTGTCATGGCCCGGCTGCTGGGGCTCAGCCTGGGGATGGCGTACGACGATCCAGGGAGCTGTCATTGCGCAGGAGCCACCTGCATAATGCAGGCCAGCTCAGTGTAAGCCTCCCCTTGCCCCCTCGGCACGTGGGTGGGTTTCGGTGTGATGGCACAAGTGGGACAAGCTCTCGCCGGGTGTGCACGGTGCCCGTCTGTGTGACGCTGCCTGTAAGGGGCAGAGCAGGGGCAGACAGCGGGCAGCTCCTGGGGGTGACCGCAGCGCAGAGCAGCTGCCCTGTGTTACCGATGTCTTCTACGGGTGGGAAAGGCCATGCAGCCCCAGACACAGACTGTGGTAACGGCAGCCCTCTGACTTGCAGACACTTGGCCGGTGTGAAAGCCTTCAGCAGCTGCAGCATAAGAGATTTTCAGCATTTTCTTGCCACTGGGGGAGGGCAGTGTCTGCTGAACAGGCCAGCTATGGATACAGCGTATAAAGCTCCCGTGTGCGGCAACAAAGTGGTGGAGCCGGGAGAGGCTTGTGACTGCGGTACCACCGAGGTTAGTTGTGGAGCCTTGGTACAGCAGGAAAGAGCCAAGCCATGTGTCCCAGGTTGGGAAGAACAATCCCAAGAGAGCTGTGAATTGCTCCTGTACCCCCCAGACCTCTGTGCAGGGCAGAGAGAGCCCAAGGCTTTATGAAACCCTAAAGCCATGCAGACGCTTGGATATGCTTGCCACCGTGGCCGGAGCGGCTGTCATAGAGGGACGTTGTGTGGTGTTGGCAACAGATGGATGGAGTGAATTTGTAAGCAGTTGTAGCTGTAAAGAGGGGCTGCCCCAGCCCCTCACTGCAGGGACAATTGTGGGGAGAAACTCTGTGACCGCAGCCTGCCAAAAAGGCAGGGGTGCTGTAGCAGTCCTGTGGTTTGCTGGCAGGGCATAGGCAGAGGTGAAGGCAGCAGGGAAGGTCTGGTAAAGGAGCAGTACTCCTGTTGCAGAGTACTGGGGAGCAATGGGTGAACTTCTCTGTCTTGCTAGAAGCCCGCTGGTTTTGTGGTGTGCACACAGATCTGCAAGCAATCTCTGTCCCTGCAAGTGCTGCCAGCACTGGCAACAGCTCCCCCATGGCCGCAGCCACGTATGATTTTGAGGGCAGAAAATATGGTCTTGCTGTGGGAGCATGGATGGCTGGCAGCAGCCAGCGTGGCAGAGGGCTCTGCCTGGGGACCATGGCTGCCACCATCCACTGGAGAGCCTGGAGATGGCTGCCTTG
The DNA here is from genome assembly GCF_000737465.1 of Haliaeetus leucocephalus. Lineage (NCBI taxonomy): Eukaryota > Metazoa > Chordata > Aves > Accipitriformes > Accipitridae > Haliaeetus > Haliaeetus leucocephalus. The sequence continues at coordinate 10,424,582 of NW_010972598.1, read as the reverse complement.
GATGACAAGGGCTGCTGGAGGGAACAAGCTCTCTGGCTTGTTCCCTTGTCATCCTTGGGAGAAGCGGAACCTTGCCTGACTGTCCCTGCTGGTCACCTCCAGGAATGCCAGCGTGACCCATGCTGCACCATTGGCTGCAAGTTGAGGAGAGGGGTGCAGTGCCTGTCGGGACCGTGCTGTCAGAAATGCAAGGTAAGGTGTGTGGTGGGAGCGGGTTCCCTAGGGATAGAGAGCCGCTGCGCTGGCATCGTTCGCGTACGTGCCTAACATGAAGCGGGAATGTAATGGGACCCAAGGGGGAAACAGGGACTGTGCATCCAGCCAACGGTACTGGCTAGGGCGCTGATGTGGACGGTCAGCAAATGTTGGAAAGTGAAGTGAGCGCTGTGAAGTGCTGGTGCTAGTTAGGTGCCTGTGTCCCGGGAAGGTATTTTTAGGGTGCAGGTACTGTGCCTACTCCCGAAGTCCTGAGATGAAGGAGATGCGGACTTTATGGCTACACGCAAGGCTCGTAGTGGCATCCCCCATTCAGTCTTCCCAGCTGGGCAGTGCAGGCTGCACGGGGCCGGGTGACTCCTGTCAGTGGTGGCACGTCTATCCTCTCACCAAGAGCCACGCAGGCTGCAGGGGAGGGCAGCGGGGCGCAGGAGCGACCTGGGGCCACAGGAGCTGGAACGAAGGCAGAGCGAGCAGAAGTCAGCACATGAGAGTCGTGCCGTGTTGGGCTGTGTGGGTGCCAACCGTGTTGGGGGGGGCTGCAGCTGGAGCTGGGTCTCCAAAGTGCCAGCAGCTTTGGTCTTGCAAATGTACAGAGGGGAAAGGGTGCAAGTGTGGTCAGGAGCCAGAGGAGCTGAGACTTCCCTTTCTGGGGAAGAGCCACTGTGGTGTCTGGAAGGTATGTATTCTACCTATTGTGCAGATCAGGCCAGCTGATGTTACATGGGAGAAGCTTTGGATGTCCTTTTGTTTGTGTCGCTGGTTGATGCAGTTGTTGAAAATGGCAGATAGAGCGGTTGGTCTGAAATCTCTCCCTTATGGGCCTCGATTCCAGGCAGTTGGAAGCTGTGTGGTGGAAGCAGGGGGTGCTGGGTGGCAGCAGGCTTAACAGGAGCCAGCAGTGTGCCTGAAGTGGTCAGGTGGTTGGATGAGATGGTCGGTGTAGGTCCCTTCCAACTGGAAAATAGTCTCTTTTCTCCCCCCTTCTCCCCCCTTCTCCCCCCTTCTCCCCCCTTCTCCCCCCTTCTCCCCCCTTCTCCCCCCTTCTCCCCCCTTCTCCCCCCTTCTCCCCCCTTCTCCCCCCTCTTTCCTCCTAATTCTGTTGTAATCTGTTCTACTGAAATTCTATTCTAATCTAATCTATTTTCTTTCCTCTAGTTTGTGAAAAAAGGCACGTTATGTAGAAGCAGCTCTGAGGATGAGTGCGAGTTGAAGGAATATTGCAACGGCACCTCTGGGGAGTGCACACCCGACCTCTGGGTCATGGATGGGCATCCCTGCAGCAGGAACACTGCCTTCTGCTACCGGGGAGTCTGCCAGACAGCCAACAAGCAGTGTCAGAAGGTCTTTGGACGAGGTAAGGGTGATGGATTGCAGGAGAAGGACTGGCTGTCGTGCGGGGAATGCAAAGACCTGGAAAGGAAGCATTGAAGTGGGAAACCCTGGCAGCCCAACCCATGTGCACAAGTAAAAAGGGACAGGAGGCGCAGAGGAAGGGGAGGAAGCGTGTTGGGTGTCTGTTGGTGTGCTGCTGCGGTGCAGGGTAGTCTGGGGGTGTGTGTAAGGGACAGAGACCCTGTAGCCGGAGTGGAGATGTCAGTGGGAGAAGAGATCTTGTGGAAGTTGATCCAAGCTGGGTGAAAGAGCACATGGCTGAGGGGCTGGTGGAAAATCCCGTGTGAGCACCACAGGAAGGGTGTCCAGGCACAAGGGTGAGCAGCTGGCCTGGCTGTGACTGGAGTAACTGAAGTCAGGGTGGCACAGCGCATCTGCCAGGAGACATAGGGCTGCTTTGGCAGCACGCTGTCAGGTATGATGCACTCGTGCATGTCCTGGACACCTCGAGAAATGGCTCGTAATGAGCGTCTGCCTCGTGAGTGCAGGGTGATATGTGTACATGTGGTGTTGCAGCACTGATGCTGTTCCAGGGAGGCTGGCAATGAAGGAGCAGTGTGTAGTTGGAAGTGGTGGTGGGAGCAGTTGGTGCGGGACACAGCCATGCAGGATGAGGCTTGGCTACCTGTGAGCAATGTCCTTTCCAGCCAGGTGGTTGGTCTCATTCTCTGGGAGGTGACTCCCAGTGCAGAAGGGAGGCAGCTGGATCATCCCACTGAGGCAGGCTGTAGGGAGCACAAAAGCAAGCAGGCTGGGTCTGGGCTCCTGCACAGCCATGGCTCCGAATGCCTGTGAGCATGCAGGTGGCCCTGGGCATCACTGAGTAGCGTGTGTAGTGTGTGGCCTAAGTGGTGATGCCCAACCCTGAGGTGGAGACAGGCTGTTGGACAGACCACGAGTGTCGTTATGTGTTTGCAGGTGCCAAGAACGGGCCCTTGGCCTGCTATGAAGAAATCAACAGCCAAAGGGACAGAATGGGACACTGTGGCTCCAATCGCCACGGTTACCAGCATTGTGCATGGAAGTAAGTGCTGTAGCAGGGATGCTGGGGTGCTCTGGCTGCAGCGTGGTCTGCCATGGAGCGGGGAGCCTGGTCCCACGGCAGGGGAAGAGGCAGAGTGCAGATGGGCTCCCCGGCTCAGCCGCCCATGAGTGGAGAGAAACATGCCGTCCTGGGGCTGGGTGAACAGGGGCACTGGACATGTCCGTGCAGAGCTGGTGAGCACATGGGCTGGGAGGGGGGGATGTGGAAAGGGCCTGTGGTGGACATAAGTGTGCCGTGTCCCTGTGCTGGGAATTGGGCATTTGGGGTCCAGTTTCTAAGCACTCGCTCGGTGTTGGCAACAGAGCTGAAATGGAAGGATGAAGGTGGCTGTTGTCAAGTCTTTGCTCGTGATGCCTTTGCAGGGATCTCCGCTGTGGGAAGCTTGTGTGTGAATATCTGGGCTCCAAGCCCTTTACCAAGGAGAAGGCTGCGGTGATTTATGCTCGGGTGCAGAACACGCTGTGTGTAACATTAGACTACATGAAGCCTCTCATGGAAAGGGACCCCATGCTGGTGAACGATGGCACTGTCTGTGATGACCACAAGGTAAGCGATCCTCCAACGTGTAGCAGCTCCCTTGGGAGAAGGGAGGACTTGTAGAAAGTATTGCTGTCAGCTCCATCCCGCAGGAGTTGGAATAGATGTATGGGTGGTGTGACCCCCTTCAGATGGGGTCTGGCCCGAAGCCTGATGGTCCCTTGTGAGTTCCCAAAAGATCTGCAGCTCTCCTGAGCTGGAGCTGGGTGCGTAACTGCCTGGCTGGCTGACCGGGGGTTGCCTGCATGCTTGTGCTGTAGATCTGCCTGAACCAGCAGTGTGTGCCTGCCACTGTCCTGAACTATAAATGTGAGATGAAGACAAAGTGCCACGATCACGGTGTAAGTCATGGTGCTGCACATTGTTGTTTGTGGTTTGTTCAACTCTCTGGAGATGTGGCTCGCAAAAGTGGCTTCTCGGGTCGTATTTGTGGGGAAGAGCGGTCGAGAGGGGCTTGGTGGTGGAAGTGCCAGACCATCTCTCGAGGCTGCATGCATAGCACCTCCAGCATAGCTTCCTCGTGGAGCCAAGTGGCTCCTCTTTGTAAATCAGCCAAATGGAAAGTGTCCGAGCCTACCGGAGGCTGGAAGTAAGTGATAAGGACAGGGAGAAGGCAGTGCCCTGGGAGGTGACAGCCAGCATTGACCAAGGCAAAGGGCCAGCCGTGGGAGCCCTGGGCGAGTTGTGCCCAGGGAGGCTTTGCCTGGTGTGAGGTGCTCTGACATCTGTGCCCGGTGTCTGGTGAGTGAGGATGTGTGGGCATGATCCTCTGCAGCTGCAGCTATAAATCCTGTCTCTCCCTGTCTGTCATGTAGGTCTGCAATAACCAAGGGAGCTGCCATTGCCATCCTGGCTGGAAACCACCAACTTGCCAGGAGAAAGCCGGGGTGATGGGTGAGGGTAGCAGCAGCCCGTCTGGAGATGGTGAGTGGTGAGGGCAGCGGGTGCTCGGGTTCTCACGGGAAGAGGTGGTTCTGGGTCTGGGGCGACGGAAGCCCATTCCAGCACTGGCTTGCCAGAGCAGAGCTGTGTAGGCAAGTGGCTGGGTCCTGTGGTGTGTCCCAGGATGGGCTCAAAGAGGTTGTTTTGTTTCCTGGGCCTAGATGAAGCAGATGTCAGGAGCAAGGGCTTGCTGAAGTTGTGGCTGCTTCTGACCTTCTGCCTCTTTGTGCCTGTCGCCGTTGGGCTCGTCTTCCTGGTGCTAAGGAGAAGCAGCCTGAGGCACTGTCTCGCCGTGGAGGATTTGGATGAAGACAAGTGAGTCTGTTCTGTGCACCAAAGGGTGTCAAGGTGATGGTGTGTAGGTGACATGGAGGTGGCCGTAGGCAGCAGGAAGGCTGGAGCCCGGACAAGGGCTCTTGCCATGCAGCACGCCGGAGGTGGGAAGAGGAAGCGGGAGCGATGGATGATGAAGGGATGAGGTGGCGGTGCTGCCATGGGGCTGGCAGCAGTGCTGGGAGAAGGTTTTTTGCTCCCTGCAGCTCTAGGCAGCTCTGTGACTGACAGGAGCTGCCTTCCCGGTCCCACTCTAGGTTGAAAGACAAGGATTGTGTCAATGAGGAAAGAGGCATGTCGGATGTGTAGCGGCACAGCAGGGAAGGTCATTGAAATGTAAGTCATTGCCCAAGTGGCGATTGTTTTTTTGTGCTGGGCTTGTGCAGGGGTGCCGGTGGAGCTGGCAGTGGAAATAGGGGAGAGGGAGCCATTGTGTGTGCCTTGACATTGGCAGGGAAGCGGCCTTAGTGTCAGCATCGGTGTAGGGGTCAGGGCACAGCAGGCAGTGTGGTTGTTGGAGTTGCAGGTAGGCGGTGGCAGGGTCTCTGTGGCATGGTGGCTCCCAGATGCCTGCAGATGTGGCCCGTAGAAGCCATGGGAGTCAGAGCGGGTGATTAGGAGGTGGCAGGTGGCCAGATGTCCCGGGCATGTGGCAGCAGACGACAGCCTGGCTGGTGGCGAGTTACCACGAACTCCGAGCAGTGAAGCTTAGAAGGTGCTTGCTGGGAGAAGGTGCGTGAGTGCAATAGGAAAGTAGGGTGGAACAGAGTGGAGTAAAGTAGCATAGAGTGGCATGGAATAGTGGAATTAGTTGGAAGGGACCTGCTGTAGTTGTTGCAGCTTGTGGGGCAAGTCACCATAATGGCTGTTGGTGTGATGCACCAGCAGGCGAGTTCCAGGACGTGTCCCAGCAGTGCCACGTAGAGGCCAGCCGAGGGGGTGTGCGAGTTGGGCGCCATGGCCAGGGTCAGTTTTGAGAAGGATGTTCCCCAAGGCTCAGTATTGGGGTCAGTTCTGTTTAATATCTTTATCAATGATCTGGACGAGGGGATCAAGTGCACCCTCAGTACGGTTGCAGACACCACCAAGTTGGGAGGGAGTGTTGATCTGCTGGAGGGTAGGAAGGCTCTACAGAGGGATCTGGACAGGCTGGATCGATGGGCCGAGGCCAATTGTATGAGGTTCAACAAGACCAAGTGCTGGGTCATGCACTTCGGTCACAAGAACCCCATGCAGTGCTACAGGCTTGGGGAAGAGTGGCTGGAAAGCTGCCCGGCTGAAAAAGATCTGGGGGTGTTGGTTGACAGCCAGCTGAATATGAGCCAGCAGTGTGCCCAGGTGGCCAGGAAGGCCAATAGCATCCTGGCTTGTGTCAGAAATAGTGTGGCCAGCAGGACTAGGGAAGTGATCGTCCCCCTGTACTTCGCACTGCTGAGGCCACATGTCGAATACTGTGTTCAGTTTTGGGCCCCTCACTACAAGAAAGACATTGAGGTGCTGGAGCGTGTCCAAAGAAGAGCAACGAAGCTGGTGAAGGGTCTAGAGAGCAAGTCTTATGCGGAGCAGCTGAGATAACTGGGGTTGTTTAGCCTGGAGAAAAGAATGTGGTAGCGAGGTGGGGGGGTCGGTCTCTTTTCCTAAGTAGCAAGTGATGATAGGATGAGAGGAAACAGCCTTAAGTTGCACCAGGGGAGGTTTAGCTTGGTTATTAGGAATAATTTCTTCACTGAAAAGGTTGTCAAGCATTGGAACAGGCTGCCCAGGGAAGCAGTGGAGTCGCCATCCTTGGATATGTTCAAAAGGCCTGCGATGTGGCACTTAGGGACATGGTTTAGTGGTGGACTTGGCAGTGCTGGTTTAGCAGTTGGACTCGATGATCTTAAGGGTCTTTTCAACCTCAGCGATCCTATGGGTGGGCGGTTTGTCAGGGGGATAGGGGAGGACTGCGGTGGCAGAGAGTGTTGTCCAAGTTGGGGAGTTGTTAGTCTTGGTGCTTATGCAGGGGCGGGCGGCAGCGACGTGCGTTTGGCGAGGATGCGGTGAGGTGGCCCTGGGGGGTGCGGGGTGCCAAGAGGCCCTGTGCGTGGAGGTGCCTGCCCGTGCAAGCAGACTCAGCGGGTGAGGTGCTGAGGGCTGTCCCTGTGGTGGGATCTCTGGAGAGCTAGCTGGGGTGCACGTGGTGGGACCGGTCCCCAGACAGCGTCCATGTCTCTTGGCACGTGAGCCTGGAGAGTGGCAGCAGCATGTGTGGCAAGCTGCCTGGGCAGTCCTGTGCGAAGCAGCCCTTGGGTGGGCAGGGACCTCGGGGTGGTGGTGGCTGGAGGTGGGTGCTGCCCAGAAGTGATGCCTCTGTGGTGTTTCCTCTCTGGCAGCGGGTGCTGGAGCGCAGTCCATGGCGAGCACCGCAGGGAGGACGTTGCAGTGCAGCACGGCGGTGGAGACGTCCACAGCCCCAGGCTTGGGAGCAAAGTGGCCTGCAGCCTATGTCACGATCACTGTAAGCATGTGTAGTGTGTCTCTTGTTGTGGTGTTTGTTGTTCAATGAAAGGTATCTACGATCTCTGAGGAGTTGTGCGATCCCTGAGCGGCACTATGTGCCAGAACTGTGCCTGGACTGGGAGGCCTCTAAATGGGTGGAGGACCCCTAGCTGTGTGCTCTGATGGTGTGGGCAAGGGCTGCTCCTGCCCAGGACACGGCCAGGAGATCCAGCCAGCACTGACTGGCCTGTGCCCAGTGTGATGGCAGTGATTGACAGATTGACTGAGTGAGAGGTGCCTGCCAGCCCTGGCCCTCGTTGGACTTAGAGCTGGTGAGGCAGGAGGGGAGCAGGCCTGGCCACGCGTCAGTCAAGCAACGGAGCAACCACAGAGCCCCCGAGAGCCTGCGTCACCCTCTGTGCCCGAGGAGTACCCATGCTGGGAACCTGCACTCTTATATCACTTGCCATGGATTTCACTGTGGAGGAGTTGCTCCTCACCTCCCACTGACTATGCCCTCCAGGACCTGATGGGACATTGCCTGCCCCATGCCCACCCTGTCCTCCCCTCAGACGCTGCTGTTTGGCATGAGGGACCTGGGAGCTGCCTCTGCATGCCTGGCTCTGGCCTTTATCCAAATAGGATAGGTGGGGCAGGGGGAGAGCAAGGATGTGGCACGGCTTGGTGCTCCCTGGCTCCACTCCTGCACTGGCCCGGCCACCGTGTTCCCATGCAGGGCAGAAGGGGGATGCAGCTACACAGCACTGTGCCCAGCACACCAAACACAGAGCTGTGCCCTGCCAGCCCTGCCCCTGCACACAGAGCTCCCGCTCCTAGCCTGTCTGCCCCACTCTGCTGGCCCTCATGGCCCCCTCCCATCCCCACACTGCGACCCTGGCCCCTACGCTCAGCCACCCTGACCACGGCACCCACCTCTCCTCCTGGCACCACTACTTGTTGAGCCCCAAACCCATGGTGGGTGCTGGGATGCTGTGCTGAGCCCACGGGCTGGTGCCATCCCAGCCTGTGCAGACCGCCTCTCAGCCAGCCAGAGAAGGAAGGAATCCACACAGGCTGGCAGCGCTGACAGCTTCGGTGCAAACAGGACAGACACAAGAACACTCACTCCTGTCCTGACCCTGCAGCTGTGGCTGGTCCATAGAAGCAGGGTCATGCACTGTGCTGCACACTGAGAGCATCTCAGAAGAGCTGGAAAATTGCTACTGAGATCTCAGAGCATCACCTACCTGACCCTGGGGACACCATTTCATCCCACAGGAACCTGGATGCCCTCCTCTCCTTCCTGGGTGGGGACAGTGGCATGAGCTGCTTCCTCGGGTCCCTGCTGGTGGGGGCAGCAGTGGCAGCAGCTGGAGTCGAGGGGTGGGGCACTGGCAGTGGCACTGACCGGGTGATGCTTTCTACCCAGCACATCTGCCCTGGGACCATGGCTTTGCTTGGTGCATTCAGGGATACAAGGACTGGCAACAGTTTTGTCCCTCAGCATCTCTGCCAGCCGGGATGGAAGCACATCTCGTACAACCATGCCAAAACTGCCTGGGGCAAAACACATCTCCACTTGAGGAGCAAAGCGCTTTCTAGGCTGAGGCTACAGGGAGTTTATTAGTCATACAGACAGGCAATGCAGCCCAACACTTCAGAGCATCCTGCCCTGGGAGGCCCCCCGGGGTCTGGTACCACTGTACTGAC
>NW_010972598.1:10234846-10415916 GCF_000737465.1 Haliaeetus leucocephalus | reverse complement strand
CCCCCCTTGTGGTGCCCCCCCCCCCCCCAGCCCTTCCCTAGCACCCATGACATCTCCAGCCCTGGCCCCCGGCATGGGAAGCTTTCTGCGCAGGCAGCACTCACGGTGCTGATTTTCCCCCAGGAAACCAGCGTGTTGTGCCAAGCCTCCCTCGGATGGGGGGGGTACCCACCGGCCTGCTCCGGTGACCCTCAGCCACGGGCACCCTGCCCTGCCAGGCGCCGGGCTGGGGCGGCTCTCGGGGGCGCCGGGGGGCTCACGCCATCGTGGCCGACGCACAGGAAGAGCGTGGGGCGGATGCACGGTCCCCGCCGTGGCGTGGCTGCAGGCTCCTTCCCGCTGGTGTGGGGCCGGTGGGAGGGTGGGCTGGGGCGGTGGCAGCGGAGGAAACCTGACTCATCAGAGCAGGCGTCATGCCAGGAGATCCCCTTGTGCCCGGCGGTCCCCTCCTCACTGTGGCTGCAGCCCCTGGACAGGCAAACCACAGCACTTGCCTTCAGACTTGGGTGGGCTCAGGGTGCCCTGCCCAGCACGGGCACATCGTGGCACACAAAACCCTCCAGCTTTTCCATGAGAAAGACCTACACAGTTGTGCTCCTGTGCATTGCAATTAGGTCAGAAGCCTGCAGACCCTTGTTGCAAGGAGGTCTAATTACCCTCTGTGCATCACTGTCCACTCAGCCTCCCTGGGAGTGGATGTACACAGATGCGAGGAGAGCACGGCTGGTGTTCCGGTGCAGGCACACTACTAGCACACCATTCACTACTGCTAATTAAAACCGTCATTCTGGTCTTGCACTTTGTTTGGCACTGGGAATTTAATGACACCATCAGCTCACGTTCAGCCATTAGACAGCTCACTGGAAATGCAGATAAACTCTTATGTGACACGAAATGCGGATTAGGGAGTTTCGCTCCCTGCTGCGCAGCACTTAGTTCTGCAGCAGCTGCTTTGGATGTGGCTCCCATTAATTTATTTTGGCTGTGCTGGGCATACTGTTAGTGCATACATCAGCGGCACCTCATGTGAGCGTGGGGCTGAGGATACAGTGCGTGCCTCATATATCGCTCCTGCAGGGACAATGATCCCTGGGCTCTGGCACTTGGGGGGTGTCACACAGCGTGCTGGGAGCTGTGGGCAGCTCCCAGAGCCCCCCATGCACATCTGCCCTGCTGGGCTGTACCTGGTGCCTGTGGTGGCTGCAGGTCCGTGCTGCGGTGTGGGCTCCATGCTGCACTCACGGTGTACCTGGGCTCTGCGGTTTCCAGCAAGATGAGAACAGTCCTTGGTTCTTGCATGGTTCCTGCAGACCAAGCACAGCCCATAGGACATGAGTCTGGCATTGCCAGGATCCTGGGGAAACCCAGCTGCAGAGACTGCATCCCTGAGCTGTCACCAGCCTAAAGCACCCCAGGCTGCTTTGCTGCAGCCTCCCATGGGAGCCTGGAGCATGCCTGCGGTTCCGAGGGGAAGTCCTGGCGGCGGGGGAGACAGCTCACAGCCCCTACCCGGGTCAAGGGCACTTCCCTGAGCCTTCCCCATAGGTGGACGCCCACAGGAATGGAGATCAACGTTTGCTGCGCAGCAATGCCTTCTCAGCGACCTTTAATCTTGTTTGCTCGGACCGTCCGTCCATTGGGCAGCCAGGCCCCGGCTCCCCCCAGGACAAGGTACGTGACCGCGGCACACGGTGCTGGCTCAGCACAAACCGGGAGCGGGGCAGCCGGTGTGTCTCCGCCAAGCCAGAGCACGTCCCGACCCTACAGCCAGCGCCAGGTGATGGAGGCCGGCGAAGGCACAGAGGAGACCCCGCTGCCTCTGGTGCTGACACGGTTTCAGCTCTCCGAGGAGTATGGCTTCCTTCTTCCCGATCCTCTGGTAGGAGACGGCTGTGCCACCGCGTCTGCATGCTACAGGAGACAGAGAACAGGAAAATAGAGGGGTTGGTGAGCGGCTTTCTGGTTGGGTTTCAATTCAGTGCTACTCAACAGTTTATAAAAAGCAATGAGGAAGGCACATGCTGTTTTGGCTTAGACAGTTTCATAGGACAAACCCCTTGCTTTAAAAATTATTAAACTGGCTGCAGCAAGCGGTACAGGGGAGAGGAGAAGGAGCTTTGCAATTCACACATTGGCCTTGGCTTTACAGGATTTCAGGGAGTACAAGGAGAGCAGTCAGACTGCAGATCTCCTGTGCTGAAAGCAGCGCCATTTATCACTGGGCTCACCTCGCAGTGGGAGCGCTGAGGGACAGGCAGATGCTTGTTTATCATCTATTAATTCGCGATCACGCAGGCTGGTATTACAAGAGGGGGAACCAGACACAAACCATTAGCCACAATGTGCAAGGCTGGTTGGATGCTGGAAGCCAGGGCTGGCGGCATCCGCTCGCCTCCCTTTCCCCTGCCAGTGCCCCAGGAAAACCTTTTCGCAAACACAACAGAGCAGGAAGGTGAAAGCCCCCCGGCTGGGCAATGCCCGGCATGGCCCTCCCTGGGGCTGCCCAGCCCCAGCGGCAAGTCACAGCCCTGCTCCAGCTCCCATCGCTCCAATTCCCTTTTCTCCCCAGACTCTACGGCTCTTCTGCATTACAGCCAGAGCAGGGACTGGAGCAGGAGAGTTTGGGTGTTGTCTCTCATCAACTCTGAAAATTTTACCCAGGGCTAGGCTTATCTCCGAGCCCTCTGTTCCCTCCTTTGCGAAGGACGACAGTGGCAGCATGTCCCCCTGCCCAGCACAGCCCTGAAGTCTCCTCTTTAGGGGAGGGGGCTGCACTCTCCCCTGAGCCTGCCCCTGCTTCTTGCACAGCCCCTCTGCTGACACCACATTTAATCCCTGGACGTATCTTGCCCTGTCTCAGTCCTGAGCTGCTCAGGAACGAGGGGGAGAGACTAGACGCAGCCTTATGACACCCTGTGCAGCCAGACTCTGAGCATTAACAGCCCTCCCTCTCGCCTCTCTCTACCGAGACGGAGCTGCCGGAGCCCTACGGTCCCTGGATGGAGATTGCCCATGACCTGCCTCAGCTGATCGCGAGCCATCAGCTCCGCTCACAAGTTCACCAGGTGCCTGTGTTATCTTTCTTGACTCTGCAGCTCTCTCAAACCTTGGTCTGACACAGCAGTGTCTGCAAAAAAAAATGCATGGAAAAGCAAACCAACAGCAAAGCCGTGTCCTCAGCAAGGACTCACGCAGACAGGACTAATACTGTGCAAAACATCGGCACAGAAATAACTCCTACGGCAGTTCCTACAGCGCACTGGCAAGCTGAGGCAGCGAGGGCTGGAACATGTCGAGCAGCATGCGGTGGCAGGGGTAACCCTCTAGATGTCACGAGAGCCACAGCTTGTCCTGGCCGTGCTCCCCACTGAGGATTTCAGGCGCTCCACGAGCCCCCTGGCCTGGCTGGACCCCTCCGGTACACGGGGATCGGCCACTCTCACGTGCATCCCAGCACGAGGGAGAGGAACACCTTTTGGAGTAAAATCCCACCGTTTACTGTCCATGCTCACGAACCAGCTGCAAATCTTGCAGGCTTGGGAGGGAACAGAGGCTTGCAGGGGGAGGGTGAGGGCAGGGAGAAGCACTAGGAGGGTCTCTCCCCGGCTGGTGGGGCAGCCCCCCCACTGCGGGGGACCCTTGGCATTGCCTGCGGTGCCCCTCGCTTCCAAAGGTCTCCCTGGCAGATGCCGCAGCTGAGCACCCGGCACCTCCGAGGGCGTGAGGAGCTGCACTTGGCGCATCTGGTGCTTAGCTTCATCACGATGGGCTACCTCTGGCAGGAGGGCGAGGAGGGCACCGTGAAGGTAAAAGCAATGTGGAGCAGGTTCAGGTGCTCCTTGGGATCTGGGGCTGATGGTGCTCCCCTGGGACTCATCCCATGGGAGCAAAGCCTCTTTCCTGAGGCTGCCCATAGACTCCTCCTGCCTGGTTGGGTGCTTGTAGACAGGCACCTTTCACCAGCCTGACAGTGTCCCCATCTTCTTCTGTGCTTTGTGCCCTTCAGGTCCTGCCCCAAAATCTCGCTGTCCCCTTCTGGGAGGTCTCGCAGGCCCTCGGCCTCCCCCCCATCCTCAGCCACACGGACTTTGTGTTGGCCAACTGGAGGAGGAAGAACCCCAACAGGTAAACGGGCAAACACGGGTGGACGGAGGGCAGCTCATCCCGCAGTTGGGGCAACCGTGATGAGCCTGAGCAGGTCCCATCCAGCACACAGGACAAACGGTTCCCAAACCGCTCCCGTTCTGCCAAAAACCATTGAAAACCCACCATCACTGGGGGGCTGTCTCATGGGTGCAGACACAGGTGCCCAGTGGGGAACTGGCTGCCTCTGGGAGCATCCCCGCAGGGGACGGCGCTTCCCATGGGCCAGCGAGCTCCTTTGTCTCCCACAGAGCACAGTCCATTACTGAAACAATTTATAACGTCTCTCTTTCTCTCTCCTTTTCTTGTGCATTTGTTGGCAATAACCGAAATGCCTTCAGGCCTCTAGAAATTGAGTAAGTATTTAAGATGCTTATTTATTTTCTAACAGTATTAGTTTTGTTTGAATTGGCTTAGCACTCCAACACTGCAGGGCTCTGCTTAGCTTGAACCTATCTCTTGATATATGAGCACAACAAAAACAGCTCAGTCTTTGGCACGCAAATACCACTGCAACAACAGCAAAGTGCCATGACCGCAGCTGAACCGTAGGCTGCTCTAGTCCACGCAGAGCCTGGCTGTCATGGACCAGACTTTCAGCCCAGCGAGTCCATGGGGAGGGTCACGGGTCCCTCAAAACCAAAGCAGCCCCTCTCCCCTTTTGCTCTGTGCCAACTCGTCTCTGCCCGTGATGCAGATAACAGGCTCTGCAGCCAGGAGGGTTTTGCTCCAAGGACTCAGTGGGTCCCGGGGTGCGCGGGGAAATCCCAAGCAAGCGTCCTCCTAACCCCCACACGCTCGGCTGCTCTGCCCATCGCCCCTGCAGGAACCTGGACACCATCATCTCGCTGCCCGGGGGAGAGAGCCTGCGAGGCTTCATCCTCGTCACCCTCCTGGTTGAGAAGGCAGCTGTGCCTGGGATTAAGGTAGGGTACCGCCGTGCCCCGTAGCTCTTTGCTCGCCTGGAAAGCACCCACAGGCGCACACCCACGGGGTCTACCCGTCCCCTGCACGCTTGCTTGCGGGCTGGGGGAAGGGGCAGAGCTGGCGTGGGTGGTAGCGGGTATGCAGAGCTGCTGTACACAGACATTCCAGCCTCCTCAACACTTTGTGCTCTCCCTCCTCTCCTCTCGCAGGCAATCATTCAGGCCATTCGTGCCATCCTGCAGCTTGATGAGGAGACCCTGCACAAAGCCCTGCAGGAGCTGGCAGAGGCCATCGGGGACATGAGCAAGGCTTTGAAACGGATGCATGGTAACAGCAGCCTTCAGCTGGAGGGCAGCTCATGTCCTCACATCACTGTGCACGCTTTAGCTCATAGGATGCATTAGCGTAAATGCGCTTGGCCCATAAAGTGTCTCTGGAGGGAGCGAGCGGGAGGATGCAGGAGCAATTCAGGGGAAGCTCAGTGCTCCCAGGGTGATGCATAGTGTTTGAGCACTCAAATGGGCCTGGGGTAAAAGTGTGGGGTGTTTTGGGGCTGAGTATAGCTCTGAGCAATGCTATACTGAGCACAGCAGTGCCCCAATGAGCCCAGCTGGGGGAAGCCCACTGCGGGGAGGGAGCACCAGCACTGTGGAACGCACCGGTCCCTCCTGCTGGGTCCTTCTCGGGGCACAGATTGGGGTTGCCTCGGCTGTGGCAGAGCGGGGAGCGCTGCCACACGGGAAATGCCGACGCGGTGGGAACTAATAGCCTTTTGCCCGCAGTAACATCTATGATCTGATTTCCTCCTAGACTATGTGGATCCAGCAGTATTTTATGCTGTGATCCGGATCTTTCTCTCCGGGTAAGTGTGGCACATTTCCTCCCAAAGCCACCGTGTCGGCAGCTCCCGGGGCTGGGGGGAGCAGGGGATGTGCTGGGAAGGGGCAGCCCAGATGGGGCACAGGGTCCCCCAGGCAGGGTAGGAACCAGCGCTGTGTCCGGCAGTGGTGGCTCTGAGGGTGACGTGGTCCTGTCCCTCTCGAGGGATGGAGATCCCAGGCGCTTGATCTGACTGCACAGAGCCTGACCTGCTGGGCAAGGACCATGGCAGAGGGCTGGGGTCTGCCTCCTCACCAGCTTCTCTCCATCCTGAACTTAAGCTTGGCTCCGGCACAGTCTCTGTGCTGCAATGGCTGTAATTGTGCAGAAATGAATCATTCCTGCTCTTGGCCCGAACAGTTTTGACAGGAGACTTATTTCTCTTTACTTTGCACACTGTACATACAAAGCTACGAAGCCAAGTGGGGTCTCTTCCCCCTGTGTGTTAAGGAAACATCTATAACAAGCCTCTTGCTGTTGCTCCCTTACCATTCCATTAATTAAAAAAACCTATTCCCCTGCAAATACTGAAAAAAGTCCATTGGACAAGGCAGAAACATGGCCATGAGAGCCCAGTGCTGTTGGTATGCTATCCCTCATCTTCCCTGTGGGTCTGTGAGCATCCCCAACTGCTCTGCTCCTGGGCTTCTCAGGGGGTTTCTATTTTTATTTCTCTTCGGCATATCTCGGCATTCCTAAGTCAAAAGTCTCCATGCATCCTGATTATGTTTCTCTCATTTTTTATCCAAGCTGACCTTGTCTTGATGGTCATCAGCCTGGAAAAACATGCCTTTTAAATTCTCTTCTGCTTATAAGAACTTCCCACTAGTAAAGGTTACTATAAATACATCCCTGGGAGAGCTAAAAATATTACGGTATTTGATAATGAATCTATTTTCTCTGCAGTTTGTGCAAAATCTGCTCCAGCAGTCAAACAGCCTTAGCAGCCAGCACCGAAAGCTTCATGAAATGGTGCATTCTTTAGAAGGTCAAGAGATATTTTTGTGCCAGGCACATTATCTCTCTGAAATTATAACTGCTCCTTCCATTTGTGAGCAAGCATTTATCCATTTTTGCACAACAGGCACATAAAGCCAGATGACAGGGGCTGTGAGTTAATGGTGTACGGGGGGGAGGCACTGACGCTGCCCAGTTCCTGGGCTTGCTGAGGACGAGCAGCTTTATGGGAGGGAGGAAATTACATTACAGGCTTGTTCTCTGCTGAAATAAATAAAGGCAGGCTGTCCTGCGCTGTCTTTAAAGACATCATCTCAAGAGTAACAAGAACAGAGAAAAATCCACAGTACAAACTTCAAGGGCTCGGAAGAGCATTTGGGAGACTCTATCTGCTGCAGAGGCAACTCAGCTTCTCCTAATGGCCACTGGGATTTCAAGGAATTAATGTTAAGTGCCACTATTGCCCAGATAAGTGCCTCCTCGCCTCTTGCACACCCGAAGCAGCTCTGCACATGCAAACCACCATGTGGGACCTGCCAGAGCCGGGACCCGATTCGGGGATGGAGGTGCAGCCAGGCGAAGGGCAGGGTGTCCCGGCACCACACTGCGGGGTGCTCACCAGAGCACGGCAATCCCATAGAACCATCCCTAGCTCCTCGGTGAAGGATAACTAAGGATTTCTCCCTACACCCATGACCTTGTCGTGTGCCTCGACATAGTGTTTGATATCCAAGTTTATCTCGCGTTTGAGGATAGCTGACAAGGCTGAGCGAGGAGGAGGAGATCCATGGGCCAGGTCAGGAAGGTTTCACTCAATCTTGCTGGCCCAGGGTCCCTTCTCGCAGCATCCCCCTCTTATCAGCCGCCCCGCGGCCGTTCCCTGCCTGACTTCCATGTCTTCCCCCTCAGCTGGAAAGATAACCCCGCCATGCCGGACGGGTTGATATATGAAGGAGTATCTGACGAGCCCATGGCGTACTCGGGAGGGAGCGCGGCACAGAGCACCATCCTTCACGCTTTTGATGAGCTCCTGGGGATTCGCCATAGCGAGGAGAGCAGTAAGTCACACACTTTTTCTTTTTCCCAAGCAAATAAGGAGCAGGGGAAGAACCGAGCCAGAGCGTTTCCCACAGCTGTGGGACGGCTGTATGTGGCAGTCGACAGGACACGCGCCCATCTTGCCCTCGCAAAACCCTCGCAGATCCCAGCTGCGACGAGGCTTTGCCCAGTTCATTAGGGAGGAAGTCTATAAATGAAGCTCTGGCAGGCACTTCCTCAGTACTATAAATTCCCAGATGGACAGACTTTGCTTTTTGTGTGTCAGCTTTTTACTGAGGTTATATATGGGTACTGAGAAGAGGGAGCAGAGTGCACCAGCATCTTGCCAGTAATTTAGCTCATCCATTCACATAGTTTCACATTAGTCTGGCCCACAACAGAATGTATTTATCAGAAATTAGCAAAACCACTCTAATAGCAAAAAACCCCCTAAACAGCCTGAAACCGAAAGGCTGAGAGCAAGGGCTAAAACCTGCCTTTTAGGGTTAAGACCAAGCCTAATGGAGCATTGGCCTAATATGGGTTTTCTTTCTCAATTAATTGGAGGCACGGAGACAGGACAGTGGAGGGCAGGAGGCTGCGCAGGCTGTCATGTACCACCCAGCGCAGTGGTCCCTACAGGCCACGCCAGCACCAGTGCTCCAGCCTGGCCGCTCTTTGAGAGCATCAGGGTGCTTTAACCTACTTGCCCACAACTTATTTATCTTTTTTCTGGTGTCTTGCAGCTGCCTTCCTGCACAGGATGAGGGACTACATGCCCCCACCCCACAGAGCCTTTGTGGAGGAGATCCACCGTGCCCCCTCCCTGAAGCAGCATGTGCTCTCCTCTGGAGACGCACGGCTCTGCACGGCTTTCAACCGGTGCGTCTCGGCACTGGCAGAGTTCAGGTCCTACCACATCACCATCGTCACCAAGTACATCACTGTTGCGGCGGCCAAAGCCAAGGCTGGGCAGGCAGACACGGGTGACAGGGCTGGCCCCTCTGCGGTGAAGCCCCCGTCCGCGCTGGAGGCCAAAGGGACCGGCGGGTCCCACATCTTCAGCTTCCTGAAGAGCGTCAGGGACACCACCAGGGAAGGGATGATAAGTGCCTGACTTGCCCTGAGGGTTTGCAAGGCTCTGCTCAAAATGGTTGCAGGAGGCCAAACGGCTCCAGCTTGTGTCTGCAGCGCACGAGCCAACATCCGACCACAGCGACCTTCACCGAAAACCTCCTCTCAGCAGCACCCTTCCCGCTTGCATGCGTCTGGGACATGGGGAACGTGCTCTGGGTTGTCGAGGGAGGAAAGGACTGCTGCTGATAACCCCCCAAAGGCACACAGTGAGCGCAGCATCCTTCCACGGCACGAGGATGGGCACAGCATCCTTCCACAGCACTGGGATGGGCACAGCATCCTTCCATGGCACTGGGATCAGCACAGCATCCTTCCACAGTACCAGGATGGGCACAGCTTTCTTCCATGGCACCGGGATGGGCACAGAATTCTTCCACAGCACTGGGATGGGCACAGCATCCTTCCACAGCACTGGGATGGGCCCAGCATCCTTCCATGGTACTGGGATCAGCACAGCATCCTTCCACAGTACCAGGATGGGCACAGCTTTCTTCCATGGCACCGGGATGGGCATAGCAGCCTTCTACAGCACTGGGATGGGCCCAGCATCCTTCCATGGCACCGGGATGGGCACAGCATCCCTCTCCAGCACCGGGAAGAGCTGTGTCCGTCCAAGCCCTGCTTGCTGCACCCCCCGGGCTCTCTCCCTGCGACCCCCCCGGGGGTCGGGGCTGCCGCTCCGCGGCGGGGGTCGCAGGGGGGGCTGGAGGCGGCTTGGGGTTCCGCAACCCTAATAAAGCAGCGATTCCCAAACGCAGCCGTGCTGCGGGGTCCTGTGTCCGTTCCCCGGCCGGCCCATCGCGACATGCCAGCGCTTCTCCATCGCGAGGTGGCGACAGAAACCTGCTTTTGGCTCCGCCGCAGACGGGCTGCCACGCAGCAGTGGAACGGCGGGGGTGGGGGAGCAGGTAAACCCAACCACTAGTGGGGATTTGGGAGGGCTGGGGGCTGCGGGGGGCGAGATGGGGCTTCCCGCTGCGACCCACAGCCCTTGGCACCCAGACACGGCTCTTCTCCCCCCGCACCAACCAGCCCTGTTGTTTTAACACCGGGACACGACGCGTTTCTCATGTGCCCAGGGCTGTCGGGCCCCTGTGGGTCCCAAAGCACCGAGGCAGTGTCCAGTCAGCAATTGTCATCAACCTTTTCAGCCTGATCCTGATACTTGGGCTGGTAACAGCAAGCAGTCGGGTCTAAAAGCCGGATTCTCGATTGCCCGGCATTTCACAATTACTTGTTTCTGTACAAGACAAGACAGTTTTGTCTGCTGAAATCCCTGCTCCCAGTTTGAGTAACAGGCAGAGATCTTGCATAGCTCATGCGTCTGCAGCGGGACCGCAATTACTCAGAGGGGAAGTCTGCTGACAAGCACCAACTCTCCAGTCATGGGAATGATGCTGAAGTCACTCAAACCCAACTGAGAGGGGAAAGTGGATGAGAGAAGTGAGCAGAGCATGTGGGAAAAATGCAGCATGGAAGCTGGTGTTCACCTGGAGATGCTGCATTAAGGTATAAGGCTTTACTCTCCATTGCCAACTTCATTGCAGCTTCTGATTTATTAAGGGCTCTGGATGTCACAGGGGCAAAGTGGCAACATTTGGGCACACAGAGGCTTCACTTTCTTAAGTCTCAATGAACAATGCTGTGCTGTGGCAGGACGGGGGGACATACAGTTTCCTCGAGGGGCCGGCAAGGGAAAAACAGCTCAGACAAACCCATGGTCCTCACCGGGTATCTGCAGCAGACTAACACCCAGCTTGATGCTGGGTTCAGCCCAGGACCTAATACGCAGGTTCCTACGATACAGAGAGCGCAGCAGATGAAGCAAGACCAGCAAACAAGCTGCCAGGGCTCCTGCCTTCTCCCCCATGCATTGCTCCCCAGCCCAGGGTGGTAGGACTGGGCTCACCTCACCCCACCGTGCTGGGGAAGGGTGGGCAGATCTCTGGGCCAAGAGCAGTGATAAAGCTTTTTTCATAATGCCAGGTGCCCAAGATGCCCTTTTACGGTGAGAGAGCACCCCCAAATTCCTTGGAATCGGCATCTTTAGGGAAATCAGGCCATATGCCTCTGTGTTTTGCCTGCCCAGGTTTTGCTGGCATGGCCACCAGAGACAGGTTTCACACCCAATCGGTGTCTCAGTGCAAAAATAGCTCTGGCAGTGCCACTTCTCCTGCACTATCAGAAGACAGTCAAGGTCCTTTGAAATGAGGCTTTGTTCCCATAAGGGCAACAAAAACCTCAGCACACAGCAGCTTGAATTATTAAAGCTCCTTGCTAAATTTTATTTTGTGCCCTCTTTTGAAAGGCAGTCTTAAAACTGGGGCTTAAGAGAAGATATCTTCAGTAAACAACCTATGGGAATGTGTCAGCACCTTTAAATCTTTGCCTGGCAGCCCTCATTCCATTCGATCTTCATTTCTGAATAGCTGCTGCATATTTTATGTAGGAAATATTTCATTCTGATGATTGTCTTGGTCTATTACATTTCAGACCATTTCAGGAAAACAGCAAACTTTGAGGGGGAAAAAAAATAAAAAATGACTCCAGCTAAATGAAAAACACAATCAAGTCTCTTAGGGAACTGGCACAGGCTGGCACTGCAGGGGAGACGCATGGGCTCCATGCGTGCTGTGGAGTGCCCAAACCCATACTGGTCAGCAGCGATGCTGGTGCCAGGAAGGGGCAAAGGGCTCCCGGGGGGGATTTTGTTGCTGCTGCAAATCCTTGTGAAGCCCCAGGGCCCTTCTCTGCACATGCTGCCCCTGCCCTGGACCGGTAGGATCACAGCAATGCTCCAACTCAGGAGGAAGGAGAGCGAATTCATGCCGCCTTGGAAGAGAAAAGGGGAGCTGGGAAACCAGAGAAGGCACACCAGAGGGCTCTGGGGGTACCCCACACCGGTGGGCACGCTCACCTTCAACACACTACTTTTTTGGGAGATGAGGAAGGTGCCTAAAGAGCTGCACAGAAACAGAGTCAGACCACGGCATTCCCAGGTCAGCAAACTACATAGCAAGGGCTCACCACCTTTGAGTTCACTTTACCAAATGCTTTGTGAGAGACACATCCAGCGATGGCACACGCATTAATCAGATTCAGCTCCTTTAAAGTTGGATTCAGGGAGGATCCTGCCGCACTTGCAGCACCCAGACAGTGATGCACAGTGATGCACAGACCCTTCCCGTCTTCTCTCCTGGCAGGCTGGGACAGCTGCTTCGTGAGAGCTTTGATTTCTCTCTGTTTCCAAACCACTGCTGTCTAATATTGATCACAAGGCACAGACATCTAAGGTCTCAGGTGCATTATGCCTGGAAGTACCTTGCATTTAAATAATTTACGCCGGCACCTAAAAATGCCACAATACGGTTGAGAATAACACAATGCTTGGCATTCATTTTGCGTGCTGCCGTCAGGAACCGCACTGCGATGCACTGCCCGCAGCCACGCAGCACGACGGGTCTGCAGACCCGAGGTCCCGCTCTGCCCTGATGGGTTCATTTTGGCAGGCGCTGGGGGAGCCCTGGACGCATGGGCTGGCACGGCCCTTCTGCCACCAAAGGCAATACGAAGAGCAAAGGAAATTCAGAGCTGTGCCACAGTCACAGCCCAGACCCCAGCTGGGACAACCAGCGCCTGTGGGACACCCGAGATGCCCTGCGCTGCTGCCTGCACTGGGACAGGCAGACTTAAGCTCATTTCTGCCCAGGCTCCACACAAACGAGACCAGGATTTTGCACCGCTTCCCCGAACCCAGCAGCATCTGCTGGGTCAGCTGGGATAGACGCCTGATGTCTGGCAGCTGATGCAAAACCAAGAAGGATGTTGCAGCCTTCGGCCACAACCAGAACAGCAGCTACAGACCCAAATTAGCACCACCCACACAGAAAACTATCTTATCATTGCAAACAGAGGCCCTGCCCCTGCAGCGCTGGTGCACGCACATTTCCATTGTGAATCTGCGGCTCTGGAGCCACCCAGCAGCCTTGACACGGCACTCCCAGCCCCGTTCTGGGGGTGTCCACCTTCTTGACACCTCGTTACCCCCTTTTATTAAGCGGAGATTTTTTCCATGGAGTCTGATGGTCCGATCCATGTGATGGAGAAGGAAGCCTGGCGCACACTTGAGGGGGTGGCGGGAGGAGACCCTGCCTGGGCACACCTTCAATGCCAGCAAACCTCATGAGAGCTCCCGTCAGCTGCACCCGGCTGCTGAGGCATCAACACAAAGTCCGAGAGCTGCATCCCTTTCCTCTGCAGCCCAGGCAAGCCAGGGCCTCTCTTATACCTTATCACAAAATTCCCTTCCTACTCTGCTCGAGAGCACGACGTTTTCCTTTGCTACAGCCTTGTGTATAGTGCACTAAGAGGGTAAAAGGAGGAAAGGTGCCTGGGTGCCCGGCAGCAAGGCTTGTTGGGTGCCCACCACCCTGCCTCAGGGCATGCACAGGCAACAGTCCCCGGCTCCTTCGCCCAGCCATCTCTCCTGGGCAAGGGGACATACCAACAGCAACAACCTCTGCAGGGTCCCGGGGCTGCCCCCAGACCCGGCTCAGCTTCTGCCCTCCCCTCGCAGCCAAAATCTTCCGTGGCCCTGGGGAGGGCAGCGCGAGGGATGTTGGTGCACAGGGTATTTCTCAGCTGTAGCTCACAACAGCACCAAAGGAAAGACCCCTCGCTGCAGGGTCCCCAGCAGCACCCAGCACCCCACACCGCTCGTCTCTGCCTCTCCCCTGCCTGGCACGGTCCCCATCCTGCCCGCACTCGCCTGTCACCACCCGTGCTGTGCCTAGCCCGGCGGCTGCCATCCCACCCACGCTGCTTGCTCAGACTTTCCGCTCTGCTCCTCAATTGCTTCAGCCTCCGGTTCCCTCCTCGCCTTGCCCAAGTCTCACCCAGGTCACCTTCTACCACTGCGCAAAAGTTCCTGAGATGCCTCTGGGCAGCAGCCGGGCTGTCGGCCCCGCTCCCCAGGGCGTCTGACAGCCCCTGGGCAGACACAGCCAACCGCTTTGCTGCGATTCCTGCTACCGCTTTTGTCCTCGTGAATATTTGAAATCAAACAAGAATACAAACATTGGGATTCTAGACACTTCCCAACCCCAACCTTATTTATCATACTTGGCTCTGCTCCTGGAATCAGGGCCAGGAGAGGCTCCGAACGATCTAAGTTATTTAACATGCTGTGCATAGATCAATCTCACTCTCCCCTCTAGCCACAGGTTTCCCTTTGTGGTTTGCTGCACACTTATTATGTCCATCAATATCCCCGTAATTAAAATCCCCCATTATCTGGGTCCTGGCTGCCTTACGAGCTCCTCATAAGCTATAAAACCTTTCATGATCAACCTTCTGTAAGTGCCCGGGAGGTCTGCAGCCCCATCTCAGGATCCCCAGGCTGCTGTTATAACCCTGAAGGTCCCACCGAAACTGCCACCTGCTCCAGCCCGAAGCGTGTCTGCCATTCCTCGCCACGCGTTCCTGTTCTGTGCCAGGATTCCTCATTTTTATCCCCATCTTTCTCTGTTTGTTGGTAAGTTTATCTCTGAGCAAGCCCCCCAACTCCTGCTTAGCTCACATGGCTGGAGGTGAATACTGGACCTGCTGCATTCCTGGGAGCACCCGCAGGCTGCCAGGCTCTGGACCGTCACATCCCAAATTTTGCCCTGCTGCATAACCGCTCACCATACCCTGGAAAAGCAGCGAGCCCCCAAAACTGTCACAACGGCAGCCCCGCTGTCCCTGCATCCCAGTCAGGGACCATGCCGGGGCTTTTCTGGAGAGATGCTGGTCGGGACGGCTGCTCACGCTGCCCTTCACACCCCAGCTCAACCCACCCACAGCCCACCAGCAGGTCTCTGTGGAAGCAGCCGCTGACTCTCCCGGCTCGGCACGTTGCTCCGGGCATGGAGATGACGGCACGCTGGGCAGGGCGAGCGGCTCACGCCTGTGATGGACGTGCACCCACATCGACATCTCTACAGACAAGTACTTGTCTCCTAGTTGGGCTCTCTCCTGCACAGCTCGGCCACAGGTCTCAAAGCAATTTATTAATAACAGCCAAGTTTGCTTTGCAATTCCCCCTTGGGAGGGACGGGAGGGCACAGAAAATAATTGCCTTCACCTTCTTTCTGGCGCTGCTGCTTGCCCGAGACCTGACGCTGCAGCGGGTGCATGCCCTGAGCACCGTATCCCTCTGAACGCTCGACCTGGCAAGAGCACAAGAAACGCAGAGGGCTTTATCTCTGCCCGGGGAATTACTCACCTTGGCAGGAGTGACTACAGTCCAGATATGATTGAAGGACATGACTCAAGCCAAAAAGTGCTAATTACGGCATTGAAGGAGGAGGAGAGAGGAGCTGCTAAATTACCCCTAATATGGAAAGGGAGTTAGGAACAGATTGAAAAACCATCACTGCGGAGATGATGAATATGGGGCTGTCCCAGCCCAGGGCCACCAGCACCGCTGTGCTGGGGACGTGCGGACCTGGGACCTGCCACCCTGAGCCCAACAAGTCTTGGAGGAACTCTCTGTCAGGGAAGGAACGGGTTTGTTTATGCTCCCTGTGTGTCCTTCAGCAAATCTCTGGGTTTCTCCTGTCGTTTAGCTTTAGACCAGCTTTAGACCTGTTTCGGACCAGGCAGGCAAATGTCTACGCTGTCTGCTAATGGCGCGAGGATCTCTCTCCTGCTCTGCTCTGCTCCATCCGTCCGGGCTGCGTTCACACCCTCCATCACCTCCCGCAGCTGCCTCTGTTGCCGAATCCTAACGCCTTCTTCTCTTTTGCTGGCTCGTCGCTGCAGCGTGCGATCTGTACAAATGCAGTGTCAGCGCTGCAGTGGCGCTGGGGAGAAGTGACAAGGGACACACAGAGCCACATGCTCGCTCAGCTGCAGCTCCCAGCACCTTATGTTTCTGACTGCTGGGAAGCTATAAGGACAGCATGGCCGGTGTCAGACAAATGCTGGTCGTGTTTTCCCATGGACGGTCAGTGCTGGGAAACGGCACCAGTCTAAAGCAAGTCACCAGATGGAAGGATACCCGGAGGGACCTTTGGGAAAGGGCTTTATTTCAATCCCTGAAGTCCCCAATGTATGGCCAGCGTTTATAAAACATTGCACTGTTAATGCTGTTTGGAAATAGGAGGAACCAGAGACCGAAACATCTGCATTAGCATAAAAACAGCTTTGCATGGGGGAAGCACATCTTGGAAACAAGCCAAAGACAGGTCCTGACAAAGGTCTTTGACCTTCCCTTTTAGGATTACGAACATCACAGTAACTGCACGCTGCTGCTGCTGCAGCCTCCGATGCCTGCAGCCCTGCACCGAGCTCTCCGCTAGCAACTCCAGTGCCTCAGTTGGCAGCCAGGGTTTTATGGGTTTCTGGGACATGGCAGAAATCGCTTTCCTGTTCGTAAAATGGACAGCAGAAACACAGTGCATGGCAGGATATAGGACTGGGCTAGCAGCCTCGTCTTTAGGACATACACGCCTGGATGAGAGGGGGATGCTGTCCACCTTCCCCTCCTCCACAGACGGGGGGGAGCATCAAAAATACATCATGATTGTGGCCTACAAACCTCTTGTGTGTTCAGGGACAAGAAACCAGCAGAGATGGCTTTAATTCCCCCTTCTGGGCATCCTTTTGCCTGCGGCAAGGTAGAGGAGGAGCCGGGATCCCCACTTGCCCCGGGGCAGCAAGGGGCACCCTGGAGGCAGCCAGGCACATGCCCCCCCAGCCGGCTTGGCTCTCCCAGCTACGCATGGATGCTCACCCGCTGGCAGAGCAGCTCCGGGGCTGGTCACAGCCGAGAGGAGAGGTGATAAAATCCACAGGCTTTGAGCGCAAGCTCCCTGAGGCCGGGGCTGTCTTTTTCTTCCTGTATTTACTCAGAGACCAGCACAGTGGGTTCCTAGTTTATGATGCTGTGCTAGCGTAATTTGAATAATAAATACCATGAAGAAAGTGCATTATTATGAAATATGGGTTTTTCCAATAAATAAATCATGGCTGTTATTTGCATGTATAATACCAAGAGAAGGTATCTAGGACAGTTGGTGCTGGCTGGAGTGTCTGACACGAAGCTTTGCAATAAACCAACACCCCCTTCCTTTAGCTTGCCTGTTACTCCAGCTCCCCTGGGTTCGCATTTTAGGATTCGAGGGGGGTGACGCTGTCAGGGCAGACCCCATTTCTGCAAACCTTTCCTCACAAGGAAAGGAGGACCATTTTTTTTTGCCATGCGGACACCCTGGGCAGTGGTGCCAAGGTGCCGTCCTCAAGGGCCTGACCCGAGCCCCGGCCACGGGGCGCACGCTTGGTCTAACGAGGGGAAAGCGGGCGGATGGCTGGGAACCATTTCTCTAACGCTTGGAGCGGCCGTTCACGCCAGGAGCCAGGGTTTAATCACCGCCCGCGCGGTGGCATGTCGCCGGTGCCATGCGGAGGAAGAGCCGCGTCCGCCCCGATTGCTGTTTGCAAAGTTAGTCACTGCAGCCCGCGGTTGCTAGACCGGGTAAACAAGGGCAAACAAAGGCACTGGCGTTCCAGGCAGGCACGGTGAGCCCATGAAGCAATCTGTACCCTGCTTCCCAAGAGCTCTGTCAAACTGATTTCTTAGAAAAAAAGATAAAAAAAGGAAAAAAAAAAGACAAGGCACAGCCGTAAGAGGCTGTCTCATGCTGGGCTCCGCTGCTAAATATATTCTGTGTTTACTGTACGCAAGAACAGTAGGAAGCCTTCCGAAACAGCACCAGGGTTGCT
Organism: Haliaeetus leucocephalus; assembly: GCF_000737465.1. Taxonomy (NCBI): domain Eukaryota; kingdom Metazoa; phylum Chordata; class Aves; order Accipitriformes; family Accipitridae; genus Haliaeetus; species Haliaeetus leucocephalus. The sequence continues at coordinate 10,398,069 of NW_010972598.1, read as the reverse complement.
CCGATTTTTTTCAGCAATCAATCACGCTTGGCTTGAGCCATTTTTATCCTGACACAAATGGAAAATATTTTCCTGTTTTAATTTCTACCGATCAAAGACATTTCCTCAACAGAGAGGAGCCCCATGGCCCGGGGGCGGGGGGGAGAAGTCCACAAGGAAACTATTTCACCGAGGAGACACAGGGCGCAGCTCGCTCGCAGTGGGACGCCCCGCGAGCAGACAGGGTGAGTCAGGACACCATCCCTGCAAGGCCAGGAGCGGTTAGCAAGGCTATTCATCCTTTTTCTTCCCAATTAATTTGGAAAAAGAAGAAGAAACTTGGTGTTTACCCGTGTGCTGGCCAAACCCCGCGCCTGAGAGTATCCCGTGCAGGTGGCGGCGATGCCGGGGCTGGACGCATTTGGTCGTGGGGACGAGACCCTGGAGCTCCGGGGGGTGGATGGTGGCGTGTGGGCGAGGGGTGGTGGCACAAACGAGGCAAGGACATGGGTCTCCCCCCGAGCATCCTTCCCTGGAGCAGCTCCCACCCGCCCCATCCCGTCCCCCGCATGTGGCTGCCCCGAGGTTTGCGTGGGGGGCAAGTGCTGTCCCCTCTGCTGCACCAGGACCCTCTCTCCCAGCTGCTGCTGCGATGACAGAGGCCTGTGGAGGGGCAGGTTTTTGGGGTCAGAGATCTGTTGGGTTTTGTTTACTTTCTTCGTAAGATTTCCCTAAACAATGTTGGGAAACGCTCCTTCCATGAACCATATCGTGGCCGGAACTGACTCAGCTTTCTGCACAGAGAGGATTCTGGAGACGAGCTCGCCAGCCTCGTTAACTTGACATCACGCTCGACACTGTTTACGGACAAACGATGTATTTTATTTCCATTTGCGCCTCACGTCAGCATGGCGCGCGTGGAGCTGCCGACGCATCCCCGCTGGCCCCGTGGCATTCCCGGCTCCCCCAGCCCCTCTTGCACGATGCTGCCTACAGCACGGCTGCTTGCCAGGTCAGCGCCCACCATTCAAACAGCAACTTGGGATTTAAGGAGCAGCAGCGACCGCCCCCACGCATGATAATACCCAAACCTCGAAACCTTGAATTTCCCTTTCCCCTGCCCACTGCAGGGGCAGAACCTGCACTGTCCTTCCAGCCTTCACCTGTGCTGCTCCTGAAAACACAGGGCATTGCTCAGCTTTTCCTCCTTGATGCTTTCGTGGAGCAAAAGCGAGCAGCTCGGAGCAATCCAGGCACTCAAGTGCATTCAGATCAGCAGCCGACAGCCCACACGAGAGCTGTTTTACCCGGCGTTCTCCCTCTAAATGGTCCTTTCATGTATTATGGAAAAAGCGCGCAGCTCCACGCTGGCGTTTCAGCACATTAATTACAAGCTGCAGCCGTCGGCCGCTGTGGCGGGGGCCGTGGAAGGCCACGTCACACACGGCTCCAATGCCAGGCCAGGCAGGATGTCAGCAAGATTGAAAAATCCTTGTTTTGACCCATTTGCCTTTCAGGGTTTCTTATGTAAGAGAGAAAAGAGGGAAAGAGGACGTGGCTGGAAGCAGCACCAGGGCTCTCCCATCCACCTCTAAAACAACTTTCTATTGACCAACCTGCTCGGGGTGCTGGTCTGGTCCGCGCCAAGGCCACGAACCAACGACTCTGAATGCAGAAAAGTTAACAGCCTCCGGCTGAGCCCAGCACTGCTGCATGAGCTGCCCCAGCACTCCAGCCCCAGTAAAAAAACCAGTCGCCACACTTGTCTGCACGACTGGGATGAGGCTTTGCAGCTCTGTGACCTGCAGTAAGGAGTCTGCAGTGTATGTACAAGAATTTCACCTATTAAATATAGAGCGCAACCTACATGAGAATTTGTAGCTAAGCGGTCAGGCTTGTAAGACCTTATAGGCAGCTCAGAGACCTTTCTCTCCCCAGATATCTTCCCCAGGCTGGAGGGGTGGCTGGTATCGGTGCCAGCTCCTGCTTCGCTCAGTGAGTCTCAGACAGACCCTCGTGACGGGCAGATTTCTCTCCCGAAGGCAGGCGTAAAGACAAATCTGATTTCCTTCTCCCAGGCAGATGCTGACAACTTCAGAGCACAAACTGCAAACTGGACTGGTTTCTAGTTTGACACCAAACCTGTGACAGATCAGAGCTGAAATGGGAGCAGTCACAGCTCATACTCTCAATTAGCACCTTGCTGATCAGCCGGGTCTCTGTCGGAGGGGCTGCAAAGCACTTTTTACCATCCCTATATACATCCACACAGCATCATCTTGCTCCCCTTTCCTCCTTTCCTATGCAGAGCTGAAATAAACTTGCAGTTCTAGAACTTCTCTTTTGTTTGAACCGCCTGTATAAATAGCCCAATGCAGACAGACCAAAATACCCATAAACCAGCGCTGACACTTGACAGGGATTCAAGGGCAAATCTCGAGAACAAAGACAAGGCTCCCTTGTAAACAAGGCATCAGTCACTTTTAGATTATAACAATTAGACAACGGAATTATTGGGAAACATCTAGAAGGCATCACTGCAAGAGCTAAACAAGTCTGAGAGCAGACACTGTCAGTGGGCTGCTGCTCGGAAAGCCTCGGGAGGTTTCCCACTCCGCGGCCGTACGGAGCAGGTCTGTGTCCCGCTGTGCTCTCGATGATTCAGGGATCGCGGGAGTCATCCTGGCCCCGTCTCTTCCCGGCACAGACCTCAGCTCGGGCAGGCGATGCCAGCCCGGCGCCTGAAACTGCCAGCCTCGCCTCCGTCCTGGAGATAGATAGGCTTTATAGTCCTGCTATCACTTTTCAGAGTGGGAGCTGACGTGCACTGCCGACTGCAATTTGCTGGGGAAAAAAACCACTGGCAGAAGTTCTGTAACCTGTCACAACCCCATGAACAGCCGCAACGGTCCTGGGAACAGCCCGAGCCCGGCTCCGGCGGCTGCACGGCTCTTAAACCCGTGCAAACCCACGCGACATCCCTGCAGCACAGCTCCCGTCCCCCCCAAAAAAGCGGCAGGGGCACGGCCAGTCCTGGGTACACCCTGGGAGGATTGGCAGCAAGGTCTCAGCATGCAGAAACCACCCCTAAAAAAACCAACCCCTGTGATTCGGCCGGCCGCTGCTGTTGCTGCCGTAGGCAGGGTAAAGGCAGGGTCCTGCAGAGGATTTGGGCTGCAGTGCCGCCCCGGTGACGGGAGGAGGATCGCAGAAATTGCTTTTCTAGGGGCTACAAAGCAAAAGCTGTTGGGCCACAAGAGAGGTTGATGGAGGCAAACACCATCTGTTTTCTCCAAGGAACTCTTTTGTTACGGGAGGAATGAACTACAAGGCTGATAACACCACAATTTCAAGCTAATCTCCCACACGATCTACGTATTGGTCGATTTGCTGGTAACTCTCCATAGGCGCAGGCTGGGTGTTTCCCTCAGCTCTGATGATCAGTTTTCTTCTAACAGCATTACTTGGCTACAAGTCCTCAAACCTCGACTGCACGTTGTTCCCAAATACATGCTGTTCTTCCCCAAAGCACAGCCAGGACAGGATCTACCTCTGCCACGTGCCCGTTTTGCTTTGCCACAAGATTAGGGAACTGAACTAAATTTGCGGTTTTTCTGCTAGCAAAGCCTGTCCCTCTAAACTGGGACCCAGCTCAGCTCCCTCTGCACAAAGTGGGTGCTTCTTTCCTCACCGGGGGAAACGCTCTTTAATTTGCTTCTGGGTAGATCACAAACCAGCACTGCATTTTGCAAATCAGAACTGAAAACCGCCTGAAAAGTGTGAGGGCTCGCTCACTGCCCATGCCCCAGAGCTGGGAAATAGCCTTATTGCTACCCAGCAATTCACTCCAAGCAGGCGAATAAGCAGCAGATGCAGATCAAAACCAGATTTCAGGCTGAGCTCACTGGAGTGAAGGTACCTTGCCATTTTAACTAAGTCTCTTGCATCCCGGCACGGTGCCTCTGTTGCTTTCCCAGCCACGCTGGACCGCTCGCAGAGTCACAGCATTGCACAGAGGTCACCCAGGCTTTCCCCTGTGTCATGGTCCCAGGCAGCCTCGAGCCTTCGGTGACCCACTGCCAAGCCCAGAATCAGCTCCGCACCATCACATCCCTTACCCGGTACCGCAGATCAGCGGCTCAACACCCCCCTAGACCCCTACGTTTCCTCGCTGCCGTGTCTTGCCACGGTTCTGCCTCCACCCTGTCTGCTTTAGCATCCCGCTCCCTGAGCCCCGTGGGAGGCCGTGGGTCGTGGTTTAACACCGTGCCACATCATTTTGCAGATCTGCCTCCCGATCCGGCGCCTGGGTTGCAGTCTGTGCGGCTCCGGGAGCGATATGGGGCACCGAGGGCCCCCAGAAGCCGGAGCAGCACAAAGGCACGCATCCTGTCTGCCATCCCATTTTGCGGCAAAGGAAGCGGCTCGGCAGAGCCGAGAGCCCTGATGAGGGGGTACGTGTGTCTGGTACCGTTGGCCGTGGGCTGGGCTGCGACAATGACCCGAGCCAGCCCCACGTCCCAGCCCCAAGGCAGGATTTCCCGTGAGCCCGTCCCCTCGGCACCAGACAATGAGCTGTCTGACAACTGGAGACGGCTCTGCCTTCACCCTTCTCTAGCGAGGGGTACTCAGGGACCTTCAGGAAGATCAAACAGGAAATTCAGCGGAGAAAGAAAAAGGTTGTTCGTGCTTGAAAGTCTAAACTTTCATTGCCACGCTCAGTCTTGCTGACCCCGGAGGAAGGTGCCGAAGTCAGGATATTAAAATACTTTCCCTGACTCCCATGGAAATAGCAGGACATGGGGAGCGGGTCTGCAAACGCGATGGGTAGGTGCCATTTGGGGATGCTGCTCCTGCCGGCATATGGCCCCGCTGCTCATTGCAGAAGCTGCCCGGCTGCGGGGTCACCCCAGCCCCCTCCGGTGACCCCCAGCAAACCCACTCACTTCTACCCTCCCCACGCGCTCCGAGTGCATTGTTTGCCTGCTGCTGCCTGCATCCCTGCTAGACTTGGCATTTTTCTTTTTTTTTTTCTTTTTTTTAAACAAAGCTTTCAGCTGTACCGCACGCTCTGGCTGGCAATCTGCCACCAGCCTCTCTAGTAATTATCTCCCACTACAAGTGGAGAGCACCACAGTTTGAGTTTCCCTTTGCAAGATGGCTTTGGGAAGCCTCAAGGAACAGGAGAAGCCACCCGTGGCTTCCTTACCCAGCCAGTCTTCCCTCCCCAGCCTTTCCAGCCCCCCGTGACAGTAAGAATTTCATGCCAGAAGTCAATGTGTCCTCAGCAGAGCTTTGCTGAATGCAGGGCTTCTTTAAAAGGGTACTGGCTTTTAAAAGTGCCAGAAGTTTCTGTTTCTGTTCTGTTTCTTAACAGGCATGATTTACTTACTGTAACTGGCTATTCATTATGTCCTGCACTGCATTATTAACTCAGTGATCGTACATTTAGCAGAGAATTTATGAGAAATGAGGAGACATTCATTATCAGTAATACCACAAACTTTACTCTTATATGGTCTCCCTGCACAGAGCGATGCTCGGCTCCCACGGCTGAGCAGCAGCATCCACACAGCCAGGCAGCTTCGGCGTGTTCCTTGGCCCCGTGCAGGACGGCACTGCTCTGCAAAGCTCCGAGGCCGTGGTCCCCCTTGCCCAAACCAGTCCAACCTGCACCCTTGCTGTCACCGAGCAGGGACAGACCTGCCCGCAGGGACACCGCTGCCAGAAAGCCGCAGCAGGCTCAGCGCGGGGCAAGGCTGTCTTCTTGATTTGCGTGCCTGACACTTTTTACCGACTCCTCTTACTGCATCGACACCACGAAAAGTTATTTTCTTTAACTTGTCAGCAGCCTGTGCTGCCCTTAAAATGGCGCGAGAGCTGCAGAGATCCCCCTCACACCAGCTGTAGCACCAGTTCGGTTGCTGCTGGTTTTCCCATGTGTCAGCAGGACAAACGCACGGGTTCCCAGTGAAGGAGGCAAGGCACGGGGCAGAGGGAGCCGTACCGAGAGCCACCAGTTGCAGCTGAGTGACAGAGGTTAATAAAAAAATACTCTTGCTCACCTCGGCTGCAGGAGGCTGCAGAGCAGAAGTAATGCCATGCAGACTGTGCCTGATAGAACAACGCCTGTCTTAGCAGCCTAGAAGCCAGCATCTAATTTAGTTTTCACAGGTAGGATAAAGAAAAGTATTAAACAGACACGGTGCAATTTTTTTTCCCTATTAAAAACTTTTCCGATGGAATTTAACCAGCTTAATCGTGCCTTCTGTTGTCTGAAAACCTATAGCTTTTTTTCTGGCTTTTAGGCAGGCGGCTGTGTGAGCAGGATTGTCTGAGAAAAGTCTTTACAGCAAAATGTCTTTACAGCAACTGAGCTGCAGCAGAACTCCCATTAAAATACACCCCACTGTACCGCACATCTGAACTGGGGCCCACAGGACAGTCCCAGGGAGCACACGGCCAAGTTAGACTCTCGGGTTTTGTAAGCAAAGGGCACGGTGTCCTGCCGTGAGATCTGGGACAAGTGTTACCAGATGCTCTACTAAAGAAAGAGCAACCACAGAAAAACCCAACCAACAACCAAACAAACAGAAAAACCCAGGTGGAGCCTGTGCTGTACAGAAAAAGGCACATGAGCCACAGTGGGAAGAAGCTGTAGGCAGGCTGGAGAGCCGGGGCAGGCACTGCCATTCACACGACCTGGATGTCTGACAAATTCCCAGGAATTTGGATTCCACGAGGAACACGATGAACCGGTTCCTCTTTGACCTTACAGCCATCCTGCAGCTGTGTCTGCTGCAGAGCCCTCCATCTCATTTCCCAGCAGAGAGCAAACATAAGGAGCGGCATTTCTGGCTCCTCAGAAGGGCAGGGATTCTTCAACCTGCATGGCCAGCGGCAGAAGCGAAGGCTGCGAGTGAGCCAGAGGTTGAGCCCACGTAGCGAGAGAAAGGATGGGAAGAGAAGAGATGGCCTGAGGCTCCTGGGCATTTCAGATTCTTAGATTTTGCACTGAATGAGCTGAAGACAAAGTACACACACACATATATATATATATATATAAAGGCAATAATTTAACTTTCCTCTCCTGTTCCAAAGCCTTCTAGATGCCCTTCCAAAGACTCAGTTTCTGAATATTTTGCATATGGCTGGGAAGGTCTCTGCAGCCTCAATGCTCTCCTAGGGGACCGCTGCATCTTTCAATGCCAATGTGGTATTACAAGCCGTGCAGGCTTAGGCAGGCTAGTGAAAGGAAAGCTATGCAAAACATGCCCTAGCAAAATGCAAAGGCATCCCAGATTACCTTCTTTGGAGTGATTTTGGATGGTTACATAAATGCAGACTAAGTTATCTGCAAGACTTTGCGGGAAAGGCGCTGGCTGCTCCCGCTACCTCTGCCACCAAGGGCAGCCCTGGCCTTCCCTCCACCTCCTGCTTTCGGGGCTGCCGGCTCCTTGCAGGGGCTGGGGGCTTTCCAGAAGCCCCTGCAGTGGCTTTTGAGCTGGTGAGCACTCAGCTTTACCTGCCTCCCTCCTACAACGGTGCAGCCGGGATCCTCCGGCAATTCACAGCTCCGAGCTGGAGGTGCCTCTGGACTATTTAAACTCATTTTGCATTGCCAGCGGAGCGCAGACCTGGCCGCTGAGTCACCATCCTTCCCGAATCTTTCCCTTCGGCAACCGCTTGCTCTGATTGCGAGACCCGGAGGCTTGGTTGAGCCTACAATAAAACACGAGCACTTCATCTTCAAAACCTTCATGGCCACGACCTGGGACGAGATGCCTGTGGGGCGCTTGGCAAGAAGGGCCCCCCGCACCCCAAAGCTCAGCACAAACCTGCCCGTCCCCCCAGCAGAAAAGCCCCCGTGGCTGGAGCACTCCAAGCCCATCACGTCGTGAGAAGCAGAGTGCAATTAGGGATGTGGCTGAGCTGTTCTGCAGAGATGGTGGGGATAGGAATTAATCCTCCCATTAATGTGTGAAACAGAGCGTTTGCATTTCACAAAGCAATTATACAATAATAGCAAGAGAGCTATGATGGAAATCGCATCTTGTCTGAAGTTTCGCTCCAATCCAACACATGAATAATTCTTCCTAGGCATTACTGGGAAAGCGGTATTAAAAGACCGATATAAACAAAAATTACTGGAAAAAAACAGATGAGGCATGCTTCATCTATCAGTCAGAGTTGAACACAACTAAATTTATACAAAGTGGGCAGAGAAGCTTGAAGGGGCAAAGACATTTGTTACTGCTCAGTGCAAGATGAGCTCACAAGAAAACGCATGCTTCATCTTGGCAGCTTTCTGATGTCTTACTCCCAAAGCATCGGCTTTATTCTCGGTTTCCATGGCAGATACTTTTCTAAGCTTGTATCTTCCACAAATATTGCTAATTTATTCTTTCAGCCATGTCTCTGCAAATACCTGCAGAATGATTCCATGTGCAATAAGAGCGGTGAAAACCAGGCATATGTTAACATGCCTCAGCTCCTGTTTTCGACCAGGCAAAACAGAAGAAGGGCTTGTTTTCTACAACCACAAGATCATGGGCGATCTTCTGGCACTATTTTTTTGCCCTAAGTACTCTGAAACTATTATCTGTCCAGTGAAGCAAAGTACATTTAGCATTTCAGCCAGACCTATTTACAGGCAGGTTTTCCCCTCACGCTGCGCTCCAGGCAGCACTTTCCACCTGAGCAGAAAGGGACCAGCGACGAGCGTGGTCCCTGCTCCTACAGTTTCCCCCTCGTATTTCGTGTTAAAGGGAGTCTAGAAAACATGAGGCTCTTTCACAGGCGGAGACCCAGGAGCCAGCCACATCAAAAAGATCCTATTTGCAGGGTGGATTTACCAGCCCTGCAAATGTTGAGCAAACAGTGGCTGATGTGTAATTCTCACAAATTCGGCAAGACTACAGCGAAGTGAGAGGCTTTTAAGTCTTTCTGGCAGAAGGAGAATCACAGGGTTTTGCAAAGTGGTTCTTTACACACTAACGCACATAACAGCTAGCACGTACAAAAGAAATTCGGACAAGCTTGTAAAAAGTAACCTGCGCAATGACAGCGATGCAGAACCGGCAGAAGAAAAATGGCAGGCGTATACAGGGAGAGGTTGTGCCAGTAACAACGGCCCGGAGCAAAGTCCTGGCAGCTGTGGGGAAAGCCCGTCCTCCGTGCGGGTGAACGCAGGGCACAGGGCTGTGCCAGGGCGTGCCCAGCACTTACGGATGGTTCCATAAGTCCCAGATAGGAAAGTGGTCAAACACTGAAATGTGGCCCGCTCCCTCTCCTAAAGATAAAAGCCTGGCAAGCCCCGGCCAGCTGGAAGTTCATGAGAACCTGGATGCAGACGGGATTGCCAGTTGCTCTGGGGGCCAGGCAGCAGCCTGCCCCGCTCTGTGCATTGCCTGGTGAGCAACAGCTCGCGATTAATCCTGTTCTCTGCTCTGTGCCGGCACAAACGCCTGACACGTGGACTTCAGGTGCTTTTACCTCTCCCACGGCTCCCGCTGGCCACAGGAGAGTGGGTTTGCCGGGGCTGTGCTCAGACACATCCCCTCGCTCTGTCCAAAGGAACAGAAGTTTTAAAGGCAATGTGAAATGACAAGCAACTGGGTGATGTTACTTTGGATCTGCTCATCGCTGCCATCAGAGATCACCTCCACAGCTCTCTGGTAAATAAGGGAATCCCCCTGGGGCCGTTGGTCAAACTGGCTTGGGGACAGAGGCTGTTTTGGGGACTTCTTCAGTAGGGATGAGTAATAGGGGTCATCAACACAACCAGTAAACAAGCTGCTAATTTTCCAAACAGTGCCTCTGCAGCATCCGGCTGCTTTTAAGCCATTAACCAAAATACACCTATCTCTGGCTCTCTGGCCTCAAGTGACTTTTGAACCCACTGCTGTTCTGGGCCAGATTTAGTTGTGCTCAGTAATACCAGATTTCTAAGCCCAGCAGGACACTCCAGTGGTCAGAGCTGGCCCCTCGTAGGCAGCCGTGTCCAGTCCACGTCCTCAGCGAGAGGGAGTCGCAGAATCACAGAATATCTTGAGTTGGACAGGACCGATACGGTTCATCGAGTCCAACTCCCTGCTCCTCGCGGTACTACCTAAAACTAATCCGGTTGACTAAGAGCGAGTCCTCCCAGCCCAAGGGCTTGGTGTTGGCCGAGGGTGGGGTGGAGAGCACAAACTCTTCTGGAGCAGAGGAGCTGCACCGGTGAGCTGGAAGTTAAAGAAAAAGGACACTCGCAGCAGGAACGGGGCAACAAACCGCTCGGTGCTGCTGCTGCAGCGCAGGGTGCACGGTGGGACAGAGGGACTTTACCTGCTGTGGGCATTGCCACATGCGGATGGGGTGTAACATCCCGGGGAAAGTCACCTCAGGGGACATTATGGATCAGCTGCCTTTGGTAAACTACTTGCCACTTAGAAAAGACAGCTTTGTGAGCGCTAAACGTGAGCTGGATCATTTGGGAAGCGGCAGAAAGCATCCGATGCGCAGAGCTGCGCAGGTTTTGCTGCGCTGCTGTACTTCTGTCTGCCTCAGACATAGACAAGTGCACGTCTGCAGGCACAGGCTGGCAGCTAGCACCTCTGGCTAGTATTGCAATAGTTCCCACCTGGAGTTTTAACTGTTTATTATGTTACATATATTCTGAATGCAGAGCTTTTCTGCATGCAGCAAAGGCCAAGGAGCAGAGTTTGAGCTGTAGTAGCTCAAAGCGATGTTTGAAGTTGCACGAAGCCCGTTCTACGGCAGGTTCAGAGAAAAACCATCCCCATGGCAGAAACAGAAAGCTTTTCGTCTCGGCTGCGCGGCAGAGGAAAGTTGGCAACTTAACTGTTAAACTCTCCTCTGACTGTTCAGCGTTGACATCAGCGTGATCTCATCACTGTAACTTGAGCCCTCTGGCTTTTTCTCCAGACTGCCTTTAAATACCAGTGCTGGGAGCCAGCACAGCACAGATCCCTCTGACTGGACCCGAGGGCAAACCCGGCAGCACCACACATAGATGAAAGCAAAGAGAAGCTACAAAACTCCAGCCATGTCCACATCCCTGCGAGTGAGCCCCTCGGTCCACGGCTACCGCTTCGACACAGCCCTGCGCAAGAAAGCCGTGGCCAACATCTTTGAAAGCATCAACGAAGAGTCCCTACAGAAACTCTTCAAAAACTCCGGCGACAAGAAGGCGGAGGAAAGAGCCAAGATAATCCTCGCCACCGACCAGGACTTGGAGGAGAAAACGAGAGCGCTAATGGCGCTAAAGCAGAGGCGAAAAGACAAGCTGCTCCAGTTCCTGACATTTCGGAAATACTCCATTAAAGTTCACTGAACCGGCGCAGGGAGCAGAAATGGAGGAGACCACATCGGGACAGGACTGTTTGTGAATTCCTACCGCTCCCGGCACGCTCCGGCTGCCCCACGAGCTGCTGGTGGGATGGGGGACCTGACAGATGCCCGCAGGGCTTCAGCCCCACCGAACACGCAGCGAACCGCCGCGCCGACGGCAGCATCGGCACCGATGGCAGCCTTGGGGCCGACGGCAGCATCGGCACCGACGGCAGGGTGGTGGCCGGAGGCTCCCAGAGGGAGGGCAGCTCCCGGCGGGAGGCACCAGGCTCCTACGTGGGACCGAGCCGTGGGGGGACCCCGCATGCCTGGGCACGACTCGAGAGAGACCTTCTGACGGGCTCGGTGTTCACTGACTTCGGCTGCGCGCTTTGCCTTTTCAAACTTGTTTCCTTAAAGTCCGAGCCCTTGCTAAGCCTCGCCGTTGGGGGCTAGGAGGGAGGTTCCAGAGACTGATCAGCTACTGATCACGGATCACTTTGCATTTGTTAAAATGCATGTAAGTGCACCGGGTGGGTGCAGCAAGTTCAACTTTCAGGGAATGCGTTTGCTCTAGAGACACACTACGCAACTGTACATTTTCTTTCTCAAGCTGTATGTGTGCAGTCTAAATTGTTTGCACAAAACCAATAATAATGACATATTTCCCTGAATTTACTGTGAAGTTCCTTAATATTTTGTTCACTTCCCATTAACACTAAAATTCTGAAGATCATAACTACAGTTCTTATTTGTATAGATTACAATAGCTGTCAGACAAATACTTCATGGTAATATTTTATGACAATGTTATTATTATAACAACTATAATTTATTGCATATGGTGATCTGAACTTTAATAAATTATGAAGTAAATATAAATTCTCTTGTCTGAAATGCTCAATTTTCCTGGAGGAGTGGGGTTATACTTTTTTTTTTTGGTCATTTCACACAGATTTCCGTTTTAAGAGCTGACTACCTGCACCTCTCCTTAATTCCCCAAGTGTCGATTTGGTAGCCTGTTTGCAGACTCCAGCAGCCCCTGGTTTTCCTGCAGTCCCACCATCCAGTCCAGCAGCATCAGAGTTTGACCCACAGTTGCTGTGGTGACTCTGGCATCCCCAGAAAACCTCACCAAATTTAGCTGTAAATCAAACTCAGCTGTTAGTTTCCCCTATGTAATAAAGGGGAATTACATCTTTTGCAATAGTGTGACAGAAAAATCAGTTTAGAAAATGACCAGTTCTGAGCCGCAGCGAGCAGTATGGTTTGTTGGGCTCTTGGCATTCCTGCAAAGCAGACGGAGAATCAGACTTGGCTTCCCGTCATCCAAAGAAACAGAAGTGAGTTATGAACGCTTTGGCAGAGGAACTGGACTCAGTTTTTCTGCAGGTTATGCCATACTGTCATGATAGACTATGTTGAAAATACTTAAAAATAGCAAAGACTAGTTATTTATAAGTATGTCCTCTAATAACCTGCCGGTTTAGAAAAAAACATTCCCATGACTCTGCTTAGAGCAACAAAGATAAAACAATTCAGAAGAATGATAGACCAGCTACAGTTTTTTTGCCTACAGTAAAAACTCCAAATTGCCTGTAAGTCAGGGACACTAGAAAGAATCCTTTAAATTACTTAATAGAATGGATAATTGTAATTCTTTATAGCGTGGTGAAGCATATCGAAGCATTTCCCGAGAGCACCAGGTTGGGGAATGCAATGCCCAGCGTGCCGCACAGCACCGGCCTCCGAAAGCGGGCAGTGGAAGAAGCATCTGCAGCCTTCACCGCAGCCGGGAGGGCGGCAGGAGAGCTCCTCCGGCTTTACAGAACTGCCTTTGCTCAGAAAAATCTGCTTCAGAGTGGGATTTGCTCCAGAGGCAGCTGCCAGTTTTCCGGCGTTCGACCTGTTCCGGTGCAGCGTCCCACACTCAGCTGTAGCTGTTTCACCCGCTCATGACACATCCCCATAAAACCATCCATAGCGACGCAAACTGCCTCAAACGGGCTGTTTCCAAAAAAGGTCAAACGGGGCCGTTCGGCGGCCGCCCGCAGCCCGGGACGCTGCCGCATCGCCCCTGCCTCTACCCAGCCGCTCCAAGCATTTGGGATGCAGCGTCTTCCCTCCTGCTCGGGCAGGTTTTCCCATCAAAGCCATTTCTTGTGTGACAAACACTCAAAATAGAAACCAGCGGGGCGATGCAGCCACCAAATCCATCTGCCTCTGGGGGTGTGTTATATGATGGGACCCTGACGACCTGCTGCAAGAGGATGCTCTCAGACCCCCCCCCCATGGTACCAAATGAGCTTTATGCTGTCCTGCTGCTTTCCACTTCTCTGACTCTGCTGCTGGGGCTTTGCTCACCCCCCCCTCTCCCCTGTCCTGGACCATCGAGCTTTCCACAACGCATCTCCTGTGCCAGGACCAGGTGGGGGTTTGCCACAGCTTCGCCACTCTCTTGGCCCCCGATACCAAACCACGCACCCACCTCCCAAGGGGCCGAGGGAAGGACTGATGCTTTGGCCCCCCGTGCAGTTTGGGGAGAGGGGACCGACAGCTGCCAGTCACCGGCACGGCGAGGCAGCTGGGCTTTCTGCACTTATCAGCCGCACCACAACCCGTGGCCGCTCACACATAACCATAATTAAAGCACGCATCCAGAACCTGCCCACCACGAGGCACGGGTCTGCAGGGGAGGGTGACAGTCCCAGTCCCGCTCCGGGCTGTAGCCACCCATTTTCCCTGGACGGAGAAATCCCCGTGCCAGGAGAGCAGCACCCTGACTCACGCTACGGTCCCTCCGATTCCCTGCATCCACCTCTTGCCCAATGCTACCAACAATCGGGGGAACCCGATGCATCCTCTGCCAACTTTCTTTCCTCATAGAAAGCAAATCTGAAGGAAGCCACGATTGCGGCGGACTGAAAGCAACGCCGATTGAAGCGGTTGCTGCTGGCACGTCCTACCATTGCCCAGGCATTCCTGCTCACAAACATTTGCATAACATGATTGATAAGAACCTGTGACTTAGGGGCTTTACAGTCCCTCTTGTCTCATTACATTTAAATTATTGGCCCAAGTGGCATCCCTGATAAATAAAGGCCACTTACAAAAAAGTTACGTGTTTATTGGGTTTTACAGTGGAAAAAGGCAATTTTCCTCGGTGGCAGCCCATATGCTGCTTTGGCAGGTTTGCGCTTCATGAACGGCAGCACACCTCACAGCGGCCTCAGGAAAAATCGCGCTTAATTGTTATGAAACCTTTGTCAATCGGAGTTTGAGGTACAAACATCCAAGCATCCCTCACACTCACGGTGCTGCCTTCTCCGCTGCTGCTTTCCAGGGCCGCACAACGGACGGTTCGGAGCACCCGGACCCGACCCCAGCGATCCGGCGCTCGCGGCAGCCCGTGTGCTGGCAGGGCTACGGCCGAGCAAAGCGCCGCTGGTGCCGGTACCCGTGCTGCGCCTTGCTCTTGCGATCCCGACGGGATCTGTGCAGAAGAGGTGCAGGAGGGCAGGTCACCCGATTGTGCCGGGCCCTTCCTGAGCACTCGGTGCCGCAGACTCGGTGTCTGTCATCAGACAGCCCGGCAGCAATCCTGCCAGACGCGGGGCCCATTGTCAGCCTCCCAGCGCAACAAACAGAGGAAAAGGCTGTTCAAGGAATTTCCTCCCACCAGGAGCCGGGCGTTTCCATTAATTCTTCTCCATGAGTCAAACTGGCTGTACTGGGTGTCCCTCTGACTTGGCATCCTGAGGAACATGCGTCTGAACAGCTAATTTTATCTAGCTTTTCTAATGCTCTGCCACAGACAGGAGGACAGCGGAGGGGGTGGCCATGCACCCCCAGCTCGCGTGGCTGTGCCCGGGAGCACACCGGTGGGCTCTTGGCTGCAGGCAGCTGGGGACAAGCCGCAGAAAGCCGGGACAGAAAACAAGCAGAAGCCTTGTTCGTACAAGCTCTGGTTTGACAGACTGGGGAAAGTGGGGAGCAGCTCGCAGGGTGCTGGAAAGAAACAGCCCAGAGCAAAAGGGGGGGTCAGTTACAGCAAACGGCACAAGGTCCCATGATCTGTCCCCCCATCAAACGCTCGTCCCCATCTCTCCAAAAAAACTACTCTTGCAAGCATCCTGATGATAGGAAGATGGGGTTGGAACGAGTCAACAGTCCAATTCGGCCTGTCCACTGTGTTCAGAAGGAGATGGGGATGTTGCCCAGTGTCTGAACACCCAGTACCGTGACCTTCTAATTTCTGGTGAAATCAAATACACACAACATGAGCAGAGTCCAAAGTGGAGCTGGGCCAGACCTCACACGGCAGTGTTTGTGTGCGGAGGGACAGGGTGCTCCAGTCAACGGCATCACCTCTCGGGCAGGTTTCCCTTCCAAGCCATTGAGCAATGGGGCAAGTTAAAAATTGACTGTTCAGCTGAACTGTACATCTGTTTCGCCCGGAGGTACGGGCTCTCCTTTGCAAAACAGGCCGTTCAGTACTCTGGGTGCACCTGGGGAAACCGGTACTCATGGGCAAGCACCTGAGCACGAGGCATCTGCTGGCCCAGGGCAAGGCAAAAGCCACCCCATCCCTGACCTGCCCACCCACCCCCTGGACAGCACAAGGGGAGAAATCAGAGTTTGGCAGCAGCTCTGCTCGGGACCGACAGGCGGTGAGCAGGAAGAAAAAAGACTTTTCTTCTCGTACAGATAAAGTTCAGCAGGAACAACACCCAGCCAGTGTGCAGTACGGCACACTGCCTGCCCACAAACGGCTCGGGGGAAATGTCTCCAACCCACGAGAGCCTGGAAAGGCACAGGGATAGATAGAGGGTGGGATGGAGGTGTCCCAGCCTTGCTCTGTGGGCAGCCGGACCAGTCCAACCTCCCCCAGACATGGATGAGTGCGAGCGCAGCGGTGCCCAGGCAGGCAAACACGGCTCAGCATCGGTGCAGGGCGGTACCACGTGCTCTTAAAAAAAAAGCATAGCTGTATTTCATCTGTGGCTGCAAAAGGAAAGCCTTCACTGTAAAGCGTGTTAAATGTGAGTGAAGAGCTATAAAGCGGTGAGATTTATGGTTGGGTTACTATGGTTTTCACAGAAAAGACCTGCTCTGGGGTTTCAAAGCATGACTGCCTCACATGCAGCAAAACAATGCTACAGTGTCACTTTGAAGTGATAGACAAGGCTATTTATGAGAAGCAAAGCCTCCAAAATACTGTAGCAAACAGGAGATGGCACAGTTGCCATATATCTTTGCTAAAAATTAAAAGTTAGGCTATGACCAGATTCTTAATACACAGCCCTGAACAAAAACCCGTATTTCCACGGAGCTGCACACTGAATTGGTGCACGTGGCGTGGCATGTCATGAAGATGCTTTCTGCTGTGGTAAGCAGTGAAGTCATCCCCATCCAAGAGTAAGCACTTCAGAAGCCACCACTTACAAGGGATGTCAAGGTACCGAGACATTTCTAAAGCTTCAAAACCTAAATGCCATCTCTTACAGGAGTAGGAACTCCGTAATGTTTATCTGCACCTCTGCTCTGCACAAGGGGCTCACGAGGGCTCTCCAGGTGGGCACAGAGGGGTTTGGAGCTGGGAGGGCTGACACGGAGGCAACCCACGGGCTCCCTCGCATGCCAGGAGGTTTTTATGGTGCATGCCTCTGGGCTGTGAATCAGAGCTGAGCCAGCAAGCCGTCACCTCCCGGGCTGGGGCTCCTGCAGGCGCCCACGCACAGGGAGCATCATCGGCGTGAGGGGAGGCAAGAGTTGGGACTCAGCATCGCCTCCTCCTCCGTGGAAAACCCTCTTCCTCCGAATGACTGAGCACGGGCCCAGTGCCAGGGCGGGGGGCTCACTGACTCACACTAAAGCAACCGGTTCCCAAAACACCCGGATGGAAACAACGTGGAGCAACTCCTCGGTGCTGCCTGCACAACAGGCAGATGTGCTGGTCCTGCCAAGCCCTGCCTGCTGCCTGCCTGCCTCCCTCCCATGGGGCATCGCGCTGCCAGACCCAGCCGGGGTCCTCCTCCGGCCGTGCCCCCCTCTGCCAGGACCCCATCACTCGGGAGGGGAAGATATTCCCCACGGTAGCAAGAAATTGCGTGGATGCTCGGAAGGGGCTGAGGCGATGCAGCAGTGAAGTTTTTCAGGGGGAACATGGGGTCCGAAAGGTCCGTGAGCCTGCTCACCCCAAGGCAGAGCTCTTTGAGGAGCTGCCCTGAGGGGGGGCGTTCAGCAGTGCTTGGGGTCCTTTGGCTACCCCAGCCCCACACCGACCATCCTGATCCCAGCAGCCAGAGATGTCCCACATGCCTGGGGTAGCAGAGATGCAGCTGGCTCTTGCCCGGGGAGGGGATGTCCCTTTTGCAGTCCCTTCCCACACTATGGCTTGGTGCTCCAGCGCCCACAGGCAGGAGCAGGTCCCGGCACCGCGGCTCTTGGACCGGCTTTTGTGGCACCACAGTCCGAGCAGGGCTCCAGCCTCCCACGGTGCACGGCACCCTCCCGGGAAATGCACCCAACCAGGCGGCTGCTCCAATTTCTCCTGCCCCATTCCTGCTGCTCTCCCACATCGGAAACCAATTCCATTTTTTTAAACATCTGTACAGAAGAAAAAGTGGATTTCCATTGTCTTTGTAAAGTAAAGATGCTTTTATGCCTCAAGGAAGTAGGCAAAAACTGGCATACAACATCTCACAATACCTTGACACAACTCAAGGTACTTTCCCCACCTGCTACTGTTTCTGCTTTGACATTGCATAATCAAAAGGAAAGAGAAAATTGTCAAATTATGCTTTCCAGATTGGACATATTCTCCAACTGGGTTTCTATTTAAAATTCACCTGCCATCCTGAATGGTAAAAAAATTCTAATCCAGACGCATTTTTTTCTCTCCCTCACACTGAACTGTAAAGTACGAGATGCACTTTATCATTTCAAGAATGTGCTAGTGAGCCAGCAAACCCTTTGCCTCTGCCAAACTTTTTGGGAGGCTCTGATTTACATCCAACCACCCTCGCCCAAGTGTCATTTTCTGAGCCCATTTGCAGAATGACTGCACAGGGCTGGCGGAGAGTTCAGGGACAAACCTACAATTCAAAGGCGTATTGAAATCTTGACCCGAGTGAAGTCCATGGAAAAAATCCAGGCAACTTGAAGGATTTTGTACAGAACTAAAAACCTTGAATATATTCTGCAGAAAGTGCTGCCAAACATTCGCTGTTTTTATTGTTTGATTCAAACAATAAGCCTCTTCCTAAATACTGAGTGTTTTAGTCGCAGTAAAAAGTATGCAAAAATGCATTATGATGGTGGAGAGACATTTATGAAAGTCAAGGACCAGGTTTTCCCTGGCTAACTGGCCAAAAAAATAACATAGTTTTTTTGTAGGAAAGTGAACGAAACATTATCTGCCTTCTGAAATTAATTATCTGCAGGTCAGATAGGCAAAAAAGACCCGTGTTACCTTGACCCAGCTCCCACACGATCCTTGCAGACAAAACCATACAGGTACAATTCTGCTTGCTGTAGCATTGCAGGCCCCCTCCCTGTTTTGCTCATCGTTGCTGGGTGCCACCCATCAACAGCCATTCCCAACCACACTCCCTTGCAGCACTGCAGTCTGTCACTGCTAGCTTGATCCCTGCTAGAAAGGGTGTCCTCATGAAGCAACATGCATCTAAGCATTTAATACATAGATTGGGACATTTTAACAGCCTGTTTCCATCTGCCTGCATGAACTGCTACACATTTATTTCCTGTCCATTAAAGCTAAACCTTTTACATTTCCCCCCCCCCCCATATTTTTCTTATAGCAATTCACATCAGTCATATATTCAGCCAGATGGCACGTCCTGCAAAACCCCATACGTGATAAAGAAGAGCAAGCATGCAATGGAGTGAAACTCAAGACCATGCTGCCTTTCAGGCGTGCAGCAGCCGCACTGCAGATGTGGGAGCCCGCATGGTGTGGCGTGGGTGACGGGACACGGAAGGTTTTTTTTCTGCTTCAGAGAGGCCATGCCTGCAGCCCGACTTTGCGTGGGCACGCACCACGCAGCCTTGGGGACTCAGCTCTCGGAGCTCACGCAGGATTACAGCCAGTTTTGCTGCCCACTGGTCACTGATCAGGGACAGCCAGTGCCTCTGGTTTTTAAGCAGGCCACCGGCCAGGCATGAGCTCAGGGATGGCTTTGGAGGGCTGAGGGGAGGCTCGACAAGCTCCTTCATCCCACACCACGGGTGGGAGCAGGTAAGCCCTAAGGGAGGAAAAATCTGCAGCAAACGGGAGCGGAGGGCAAGCTGCCCGCTGCTCGTCTGCCTGGCTGAGGCTGCCCGGAGGGGCTGCGCTGTTTCGGTCTCTGCAGCTGGGAGACCCCGGTCAATCCCCGTCTGTGCCCCCCCCCAGACCGAGTCTCAGAAAACCCTTCCCGGCGCTCTGCCAGGCATGTCCCCTCGCTCCCAGGAGTGCTGGAGTTATAAACCTTTACACGCTTGATTACAGGGCTTATGGTTTGCCATAAGTAAATAAATTAGGTATAATTTAATATTTGATTGTAAGATTTACTGTTCTATTCTTTACAGGTTCTCAGGTGGATGCCCAGTAATTGAACTAAATGAAGAGCCCCATTAATTCCCAGCAGTGTGGAGTGGCTCCGGGTGCCGGCTGCAGCACCGGCTTGGGAAACCTTCCACCACCTCCAGCCTGACGCCAGTCCCCCGGCATGGGGGACGAGGAAGCCTCTTTTCAGGGCTTTAAGAGGGGAATTATTGCTCTTTGTATGTAATTAATGCAGAGAGCCACATGCACCCGGCCCCGTCACAGGGCAGAACAGAGTCCAGAGTCGCCTTACACAAGCCCAGGTTATTTTGGCACAAAACCCAGGGGCGATCTGAGGTTTGGCTGTTACAGACTTTGCCGTTACTTTTGAGACCCTTTCATTTTGAATAATGTAACCTAATTTTGTAATTTATTAAAGCTAAGTCAAGCACTTGAACTTGAAACAGTATCCTAATATATTTTAATAGCAGCCCAGTGCTGAATCATGTTGCATACCAGCAAAGGCTGGCTTACAGGCTGGGTTTAACTCTCTTCTGCTTTCAGCTATGCATAGCAGGTTTTGCTTACTACAAAACTAAAAATTTCATCCTTTTGTGTACTATTTTAGGTCAAGTGCTCCTCTCAGTTCTCTAATTATGTTAATCTCTGTTGCAACACTATTCTCTGCAATCTGTTGTGTAATCGGCATGTTTGGGTCCTTCTTCAGAAACGGTTCAAACACGGCCCTTTAAATAATTATCCTATGGGAATTAACATTTGCAGCATGATCTCTTCCCACTCAGCTTCAGACAAAAGTCCGCAGGTATCAATGCCAGGGGAAAGCTGATAAAATGATTCCAATTTCGTACTTGTTTTTTTCAGGGTTTATCGAGTCCCAAGTGCTGCCCCTTGTCGCTTTATGCCAGCTCTTGGTTTAACCTTGAGCTGTCGCTCTGGAGGACAGAGAGGGACGGGCTGCAGCCCCCGGGCCCCACAAACGCCTCCCGCTTTCCCGGCTGTTCCCGTGCGAGTCCTCGGTCCCGGGAGAGCCAGGGCCGGGGGCGGCTGGGGCTCTGCTGCTGTCCTCATGCCACGGCCACGCTTCCACGGACACGGGCGTTCTTCTCCTCGCCCCTGCAACCCTCGTGACTGAGCTGTTGCAGGGGTCTTTCTCAGAAACATCTCATTTCAGCTAATCAAACAAGCCTTCTTGGAAGATAATGCCCTTGCTTTGTTGCTGACTAAGCTGAAATTGTCTTTAGCTAAGGAAAACATCACTGAACCTGTACTGGCCTGGACTTACCCTTACACACCCCTTCCACAGGCAAAGTCCCATTTACCTGAGCAGGAATTCAGGTTAAACATCAGCTGAGTACTGAGAGCTGCAGAGCACAACAGCACCTGGCCAGCAATCCCACATTTTCCTATCATTTATACCATTTATCATTTACACTACTTATGTAAAGCAGCAGCACTGTGCACGAATGCTTTCAAGCCCACCCCTGCGGGCTCTTCTCTTGCTGCTGGGGCATCCTCAAGCCCCTGCCACCCCCACGATAGCTGCACCGTGGAGAAATCCACTGCCAGAGGACAAGACCCAGCTTCTCAAACCCCCAGGGTCTCCACACCCACACTGTGCTAGTTTTCTCTTCCTATTATTTTTCAAGCTGCCGTAAACACACAACCAAACCAGCCAGCAAAATTTAAACCTTTCCCCCTCCACAAGAGACATTTAAGACTGAAAATACTTTTTGCATATGAATAGTGCATTAAGTCAGAGTGTCCCAAGTCACCTGCAGTAAACTTTGATCATGGAAAGGTCCCAGAAATAGCTGTCCTTAAATCCCATTGGCTTTCCAGCCCCTTCAGCCTGCAGAGGAAACAGCTTTCTCTTCTGCTAGATAACTTCACGGGGTTTTGACCTTCCTTTGATACTCAAAAACTGATTTAGTGGGAAGAATCTTGGTTTGAAAACTAATTAACATTTTCCCCTGGATTCATACTCCTAACGCAGCCCACGCAGCCTGCTGAGGCGAGGAAAGGCTGTGAGCGTCTCCTGGTTTGCTGCTGGGGACTGCTCCGCCGGTAAACCGAAGTCACCGAGGGGTAACCTGGTAAACCCCTGCAGCGGGCTCGCCACTGGTTCCCAGAGCCCCTGCAGGGAAGTTTTAATATTGTAACAGGAGATCAACCTCCTGAGCTGTGGATGCTCTGCTGTTACAAACCGTGGTGCCGATACAGTTGTTCGCACACTACCAGTCCGTGAATGCCATCGCTGTCCTGCTGCATGTGCTTTTGGGGCTGCCCAAAGTGGATGCTCGGGTTTGCCCCAAACTCGATTGCAGTTTGGGGGAACGCCTACAGCTCTACCTGCCTTGCACCCTCCCGTTTGAGTTTGTAATTCAAGTTTTGGGCATGGGATCGAGCCTAAATCCAGGATCAGATCCTGAGGTTCAGTTCATTTAAGAACCAGTTAATTCCCTCCTCGCCGCTGCCTGCCTGGCAATAGCACTGGGCTCAGCCGCTCATGCCAGCGCTGTGAAATTCTCTGGAGCAACCCCGACGGCGGGAGCAGAAGCTGGGCAGTGGGGCCAAAAGGGATCGGCTGGACTGGGCGATGCTTTTCAGAAGCGCGGCGTGTGTAAAGCAGCCTGCGTATGCATCCTGAGTACTGTGGATGGGTATTTGAGGATCCCCCCCTTTCTTTCTGTTAAGCAGTATTATTTTCTAACAAAACCAGCCGTTTGGGCAAGCTGGAAACAGCCTTTTTACAGCTTGTGGCGGTGCCGCCCTCCTGTGGCTGGAGATCTGCTCCATTTGGAATAAAACCAGCTTAAAAATCTGATGTAACATAACCAAGTAACTCAAACCTACAGTTACAGCCTTGCCTTTGGTCTGGCAATGCTAAATACTTCAGCTTGGCATCTGAAGCCACAGCAACTCAGCAGTAATGTGAGAAAGAGGCTTATAAGCCGAAGGGGGTTTTATCCTCAGTTATTGTTATGATCTTTTAGCTCAGCGACGGGATGCTGCTGCAGAGGGTGGAAAAAGCGTTGAGAGAAAAGGTACGCTGGTGGACACGCGTTGCTCTGCCACCGACACGCCTCACCATCCCGGGGGTTTTACTCACTGCTGTGGTTTTGTATTGCCACGGTGGAATTTATGCTCAAGGAGAAATAAACCTTCATTTTAAAAGTCCCGCAAATAGCATTACTCCAGGCTGCAGTTGATGCAGACTGCAGGCATCTCACTGATGAGCTGTGAGATTTCAGCCTTGCACCCCGACACTGCCTGATTTTCCCCCACCGAATGGGAAGGATCCCAGCGACGACATAAAAACTCATGGCCAAGCCCAGCACTGGGGTGCCAAGCAGGGCTGCTCACTCACCGCGGGCTGCCTGAAGACTCGCAGTGAGCACTAGCAATCCCAGCACATACACAACTCATTTGCTTGGCAGGATGGAAAGAAATAGAAATTGTATGACTTATGTAAAGAAAAACCTGGAGATGAGCTGTACTCCCAACACTACCCTGACTCTGCCTTCCCGAGACACGCTGCACCCCAGCGACTGCCTCCAGGTCCCTTCTGGGGACACAGCAGGGTTTGCAGGGCTGGACACAACAGGATACAATAGATGTCCAACTCCTTATCACCCACCACGCCGTACCAGGCAGGGCTGAGCATCCTCGGCTCTCCCGGTAAATGCACAGCCTGGAGGAGGCATCTCCCAGTGGGCAAACCCCACTCCTACCATCAGGGCTCGCACCAGAGGTGCAGGCAGGATTGAGGGGTGAGGGAAATTCCTCCGCTCCCTGCTTCCATGCATCTGCCTTGCAAAGGTACCAGTTGCAGCCGAAGTTTGAAAAACATAGCCATGTCCTCAGGAGGAAAGCTCTGACATATCTGTTCTCAGTGCTGGAATAACAGTTTGCCTTCAGAGATGAGTGGAAGCAGTTATTTTCAGTCCATTAAAACCTGCTGCTGCAGAGCCCTTCGCCTTGCGAGGTGGCAGACCCTGCCAGGCTCAGCAGCAAGCAAGTAACTGGTCCACCATTAATCACAGGCTGTTACTCTAACTTCATCAAAAAACCGTATTTGCTAGTGGCACTGACAATTTCCAAATTGCTTTGGGCCAGATAACACCAGAGGTAGGTGGGTATGACTAGCCTGGACACGCTTACTGGTCCCACTAACTCGCACCAAGGGCTACTGGCTCTGTAAAGTTCGTACATGCCAAAAGGTTTCCAGGACAGGGGGATTTGGGATAAATGCTTCACCCCAGTGACTCACCAACTTCCGCAACACATTCTAGGTTTCCTACTTGTGCTATGGCAACAGCAAACTCAACACATTTTTTGTAGAGTGTTTCATACAATAACCCTTTGCTGAAGCAACTCAAATTGCTGAAGAGACCGGGCATGCCACAGAAAAAGCACCATAGCCGGTGCCCCGGCAAGGGCCAGCAACCCACACAGCTACCGAGACGGGCTTTGGAATAACGTATGGCCACATCAAACGTTTTGCAAAGAAGCTGGTAAAACGCTGCTGCCGCGCCTTGGACATTGATCCAAGGCTACGGCACCAGTGAGGCAGCTTTTGGCCGCCAGACTGGAATTGCCAGAGGGGAAGGGCAGAGCTGGCGACCAGCAGACGTTAGTCACAGGGCAGGGAGAGCGGCTGTGCAAGGAGCGTGGTGGAGAAACGCTGGTGAAGAACTGGGAGCCCACCTCCACCGCCTGCCCCCAGCACCCTGCCTGGACTCTGCTGTTGCTGCCTCCAGCATCTTGGGAGCAAAACCTGTGTTTCACAGACTCGTCTCCCATAACAGCCAAAAAAAAAGCTCTCTAGCAAAGTGGGTGACTGACGAAGCCAGGGACACAGATGGGATGTTTTGTATATTGTGAATGCAAAAAACCAAAATATATAGGAAAATGCTCAATCAATCAATAATCCAGCACAGGAGTTCTCTCTTTGCATTCCCAAGGAAGGAGACACAGACCCTTTCTGTCCTAATAACCCTTTTGATTTTTTCTAAAATATATATGATATCAATGCAACTATACACCAGCAACACACATCTGAAGGCAGCGGCAGCCCAGGAACGCGTCCCGATGCCCTTTTGACAGCTTCGCCCACCACATCCTCGCCAAGGCACGGCGCAGCCGAAATTCATTCCCTGCCGTGCAGTACGAGCAGGGATTGTGTTCAGCAGGAGCCAAGCCCCGGGTGTTTCACAGTGACTGTGCACTGCTCTCAGCCCCAGCGATTCGAGGGAGTTACTCAAGTCCCCTCTGCGGACGTGTAACCCATCAAAAAGGGATTTCAAGCAGAAGGAACAGTTTGCAGGGATGTTATCTCAGCTTGTCGCTCTTACCTTTGGTGCTAGCAGGGAGTTCACAGTCACTTGGAGCGGGTACATTTCTCTGTTTATTCTCATGTTAGCTTTGTTTTTTTCAACAACATCTATCAGAACAGCTAGCACAAAGACTGGGACGCCAAACGTAAGCGTGTGAGCTACCACAGCACTTGGCAAGAACCGAGGAGAAGCAATGATTAGCCAACGGCTGGCAGCGCCGGCACTACCCCGGAGCCCAGCTCTGCCCCAGGCAGGTGGAACTCTGGAGCCCACCAGCACCCCCAGTTGCTGCCAGCATCACTGGCCATAAACACCCCCGGGCCAGCTGTAACCCTAGTTATTCTTTAAAAGGGACACCTGTGTTTCTATTAATCTCTTCCTCAGCTTTGCCTGCTTGACAGCAGTTTCTCCCACCCCCATCTTCTCCCTAGGGTGCTCACAGTAGTCACCGCAAAGAATGACAGCGAGCTGCCGTAAAAACCACTGCAGCATCCAGCTAAAGCCCCCCTCAGTGGGAAATGTCTCGCTGAGGTCTGTGGTGGGCTCTTTGCTGGGTCACACTCCCCAGCCTGGAATGGTGCTTCAGGACTTTTTGGGGACTGGTTTGACAGCAGCACCCCACTGTCAGGGCTTGTGCGCTGGGGGACGTGTCCCCTCTTTGTCTTCGGGGGGCTCAGGGGTGGGTGCTGTGCAGGGAGCAGCAAGTTAACCTGCACCAGGGTCTCTCTGGGAGCACTACAGAGGAACAGGTACAAACCAGCAGCCAGGCACATTGCAATACACTTTATTCTCTACAGCAGAGGTTAACTCATTCAGCACTTATCCCATCACGCACTTATTTGTTTGCGATTGCCCCGGTTTATTGCGTACCTTCCCAGCAATTATGCCACACTGATACCCGATGCCCAGCAACCAGCCCTGTGCAGGGCTATGTCAGCGTGTGTACAGTCACTCGTCATAAACATGCTTCATTACCTTCCACAGGCTAAAGGCTAGCCAGCTTTCTGCAGCGAGCACTGCTGGAAGCAACAAAAATTATGCAACCACTCCCCAAGAACGTGCATGTTTTATGAGTGTTACAAATTGCAAGGGACCCGGGTTGCATCAACAAAATCCTGCATAGATTCAGAATTAAAAGCACCCTTGATTCACTTAAAGGGACATATCAAAGCCTCCCTTAATTGTGATAAATCCCATTCTTTCATCTGAGAAGGTGACGTTTCATGGCAAATAAGCCCAAGAAATTGAGTGGAACAAGGAAGAGCTTCCTGTTTTCTAAGTGATTTCCTATAATGAACAAAGCTCAGCATGAAAACAGTAGGCTGCATGTCTGGTGCTCAGGTTTTTTAGGTCTTTGTTGATCCCAGGCAGGCAGATGGAATTCATCACAAGAAGCTAATCAGGGACACTGAGACCTAGTTAAATTTACAGAGAGAAAATCTCAGTTTGGGGAGTCATTAGAAACCTGCCTCTCATAAGCACGTTGCCTGCAAATTTACAGACCATTTCCCAGCGAAACCATTCTGCTCAGGTCTGGCGGTAAAGACCAAGAGGAGAGCAATGGGAGTTATGCACAGGTGTCAATTAACCTGGGTCTGTCCCTTCTTGTCCCAGAGCAAAGAGGAGCTGCATCATTCCAGCAGTCAGGGGGTGCATGACCTGGGGAGAAGGCTAGCAAGAGCACACAAGTAACTTGGCCTTTAAAACATCTGGCTCTGCACCAGTCCCCACCCCAGGCTAGACCCTTCCCCCAAGCTCCTGGAGCTTAGACGTCCCCTTTCTTCCCTAGACAAGGGAAGAAGCCCTGGAAGCCTCCAAGACCCCCCCCAAACACCCAGCCAAATCTCCGGCTGAAACAACCATGCCAGGGCTCTGAGCCAGGCAGCCTCTACCCAAAGGGACCAACCCCAGATGTTTTAGGGACAGAAAAGAGCAGGACCCTACTCCAGAGCTACCCTCACCTCCTTGCCTCTTTCCAAGACTCTGCCAAACCTTCTACTGCTCCAGCATCCCCCTTACAAAGGGCGAGACCCTCCTGCTCCTCACGGGAGGCTGGTCTTTCTCAAGGAGCTGCTGGTCCTCCCAGCCCTTCTTCCAACCCAGCATATAGAGATCCCTGCAATGACACCCTTAACCCTTCGGTCCATCCCCCCTGCCCCCTCCATGCCCCTCCAGGAGGGATCGGTGGCTCTGGAAATGGCTGGGTTGGTTCAGGCTCTGCTGTGGGGGGGCTCCAGGTCCCCATGGGTCCCCCCTGACCACAAGCTGTATCACAAACCATCTACACAGCATGTCCTGGGCAGCCAGCAGCAACCACAGGGGTCTCGTCCCCATGCAGGGAGAAACCCCTTTCTAAAGGGCTTCGGGAAATCAGCTTTACAGCGAACATGCAGAGTCCTATACAAACGGGTTCCCTAAAAGTTACTGTAGGGTTTCATCCAAATCCCGGAGCTCCAAATGAGCTCGTAGAGCGTGCCAAAACGTGAGTGTCCTTGCTGGGTCCTGGAGTCCCGGATGGATCCTGGCCCTCCATCCCTGCCTTCTCCTGCCAGGGTCAGCATCAGTCGCCTGATGTGCACAGCTGGAGCTTGCACAGGGCAGCAGCGATGCTGCTGCCACAGCACGCAGGGATTTGCAAATGCCCTCCCTGGGGCAGTGCATCCCCGGGGGGAGAGCTGTGCCTTTGGGAAAGACCTGGAAGGGAGAGGAAGGATGGCTTCCTAGAAGAGAATAGGTGTCATGAATATTGCCTTTTATTCTGCCTGCAGGTTGCATTCTGGCAGGCAGTGATTTTCATACGTTGGTATTTACTGTTACCTGATAAATAGATTTCTGGGTAAGGTCTGCTGTGCCCAAGGAGCCTGTGGCATGAGCAAGCTAAGAGCTGTCTGGAGGTGAGAAAACAGGGCTGGTGGGGTGTTCCATCCCCTGACCAGGTTTACTGTGAATACCTGCACAGAGCTTGTATTTCATAAATGTTCCCCTCCATACCTGGGAATGCTTAAACCACCACTGAGAACGAAACGCAGAAGCGAAAAAGATTTGCCAAAAAAGTCCATTCGCTTCAACGCTCAGACAACTGCTTCCAAATGAGCCTGGGCACAGCCGTCGCCTGCCTCCACCTCTGCTCCAACGCTGCTCCGGTCGGATGCGCACCGGGAACCCCGCTGCCTTCCCGGCGGGATGGGCAGAGCTGCCCATGCCACGCTCCGGCCGAAGGGCTGTCGGGCATCGGGGGCCATCGGAGGCGGCCAGCCTGGCACCGGTCCGCCTTCAGGGGAGCCTTTTTTGAGCTCTGGTAGGTGGAATTGCAAACAGGAAAGTGCTGAGCCAGCTGGGAACAAGCTGTTCGCTTGCCCCTGGGTCTCCCTCCCTGCAATATTTTAATTTCAGCTCAACCTGCCAAAAAAAGGAGCTCCTTAATCAACAAAGCCGGGAGGAAGGGCAGCTCCCGTTCCCGCACGCCACGGCAGGGCGTCCCTGCGGCCGTCCCTCTCCCTGACCACCACCCTTCCTTCCCCTGCAGCCGCGATACCCGTGGCCGTGCCTGTGCCAACCGTGCAAAAAACCCTTCCCGTGTCCTCTCGGTGGCCGGCGCACACCAAATCTGCCAGGTGCTGCTGCAGCTCTTGGTCTTCCCTTTTTTCCCCAGAAAGAGGTGCTGCTCTGGTGGAGCATTGAACGTCACATGAGACCTGAGAATTTCCCTGGTTTATTTCTTCCAGGAAACCCATTCTTAGTGGTTTATCAAACCCAGAGCGTTTCTAGATAGAGGAAAACAAGCTCCCCCAATTATGCTTTGCCATTTGTCTGACGTTTTCGTTATCCCCAATACAGTACCCATCAAATATTGTCTTGTACTGAAAGCCATTTCTGTCAAATTAAGTTAAAAGGAAGTAGTGGAAAACTAAAAGCTCCACATCTAATCCTGCCACCTGGAAAATCAGCAGAGAAATATAATTTTGTAGTCTTTCAAATTAAATCAGATTCCAGGCTCTCTGCTGATGAGTTAATCCAATGCTGAGTGGAATAGCTCCGCTCAACCATAACTAGGTTTAGGCATGTTCAATTCATGGCAGAGCAGTTCCAGTTCAGAGACACTGCTTTTAATTGTAGTCTCACCCTATTTCTTTTAATTTTATAATTTGCCTCAACTGTTCCCCATTAAGAAGCTATCAGCAGGAGGTGTCATTTAATTGCAGAGCTGATAGCGCTGCCATGGAGAGCGGTGGCTGGGGACCCGCGGGCAGGTCGTGACATCTCTGTGCTTTTCGGGTGCCCTTTGCCCTCCCGGGCACCTGCAGCACCCACCACCGCAGCTGGATCCCCAGCGGATCACATACTGGTGGGCTCCCACCCACCCACTGGGGCAGGAGACCACCGTAAGCAAAGCAGCTCGAGATGTCTCCCAGCAAAACAAAGTGAGACCGTGCTGGGGTGGTCCAGGCAGAAACGTACCTGCAAGTCCTTCTGCTTAACCTCTGCGATAAGCCTCCTCTGTGGTCAGCCCGGTTTGTCACAAAAGTAAAACTCTGAGCCTGTCGCTATCGACAGAGATCACGCTCAGCCTCCTTCCATGCCTTGGGTCTCTCCCAACCCCAAATACACGTGGCCCAGCGGCGTTCCCCTCCAAGCTGTGGCCACGCATGGAGCTGGAGGACACTGGAGCTTTTTGACCACCTGCCCCAGGTGGAGCTGGACTACATGGGCTTATAGGGACTTTAAGGCTGAACTGGGATTGCGCCCTAGCGAGAACTGCTAAAAGAAATCATGGAGACATTCATTGCACTAACATCCCGCCTCCCAGTTGAATTTTAACCGTCTTGCTCCCCCAAAAAATCAGAAAAAAAAATCTACATAAAAATAAAAATTATTATAAGAAAAATAAAAGTGAAATCTTTACCCAGTACAGACTTATTGAGTAGGGCTAGTAGGAAAATGAGAAAATTTTGAGCACTTCAGGGGTTGGTTTTGTTCTCATTGACAGTGAAAATTAGTTCCTTTTTAGTTCTTCAATCAAAAAATGAGCGTGGTCACAAACCACACTTCAGCATCCCAGTGCCTCGGTACAAAATAATTCATTCACCATATGGGAAGCCAGACTTGAGTCCTTGGTCTGCTTCTTGACTGGCTTTTTCTGCGGTTCACCCCAAAACCCAGCCTGAATTTAAGAAAATTTCAGACATTTACCAGTGCGAAAGTTTTATTATTTTACTTTTTTTACATTATTTTACAAAACAGTTGCCTCTTGTGGCACATGTCCATCAGGCTCATGATGAGACTATTATAAAGACTTATAGTTACTAGCTACAGGAGCTCAATACTTAGTAAGTACAGGGCTGTGCGGTCGCTTCCCACCACAGGAATGACTGCTCCCCTGACGCTCCATGGGTTTCTTACTTGTGCGGGAGCACACGGACACTCCTCACACAAACGTCCCCTGTATTTTTGTTGGGCTCCCTGGGTGGCTGTGCTTTGAAACCACTCCTGGGCTGCTGCTGCCCTGTGCTGGCAATCTCGGTGAGCAGTCGCTCCCGCCCCTCTTTGATGTTTTGTGTAAAACTGACCTGCACGTGATTTTGTGTCTCTTTATTCTCCTTTAAACGCATGAAGTATAACCAGAAGTCTCTTTCATGCTTTATTTTATTCTAATTTTTTTTCCCCAATTGCTTTTCATACGAGAAGCCCAGAAAGTCACGTCTGATCCTCCCCAGTTTTCCTACAGGTCTTTTGGGAAATCTTAGACCAGTTGCATTAGAAGCAGCAAAAAGAGTTGAAAGTGTGAAGGTGCTGAATAGTTAGCCAGGGCTTCCTTTCCCTGCAGCATTAGTCTTTGAAGTTAGAGCTGTCTTAACACTAGCTGCTAAACGAGCCCGTCCCATACAGCACGCAGCTCCCACACTCCTCTTGGTGACAGTATCGTGTCACTAGACCTCTCGTCGCTGTCACCAGACCTCTCGTCGCTGCTGCCCTCCAGGGTGACGAGAACCTCAGAGAACCCTCACCTCCTCTTTTTCAGCCCCTCTTTGCATATACTTGTATAACAGATCAAAAAGGGCAAAGAGCTGCAATTTTCTCCTTTTAATGCAAGCCAGAAGGCTCTCTCCAGCTAACTTGAGCAGTTTTCTTAAGTAATTATGGACTGGATTCATCCCTCCCTAAGCTCGCTTTCTCTGTAGAGAGACAACAAAGCTGGCTGAAGAAAACTTACCTGGGGCTGCTGAGGTTTCTGTGTGAGCCTTTTCAAGTTTCAAATTTAACAGGTTTAAGGATCACGAAATGTTGTTTCTTTTCTTCGCCAGTTTGCCACAATTACTGGAACACCCATGCTAATTGAGACTGTGAAAAGCTACTCCGAAACCCGGCAAGAAGACCACTAACCTTCCAGATTAAACGGCCCTTCTCGGTGGGATGCTGCCACCGTCGCTCGCTGCTCTCCCTGCGAGTTTCTGCTCTGGCGTTGAACCCGGTGCTCAGCTGTTAAACTCCGGTGCACGGCCTGAACACGTGTGTAAAGACACATGGGAACCACGCGGGGAGGCTTAGGAAGGGTCTGGCCAAGCCACATTCAGCTGCTGTAGCCTGACTGGCCTCGGCAGGGAGAGACTGGGGGAAGAGCCCGGGTGCAGGACACATCAGAGCATCCCGGCCAGAGGCCCTTGCACATCGCTGGTGATGCCTGAGCCTGCAGAAGATACCCTTTCCCTCTGGCAGGGAGGTCTGAGCAAGTCCAAGCCGGGTAAACCTGCGGTGAAGTTCCCGCACCCCACAGCTGGGTGGGCAGCGAGGGGCTTTCTGCTCCTCCTGGCCTTGGACCAGCATCTTCTCCAGGAGCTGGGCTGCCCGCACCCTGCCAGGGCTCTGCCTGGGACTGCTGACCTCTGCAGGCAGCGAGGCAAGACTGCAGCGATATTATTAATGACAATAGCTATTTTTGTAGAAAAGCAGAAATGAGATCATTTCTTCAAATTAAAAAACAAACAAACAAACAAGGGTAAACATGAATGAGGTGGTTCATTCTGAGAAGCTTTTCTGGTATCAAGAGAAATGTTCTTAGCACAATATGGTGTTTTGGTTTGATTTCTGGTTTGTTTCCCTAATTTACAATGTGTTTTAGGATCTTTGCAAAATATCCCCTCAGGCTGCCAATGGCAACAGGATCCAGAGTGGTGATTTAACGTAAGAGAGTATGTTCTCTTACACCATTTATCCAAACTGTCCCCTTTGCGCTGAGATGTCATTAAACCATTTTAACCAGATCCAAAGGCTGGATCTGCATCCTGCACCTCCTCAGGCGGTGGCAGAGGAGTTGTCCCTCTGCCACACACCTACAGACCGATGCTGTCATCTAGTGGCACCTACCTGTTCCCTACAAATGCCACCTGGCACCTTGCAGAATCCCTGCCCCTCCTGGGTGCCTGGCTGTGAGCGATCCTGACAGCCTGCCCTGCTGAGACGAGGAGGACATCTCCCCTGGGAAGCATCGCCCTGGGATGGTGCACAAGCCTTGGGATTACCCGAAGATATTTTGCTTATGAGGACGGTGACATTCATCGAGGCAAGCTGCATATGTCGGCAAGGACGTACAAATATCACTTGAGTGGACGCACGCTGCTATTCCAGAGAATTAACAACCCATCATAATAACGAATCTAAAGCAAAGGCTGAAAAGAAAGCAGGCAATAATTTCTGCCAAACATCGCAGCTGTAAGTGCACAATGGGAAAGAGCTGCTGGGGGAGCGGCCTGACTCAAATGAATCATGACAGGAGGGGAAGGAGAGTCTGAAAGCAGCTCCCTTTGACCTAAGTATAGCTTTTTTTCACGTGCAAGGAAAACAGTTTGCACTGCTGTTCCTCCTGCAATCACAATGGATGCTTGAGAAGAAGACAAAGAATTTATCACTCCTTTCTGGGCAGGCGGTGATAGATTATCTTTGGAGCTGCGGAATTTCCCAAGACCCGATATGAAATCAATCTCCTTGAAATGTTTCACTAGCCATATAGAGGGCTATCTGGAAAATGCAAGGTCCTCCAGGGTATGGCTTTACCTGCAATCATCTGGGCTGCAGCATTTTAATTTGTTTCCTTTAAAGAGACTCAAGGGTGCCGTAAGAGGCAGTTTCCAGGATTCAAAGGAGATGGCAGGATTTGATCTCTTTCCATGGCCTTGTATGTAATTACTGGAAAGAGTGAGGGAGGCAATACAGATGCAAAGACTCAGACAAGTTAAAAGTTATTCAAAGCAAGCAGACAGAAACCTACCTCTGCTTGGATCTGGGGGCGGCGTGCGGGAACTGCTAAGCAGGGAGGCAGGACCAGGGCCAGTAACAACAATCTTGCAAACTCCAGTAGTTGCGGGCATGTTCCCTGGGATTGGTGCATGGACCTGGAAAGGAGGAGCAATTACTGCCTTCAGACTGCAGCGAGGACAGCCGGAGGTTTAACACCATCCATCCACGGCCTGCATTTAATTTCCTCCATCCTTTTCCCATCCCCACTGGCAGAGAGCTGGTCCAGCCTGGGTACCAGGGAGCGTGGGCGTACGAAGCAGCGTGCGATGCTCCAGCAAGCCGTGCTGCAGTGCAGCCCTGGGACAGAGACTCTTTCCAGAAGAATGATGATGCCCAGAGCATCCCACAGAGAAAAGCACAAAAGGGTCGTCAAGAAGCGAAGTGGAGGGGGCCTAGTCCAGCAGCGTCCTTCTAGCATAATTATCCTGGCATCAAGATAATTTTCAAAACACTTTTTTAGTTTCTTCCTGAAGGCATGTGAAAAAACAAGTCTGCCCATAGACTGAAGAAAGGCGAGCTGTGGGGGGGGTTCGCCACCCCGCCAAGGGGGGCTGCTTTTCCTGGAGCTGCCTTGCAAGGTGTTTCTTTGCACTGAGTAATTGCAAAAGCTATGCAACTTGTGACATTTCTAATACCCCCAAACAGTTTGTTTCTTTTCTGTTTTAATTGCACCTTGCCCCAGGGCATGACCTTCAGCACCTCTGGTGGCTGGAAAACCATTTCAGGCTCTTGGCAATACCAAGCTCATCTGTCTTTAACTTCACCGCTCTGCATTTTAACAGCCTAAGTGACTCCTCAGTGCTGCCACTTTCAGAGAATTTCTTACATGTCATCTAGTTTTAGTGCTATTCTATTTCCTTTGCTACCTTACCTTAATCATTTTTTAACACTCTTTCAGTTTGCATTTCTCTCTCTTTTCATCTTCATCTGTTCCTGATATTTTATTTTTCCAATAAACTAAGTAATTTAATGGCCCTAATCCCAAGCCTCCTATTTAGAGCATGGATGTGGAGGCTGCAGAAAGAAGTCCCAATTTAAATCTGTCAGTCAAACATAATTTAATCTATCATCTTCTTTATATCTAAAACTGCTCCATGGGAAGGAAACCATGATTGGGATTCAGTTTACCTTTAAAACATCCAGCTTTACAGCTTTCTAGTGCTTGCTTTTCTTATGCACGGGGTAGTAGAAAATGAGAAAGTTATATAGACTTTGGACAACACAAAGTCACAACTGTTTAGGTCCAGAGGTGATTGCACAGGCTTTTAAGAGCCCGAGGACGTATCCACAGTGCCATCGCTGCAGTACGTGGACTGCGTCAGAGCTGCAGTGCTGCGGGGCAGTGCTTTTCTATTCTATTTCCATTTCTGGACCTCTAAAAAAAGTCCAGGGAATTAAACATACTGAAGATAACTGCTGCTCTTCGGTACCTTTCCTGTCCGCTGTCAGACGGCCCATGGACTTACCGGAGGCTGTGGATCAGGGCTGAAGTGCAGCTGATGTCTGGGCTGCTTCTTTCCTGCAGATGCATCTCCATGCACCATACGTGCTGCACTGGAAATTAAATCTGAGCAAAGACTGCCTTCATCTGCCTGCCAGCGATGAGATCTGATGGAAGAAAACATTTGCTGCGCTGGCATTTCCTAAAGCCTGCCAAAAACCTAGAGCGAGGGGAGCATCTCTTTACATTAGTCTCAGAGCTGGGGCACTGAGGGGTGCGACAGTCACGTCCCCGCGCTGGTCCCGCTGGAAGACCCTGGCAGCCCGGTCCATCGGCTGGCGCAGCCGCAGGACTGGGCTGCTCTGCCTGCTCGCCCCCCGGGGCCTGCCGCTTACAGAAACAGCTCGAGTGCACCGATGAGGGTCCTGGGCTTTCTCAGAGCGAACACCGAGCCCTGCATCAGCTGCGTGCCCCAGACACGCGTGGCGTGGACGGAGTCGAGGGGCGAAGGCACTGAACGGGGAACGCTCTTCTCAGCTCTTCCCGTAGCTCCAGTTCCCCCACCCTGGTTCAGCAGTGGGCAACGTTCACCTTTAACGATCAGCCCCGGGACACGTGCAGTGTCTGGAGATCCGCCTGTGAGAGCAGCAGAAATGCATACCTCACTGACAGCTGCAACATTCATTTAATTAATTACCCTCCCTGGTCAGGGCCCATACGAGGAGCAGTATCAGGCAGCAACAGCAAATGTTCAACAAGACTAGCTGCACAAGACGCGAGCTCCTGAAATCAATCCATGTGAGACGGAGCAGCTAATTACTGCGCAAGCACACGGTACTCTTCTCAATCCCGGCTCCCAAGTCCCCAGGGGTTACGGATATGGAAAGGGGTTTTCGATGGCTCAAGCACCTTGGCTCAACAGGCTGCCGTGGACTTCCAGCACTGCCCAGGCTCCTCTGCCGCGTTTGGTTTTTTGGCACTTAAGCCTGATTTACATTTTCCTAATTTCACCAGGATCACAGGAGACCCATGTAACCCACCCCCAGCATTAACAGCGAGGATCCTAAACACAGCCAGGCTGTGTTAGCAAGCTGCTGCGAGTCGGACGGCTCCGAGCACAGAGGGATGGGCAGGGAGGAGCATTAAATCCTGGCTGGGGTGGACAGAGCAGGAAAGCGCAGCCCTCGGGACGGCTGGTGGTCAGCAGCCCTTTGGGAAGTGAGATGGGGTGTCAGAGCTGCCCAGCATCCACCCCAAATGCTGTCTCCTGGGGGAGCCTAGGGTATCTCTGGGTTACTCGGGTTTGAACCTGGAGCACCTGCTCAGCCGGACGGCTTCGGACTTGTCTGTGTTACGACCTGTACGAACGAATCCTCCCATCTTCTTCTATGGGTGAGATCAGAGGTTGGGAAGAAAGGTCCCAGTGTTAGAAGAACCCATTACCCTGGAGCATCAAGTACTAAATGATTGTACTCCACTCATGAGATAAGTTGTGTAACGGAGATGTCATTCTTCACGAATAATTAAGGACCTTTCATAAAAATTTTACCAGCAGCTGGATACTAAACGGGTGGGCGAGGGATCCCTGCTACCTCCAAAGTTGGCAGCAGAGCAGTACGTGGCACGCACACAAAGGCTCCGGATCATGAGTCCCAGTGTCCCAGAGCCTCCCTCAGTACTGTTGACCTCTGTGGAGCACCTCTGCTCATCTGCAGAAGTGAAAACACCTGGATGTGCCTCAGGGTAAATTTGCAAAACCGGACCAAGTCATTGCTCTCTAGAAAGTTCTCACTGGTTGTTCTTTGCTTCTTTTCATGTAGTCAGTCACTGCTGGCTGTGTGAGAAAGGCTTTGAACCAGGTCTATTAAAGCCCAGAGAAGTCACCGCATGATTTTCACCCAAGCTGGAGCATTCAAAACCCGCGACAGTCAATATATTGTCGGCTGCAGTAAACAGCCTGACAGTCAGGCGCAGCAGCCATTTAGCAGATGACCACATTTTATTCTGGCCCTTATTTCATCCTGCAGCAATTAGCCAAGAAAAAAATGGCCTCATCACACTATCATTACAGCCTTATGTATTCCGGAGTGTTTAGGGAGACAGAACCTAGAGGTAGATACCTTCTGGGCCCTGAATAAAAATGCTGTTAATGTCTGCTAGTGCACATCAGAATTCTCACAACTACAGCATGAGATAACAGCTACTCATCCCTGCTGGGTTTTAGCCATCTCAGGAGATGACTTTTGACAAATCTGAGGCAATCCTGAAAATGTGTGTGTGCCAGGAGGGGGAGGGTATGCAAAAGGGTTTCGTACAAGGGATCAAACCGTCCCGACAGTACAAGAGCACCGTATTGCACTAGGCGCGCTGCTTCTGATCAGTTGCTTCTGATCCCCATTTGAGCCTGCATCCCAAAGGACAGGTAACAGAAAACCGGAATTTCCCACCTCCAGCCTTTTTAGTGCCTATTAGCTTGTCCGTGTGAACGTGAACAGGGACCCCTGTCCCGTGCCGTCTCCTGCTCCCGAACAGCAAACTCCACCTCGGGGGTCCCTCCAGCTGCGAGGAGGCAGCTGCACCCACAGCAGCGCAGGGCAGCCCCCCCACCCTGTGCTTCGCCCGAAGCGGGGTTGAGCCCCACACCAGCACTCGAACATTTAACAGATGTTGGGCCCTTCCCCTTTGCTCCACCTCGAAATAAAAAACATAAATCTGATGTCCATGTTCTAGTTTTCTGCAATAATATCTTCCCCATAAATATCTTCTAAATAGTCCCAACCTCAAACACAGTGCTAATAAAAGCACTCTTTATGGTTATTAGACAAGTGAAATGTCCCTGGACTGAACAATTACCTTCAAATATCTGTTCAGAACTGGCTGGGAGTGGAAGTCAGTTTCTTCCTCCCCAGGTACAAATCCATAATGAGGATTTATTTCTGAGGCAGTGGGAATGAGGTAATCCCTCTCCTTCTTGAGGTGAGATAAGGAACAAAAAAAAAAAGAAGAAGAAATAAAATCGTACAAGTTAATACTGAAGCATCTGGAAAAGCTAATGATTTGCAGGAGGAAAGGGCAGGAGGTCAACAGCATAGAAAAGCTTTAAATTTAAGAGGAACAAATGACTGGTTTGCATAACACTGTCCTGTGAAGGGGAGAAGGGAGGCAAAGGCTGGCACGGACGCGCTGCCAGCCTGGCCGAAAGCTGGGCAGCGCTGGACGGAGCGGAGGAGAACCGTGTCGGGCTCTCTGCACCACGCGGTGCAGCACAACCCTCCCTGCTCTCCACCGACGGGATTTCCGTCCGGTGCTGCAAATCTCCTCCTTACCGAGGAACAGGACTTGAGAAAGCACGATAAATGGGCACTGCAATTCAAAGGGACCTACGCTTCGCGATGCCGCCACTGGATGTGAATCGATTGAGCGACAAATGGCCCCAAACCCCCCCATACCAGAACAGTCTGGGGTTTAATACAGGACTTTGACTATAGATTGCAAACCCCTCCTTGCGTTTAGCCTCCCTGGGGCAGGAGGATTCCAGCCCGCAGGGAACAACCCAGGAGCGGGTGTCAGCCCCCCGGGACAACCAACACCCCCAGGACCCCCCTGGGGCCTCAGCCCTCTGGAGAGCTTTGATTTCCAGCAGCATGCCCTGGCCTCTGTGTCTTAATGACTCCAGACCACACAGCCAATGCTGTTTCTTTCTTTCCTGTACTATTTTACCTTGCTCTCTCCCACAAGATGAG
This sequence comes from Haliaeetus leucocephalus, assembly GCF_000737465.1. Lineage (NCBI taxonomy): Eukaryota > Metazoa > Chordata > Aves > Accipitriformes > Accipitridae > Haliaeetus > Haliaeetus leucocephalus. The sequence continues at coordinate 10,359,375 of NW_010972598.1, read as the reverse complement.
CAACAAACACCTGCTCGGCAGAGGAGGGAAGACAAATATGCTTTTAGACCTGGAATATGCAGCTACTTATTACAAATATTTGACAACGTTAGGACTGTTACTATCAGTCTCTCAGTTATTGTCCATCGCTCTAACATCCACCAAAAATAAATCAAATACCTAAATCACCCGTGAGAGCGTTGAGAAGCGACCTGCCGTTCTAGTCCTGCCAGGTGACAGACAAATGCTCAGGACAGACGGACACGGAGCTACACTGCAGACCTGTACAAGCTGGGGTTGCTCTGACATAAGATAAACCCAACCCTGCGCAGGGTTAGTGCCAGGTCTCCGCTGGGCTGGACCCAAGACGCAGCAGCCGTCCTGCTCCGGTTTCCTGGCGAGCAGCTGGATTTCTGCCTGGAGAATTGGTACAAAAACAAACCGACGTGTTGTATTTTGCGGGGACAGCTTTTTTCTGTCTATTTTGTTTCAGTAAAATGGTTACTATAATAATCCTACTTCAGTAAAACATATAAAATTGCCATAAAATGAAGCAGATGAGGAGAATTTGTTTCATCTGGGAAACAAGACTGTCGCCCAGACTCTGTCCTTCAGCAAAACCACAGCGTATTGGTAAAACTGCCCTATGCAAATGGAATAATTCGAGAAACAGTGTAGATTAGGATAAAGGTGTGTATTTATGGGAAGCAATTGAAGAAAAGCGCCTTGGCGCTCTCCAGGGATTTGTGCTCTGCGTTTGCTGATCAGCTTTGTTTTCTGCTGAACCCCCTGGTAGTTCTGTAGTACGCAGAAGAGGAATTTGTTGATGCTACAGAAAATGAAGTCCTGCACAGCAGTCAATAGGAAATAAAGAATATCAATTACACAGCTGGAACTGCTGACTTGATCAGATTTTATAACTCTTTACTCTAGGGGTCTGCTTAATAAATCCATTGGGAGAACTGTCATATCTTTTAAAGCAATATGTTTCAATGTTTTATTTTCTATGAAGGAGCAAGTGGCAGTTTTACAAAATGCTCCTCGGAGTCTCCCATAGCCTCATGAAAGTATCAAAATTGATGGGAGATGGACATGAGCTATTTGTTCTCTAATGCAGGCACCAGTTTGCCATAACTTTTGGAAATTGCCACTGGAAACCAGATGTATTCCTTCCTTTCTGCTTCAATCCTGTTTACAGCATGGGGGCAGGCTCCCGACGAGTGATTTAGTAAGAGCCTCACAGCAAGATGCTAAAAGATCGTCACCTAAAAGCAAATCGCCCATTGAGGAGTACCCCAGATTTTGTTGCAGTCAGAAAACAGCATCGTCCCGTGGGTGTGTGTGAGCAGCTACCCGGCCCTGCGAGGAGGGGTTGCGCTTGCACACGGCAGCAAGAGACACATCCACTTAAACCAGACTGAAAAATTATATTGAATAGGGGGGGAAAAAAAAAGCGCTCACTTTTGTCTATTACTTGCAGTCCTTTATCTGCATTTTTATTTAATCCAGCCACCATCTCAAGCGCTGAAAGCAGAAATGCAGCCTTCTTACGTGGCATCTTCCCTATGGTAAATCTAATTAAACAGCCATCAGAATGTGTGTTAGCTTGATTATACCAAGGTGACCTGCAGCTCCTGCTTAATGTTAATAACAGCATTCCCCACTAACTGGCATTCAACAGGGAACAGGCAGTACTATTTCTACTGATGTAGCCTTTAGATGAATATGGTTATTAAAGTGCTTTGTGTACTACTGATTCCCAAATAAATGCGTAACTGATTTTCTGGCAGCTGAAGTGTTTCGTGTGCCCCTCCAGCACTCCCAGCCAAGGCTGGCATCCCGGCAAACTCCCCGGCTGGGCTCCTGTTCCCGCAGCACATCAAGCAGGACACCAGCGGCAGCAGGGGATGCGTGCACGGACAACAAATGCACAAGCAGCACCTCCAAAACCCTGGCCAGAGGAAAAAGTGCTAAAATGTAAGAAAGGAGAGGAGAGAGGTCAGGCTCTTACCTGCAAAGAGCAAGAGCCGCTTCCTACCCTCGTGGCGGGCGATGGGAGCCTCTGGTTGCAGCAGCTGTGGGACAGACCCCTGGAGCAGGTCAGTCCCTCCACCTGTAGACGACAAGGTTGATTGTTTCCCAGCCAAAGTGAACACCCATGAACACCTTTAAATCCCCAAGCCTCAATTCAAACCCAAATCTGGAATAAGTTCCCTGATTTACACTGGCCTGACCTCCGATCTCAGAACCACACGTAGTTCATGTTCGCAAAACTCTGTAGACTGATTTCCACATCCCTATCCAGAACTGGACCCACTAATGCTCAACAAAGAAATACCTTTTTTATAAGCAGGTGATTTATCCTGTGAAGGTTAATGATAGCAAAATGCTAATGATGAGACTGATAACTGAGAACAGTGTCTGTCCATTACTGCAGGTTTTTTATCATGCACCCTAAGAAGTATCATTATGCTAAAGAAAATCTTCACCATGTACTAAATCAAAGTCAGACAGATCTACATCTAAAAAATTACTTCCTTTGGTTGTTACCTTATGTTTGACTTTACAAGTTTATTCCTTTAACTGCAGCTGCAGTTAAAAATAGGAAATATCCCACCAAGCTGCAAAATAGCTGACAGGTGGAAAATGTCTCACTTCCCCCTTGCACATGTTAGCAGACATGATTTGGACACTTGGGCTACATGACTGCATAAACCTCCCCCCATCAATAATTAGCAATGACAACATTAATTTACCATCTTTTCCAACCATTCAGTGGCATCAGACTGAAATAGAGAGAAGCCACTGGGGCTCAGAGGAGATAATTACTGTCTCCAAAACCTCCTCAGGAGCCTGCTGGTTCCTTCCCCCACCTGATTATAACTCGCACATGTACCTGAGAAAAAGTGGGTATAAAGCCCTACGTGGGCACAGGCCAGGCAGTGTTCATAGTCCTTCAGAGCTGGAATTTGTGAGGAATCTCACCCACCCACCGCTCTAGCGTCCAGACTGTTGGCTTCTTCTGGCAGGGAGGCAGAGGCAGCCCTAGATAACGTGGGTCTGACGGTGCTGGTAGTGCAGGCAATTGCATTTTACTCTTACGGCTTCTTGAAAGAACAGAGATCTTTTTGCATAATTATGCAAACAATCACCCGTGCTAACAATTGAAGAGACAAACAAATAAGGTAGATCAATGCTGAAGGACGGAATGTAGCACTAATGAACCGGGCTGAATTTCAGTGTTACGGTCCGTTAACAGTCCTGTTAGAGAAGGGAGGTAAAATGCAGCTTCAATTCTTGTACTACAGGGGATGCTGCTGCCGCCCTTCCTGCGCTGGGCGCTCCTGGGGTCCCAGATTCTCAACCTCCCTTTGGGGGAGTGGGAGTCACCATGATTTGAAGGAGGATGCTGATGGGGGTCTCATCCCAGCTCTGGGCTTCTTTCCCTTTCCTATACAAAATGGAGAGCCAAAAAGAGCTTTTACAGATCCTGCCGGAGTGCTGAGCACGTGGACACGCGCAGGTCACCCAGCAGAAATTATTCTGCACCCCTTGGCAGGACCGATTGCTGCACCGAGGATTTAAGTTGCCTGGCGTTTGCAGCATTGCGGGGAGCCCTGCCTGAAGAACTGTACAGCCGCTCTTGCGAGGAAATCTGTGCGTGGCCGTGTTTCACAGGACTGCCATCAACACGCTGTATTGCAGGGGTGCTGGAGGATTCGGAGACACAGGAACGATGAACCCCCCTCCCCGGGTGCAACGATAAAGGAATGAACTAAGGTTAAAAAACAAAAAAGAAAGAGGAGAAACAGAGCCAGGCTAGAACACAGAGAGCTTCTGTTCCCCGGGCTTTGGCAATCCTTCTAAAGGCAAACATGCCTTTTCCAGTGCCCTTTTTCACATCTCCTTTTTCATACATCCAAAATAGGTTTGCTATGAGCACTTTGAGAGTGGTCAAATATTAAACTCCGTGCTCAGCACAGAGTATGATAAATGTGCTTGAACAAATGATAGTATGCACCAATTTAACAATAATTCAGGGATAAGCATTGCATAGTCATTTTGAGCCTTTGGTGCAGCTTGGCAAATGCCCTTCCCAATGTCAGTGTGCCTCCAGAGAATTCAATGTGCAATCCAGCATTAGCCAGGTCAGAGTTGAGGTTTCTGGCCCACAAGAACAATTCATCGGCTTACTTTTAACAGGAGTACTGTGTGCCTGTTGCACTGCAATTTCATCTGGGCAATTTTTAAAGTCTGTGTTTATTTTCAGATTTTTGTTGTTCTGTATCATTTTAAGTTTGAATTTCTGTTTAAAGCACGCCTTTGTATTAATCCTTCAGCTATTAAGATACATCTCTGCCAAGTATGGAAGGCACAGTAAAACTAATTAAATAACATCCAAGAGCTTTAGCGCTGCCATTTATTACTATTACAGAAATACATTAAACTGTGAGGAACTGCTCTTTAAGAATCATTGCAAGGGGTGCACAACCAGCTAATTTTTCCCATGATGGACTGTCGTCTTGTACACGGGGGAGCGAGGAGAGAGCAGGCTCACGGATGAAGACCTGCGTGGTACGGCCACCCCACTTTGCAGGGAGGGGACACACATCTGTAAGACCAGGTTTTGAGCAAGGATGCAACAAGGGAAGGGGATGATTTACAAAATCCAAAATCACTGTCTGCTCAGCTACAGCACAGGGTACATCCAGTGTCTGGGGGCCACAGCCCACCCCTCCCAGGATGAGGGTCTGCTGGCAAACTGGGTACAGCACTGTTTTACCCACCACCTTCATTTGGAGCAGAGGACGTCCCAGGCTGCTCCGACCTGCTCCCATCAAAACGCTTTGTCACTGCCAGCCATGATCACTTAGAGGAACAAAAACAAAAGAAAGAGAAGGGGTAGATGTGGAGGACTGCTGTTGAAATGAACATATGTGATATAAATGAGCAATTCTACGCAGAAATCTACTGACTTTCACAGGGGGTAATGAATTAAATGAAGTGGAAAGCATGGCATGAACTGGAGATTTGCTGTAGTGACTAATGTAGTTAACCTCTATTGAAATAATTAAGCCTCCTAATTTGTGCTGCATGAGCAGCACAACCAAAAGGGCAGGTAGGAGCCAGACCCGCGCCGGCGGCAGGCACCCGACCACCCGAGGGTGCTCCCTCTCGGTGACGGGTTTTGGCTGCGTTCATGGCAGCTCTCCCTGCGCTCCGCGGTGCCGCTGCTCGACATGTGCCGGGGATTTAGCTGGAGCCAAGGGCAGCTTCTGGCACAGACCCCAGCACCGAGCGCAGGCACCACGCTGCGGGCAGCAGGACCGCGTGCACGGTCCGCGTTGCCCGAGCTGTCCCAGATCAGCGTCTCAGGGTGGTTTGTTGGGCTTTGTGAGACATCGGCGCTCAGGGGGAGAAGTTGGAGCACCCCAGGCTACAAAGCTGAGGTCCAAAGCCTGGATCGACAGCCTCCAAATCCCCTTTTCCTAATCCTGGCATGCCCTGTCTCAGCGGGATGCTGCTTTACGACTCTGCTTGCGGCACAGAGGGAATAAACCACACAGGTTTGGGAAAAAAAGATCTTGGTCACAAATATCCCACAAAATTCTGTGGCCCATTCCTCTTGGAATGGGCTTGACCTGTCTCCTCGCAAACTGTCGCATTTTCCTGCCTTCAGCAAAGGATTGCTTTATGCCAGTCAACGAAGCAGGGATTTGTTGTCTCTAGTTATTAATTTACTTTTATTGGCTGCAGTGCCTTTCCACGTTTTATTACCAAATAGCTCACACTAGCAAAATGGCTTTTCTTTTAAGTTATACGCAAATGTTTGACTTTCCCAAACGGGCACCAGGGAGAGGCAAAACTCTGCCATGCTGCATCCCGGCACCTGCGCAGTGCATCTGCTGCCACTTGCCCTCCTGCAACGCTCGAGAAGCACACAGACCTCTGAGCACAGCATCAGGGCATCATTACTAAACTATTTTGAGTATCGATAATCCCTCTTTTGAGCTAAGGAGGAGCAGAAGGGGTAGGCAGGTCATTAAGTAAAGAGTCACCACTACCTTTCTGCTGGTAATGAATATAATTGTGCCTGAAACACGAGGCTCTTGCCGCACTTTCATGTTTCCCATTTTACCCAGGTGCAGTTACTGCTCTGCAAACCTCCCCCTCGCCCCATGGCCAGCAGGAATGGGCTGCAGATGCCCACAGCTATTTTCCAGTGCAGGAACTGCTTCATTTTATTAATGCTTCTAGGTTACCTGGCACTGCAATAACTGCAAAATGTAAACCAGTCGATAACTAAAGGAGTTTGCTGGGGGTTTTGTTCTGTTAGTTCTCTTCATCATCCAAAAGGGCATTTGTTCTTTGTTTCACTGTCTGGATGAAAGGTTTTACTCTCCCTCTCCTGCAAGTACATGTGCTAGTGGGATCCATTGAATCTGGCTGTCTGATGAGTTTATTTCCCTGCTAAAGACTGGCTGCTGGTGGAGAAGCACCGCAAAAATGCTGATCCTTTTCCCCCTCTTTTCACTGCTCAAGGCATATGATGAAAAAGGCATAAGATTTAGACTGATTTTTTTTTTCTGTCCTAAAAATACACTCTGAAATGCTTTCATTGTCAAAGCATTGCTCTCTGTGATAAGGCACATTTTTCCTCTATAGCAATTATTTTGAACACTGCTATTAGATTGACTATGAAAACCCAAAAGCATCACATGAGGTACTAGCGATACTGAAATACCTTCACTGTTCCTGAATAACACATCCCCGCTGCGGTGTCCCCCATCAGTCTGGGTCCTGCTGAAGCCAGGACAACAGGAATATGGTGAGATTTTTTTTTTTTTTTGAGAAAACTGACACCTCAAATGAGTCCCCTGCATAGACACCCATTTGTGTTAAAGTTAAAAAATAAAAAAAACCTCAGGTGCTTTACTTGCTTTGAAGCCTGACAAAAGAACTCTGCTTCCCAGCAGCTGTCGGGAACGGGCATCTCACCTAGGTACGACACGATGGCTCAGCAGAGCAAGGCAAGGAGAAGGTGCCTGGAAGCTTTGACCCACTTCCCACCCACTTTTAGGGATTTACAGGACCAACCTGGGAGAAGCAGCACTGGCGACAAAGGATTAGCAATTGGGCGCTTCCAAGGTGAGGGGCAGAGCGGGCTCTGGCAATGCCTGACACTGCTTCTGGTGTGATAACGAGCCTCATGCCAAGGCCAGGTAAGTACATCACTGCCAGAGCCAGTGGACTGTTGCTAAATTAATGCAAAAGGCAGGCATAAATTCTCATTCACTGCATCCTTGTCAACTGCACTGAGCAACACAGCTTCTCGCTAAATTTGATTATAGCTATATCACTGCTGAAGATAATTGGGGGACATGTCATTAGTCTTACAGCAAGTACAGCATGTATTTTTCTTTCAGTCATATTTACTTTAACTTCACAAAGGAATAAATTAAGTTTGCAGTGATATTCAACAACTGTTGTGAGAAGGTTAGAATTCAATTGAGCAAAGGAAAGAGAAGGAAAGACCACAAACGGGAAAAAATGAGGTCCATCAGATACTAGTACTGTCTGATCCTCCCTTTCTTGCTCTGCTTTGGATGATTTTCCCAGTTCTGCTGCTGACCACAACAGAGTTCCTAGGAAGAAACTTTAGAGAAATACCTTCAGAAGCGCTCTGCTGCAGACAGAGCTGTGTGAAGGCACCTGGGGTGGCATCCTGCCCTCAGTCCTGGACTGATTTTCCACAGAAACACACTTGTTGAGTAAACACCTCAAGACATCTGAGTCAATCTGCAGGAACGAGAGGATGCACTGCAGCCCTTGGCACGCACGATCCAGGGACATGGGGGCAGCCAGCATGGGGAGGGGGGGACAGGGCAGCGTTCTGCCCCCCCAAGCTGCCAGAGCCCAAACACTGCCCGACCCACACTGCAGCACAGGCAGCTGGCTGGGGCCTCAGGAGGGTTTTTTCTGGATTTCAGTACCCTTTGCACACACCTGTTTTCCACTACTTACTAGTAATTAAGTGCAATTTGTAGGAGGAAACCTCTCCTACGGAGGAGATGCTCGTTTTCAAGACACAGCCATCCGTTGTGTAGTTGTGCTTGTAGCGTTTTCCCACCCTTTTGGGGTTGGGGGTTTTTTTGCAGATTTTAAAACAGGGATGACTATTTTCAGTTAGGCAGCTTCTGTTTAGATAATCAAAGGACCGCAGAGCAGAGAGAGGTCCGGGCACAGCAAAGTGCAAGCCAGCAGCTCTCCTGGTCCTGTACCTCCAGCAGCTCCTGAAGGACAAGGCAGGCGCAGGAGAAATTCTTGGTGGGTGAAGCTGAACACCCGGCACGGCATCTGCTGGCATTTAAAGCCCAGGACACACTCTGATGGCTAATTCTGCTTTTTACAGCCCCAGATTTGCCAGTCTGTGCTGCAGCGCTAAGGTATATACAACAGAAGATGTGAAGAGTTTTCCCTCAGCCATCTGTACTAGCAGCTAACACGTCTCCTCTGGAAAAACTTCTGTGCCAGGCGCAGAAGAAACCCTCAGACGCTTCTCCACAGCCTTTGTCTCTGCTCTTGAAAGAGGCAATGCTGAAGATTTTAAAGGTTTGTTCATTTGCTTGGGGGGGTGTTCGTTTCCCTGGAAGATTGACAGGCTCCTACAAAGTATTTATATGAAACTGTTGAGTCTCTCTACATTTAATTACACTTGACTGAGTGCATTAACACAACCATGAATTTTTAAAAGCTATCAGTTTTATTCTGTTTGACTCCAAACCTGACAGTGTGAGTTGCTTTCCAGCACATCCTTCCCCCCAAGCCCTTTTCCCTGGCAGCTGCAGCTGAGCTCAGGCAGCTCCGGATCCCGAGGAGACCCCCTGCACACCCCGCTCCAGCAAAGCTGCATCGCCAGCGGGAAAACACCGATTTCAGCCCACAGGCCTTATAGGGGCTTTGCTGCTTGTTGATAATACATCTGCCCTGAGTCATGATAAGAAAGGCCAATAAGGAGGGGAGAAACATATTAACGAGACCAAACTGGCTCAAAAATCAGCACCATGCACTAGGTCAGCAGTACTTGCCTCCCTAGACATTTTGCTCCATCAGAAATGGCCTTTATTCAGGAATAAATGAATTTAGTCCCCAGGTGCTCGCTCAGGGCATGGGAAAACGCACAGTTCTCATCCTCAGGGACCCCTCTGGTCCCTGGCCAGGATCAGCATCGAGTGAACGGCTCCGAGGATGGCTCCATAGGACACAGCGACAGCAAAGACTGCCCAGGAGGGGAGGGATCCCGGGGCTGTCTCATCCTACACTACCCAGGCACCGGCACAGACGGACATCCCCATCCCTGCCCGGCCTCGACAGGCAGGACGAGGTGATGAGGAGTAGAGCGGGATGGATAACGGCATCCGCACAAGGCGTCCAAGGGAGAGCGGACGTGGCTTTCTGCAGCCCAGTGCCCGAATTTTGGGAGCGCTCAGCCTGGCTCAGCTCTGCTCCTCTGAGCAACCGATCAGGAGTAGGAGCTGAGTGAATTTGGGAGCTTGGCCACATTTGTGGGTACTGAGCTCATGCAACTCATATTTATTTCCTGCTTGCTGGCAGGAGCCCAGGTCACGCACGGCTCCTCTCTTACTCGCATTTTTGTGACTCTTCTATCTTCCACATATTTATTTCAGTCCATTTCCTACTCAGTCTGCAACCCTGTGATAAGGCATCACCCAGTCTTTACAGCCTGGATTTTATTGTCTCTGCTGCTCCTTGTGTACTTAGTTGCCACCTTTTTCAATGAGAATTTCTTTTTTTGGCTAAGGGGTTTAGGGAGATTGTTTTTTGAAACACAATACTGGCAGGTTAATTGTAAGGGGTATAAAGTCCTAATGCCAGTAGCAGAGTAAAAAGCTTCGATACCTTTAGAAAGTCACACACTCAAAATCCACGCAATTATCTGGGATGCAACGCTTTCTGGTGGCAGCTACCCTTTGCTACGCGCTCATCAACAAGCGGTTTCCAAAACTGTTGCCGTGGCAGGTATGCCTGGCAGTAAAAAAGACAACTGATCGTCAGCGTCTCGCCGTGCACCAGCGGCACGGTGCCAGCAAAAGGGACATCCACCGCCTGCAGCAAACCCAGACCAAAATCGGGGCAGGACAGCAGCGATCAACCAGCCTTGTCCAACAAGGTTCTGCTGAGAGACTGAGCCTGGAAAGGGATCTCCTTTTCCTCCATCCCATTTGTCATTCTGTGCCCATTGCTTTCCTAATTAACCCTCTCCCTGGGCACATCGCTAAGCAGGGGTCTCCAGAACGAGGGACGCAGCGACTGCACTACAAGCGCACGTAACGCTCCGTTATCGAGGAAACCAAAGACCTGACGTTCACACGCTCTCGTCACTTCTGCAGCACGATGCCATGTCCTGGCAGAAGCAAACAGGGACTTAACCCAGTAGTCCATATGAAAATCACTTGGGTCTCAACAGGTTCCTTTTCCTAGTTTATCTCTAGCTGCAGAGCTGCATATAACATAAACTGAGGCTGTTAAAATCGTTGGTAGTGATAATCAAAATCTGTTATCTCTGACTTCTAGTACTTAGCCCTGTAAGGGTGATATTACTTTTGTAAACATAGCAGCAAGAGGCTTGAAAAAGCAAGCGGTAAATTCCGGATCTTGGGACAGCAAAATACAGTTCAGCCAAAAGGGATTGCAAGAGAAGTTTATAATCAAGATCTGCAGCACTAGGAAGGTTATTTGCATTTAATCTGGACCAGAAAATATAACTGAATTTACTACAACAGTTCTCTTGAGACACAGCTCGTAGACCAACGCTTTATCTTTGCCTCTGTGCTGAACTCAACTGCTATGACAGAAGCAGGAACCTGGCTGATTAGGGTGCCTTAGCATTCACAGATATTAAGTGACAAATTAGCATATTCTCAGGAGCCATCGGCAGTGGGATGGATGGTCCATCTCACAGACTGCTCCTGGTTGTTGTGATTAGCGTAAAACCTGGGGTATTCAGAGAGCACAACTCGAGTGCTCGGGAGGCTGCTCAGTGCAGCGGCTGTGGAGTGACCGGGACGGGTAGGGGATTTCTCCAGCCAAATTCTGGAGCCCCAAGAGAAGTTCTTCATCCTTTCTGCCACTGGCAGGTATTTATTTTTAGGTTTGTGCTGTGAACAATTAAGTACGTATGCGAGGGCAGGAGCACCCAGGCTGCTCAGCCATCAGGGTTGCTCCGAGGCAGCTGCACATGCTGTGCCCCGGCTGGAGCAAGCACCCACCCATCCAAAAACAATCCTAATGTACGGTACACGGTACAGTTTAAAACCGAATTTAGAGCAGTGGCTCATTCATCAATTCTTATTCCGGTCAAGCACTGGGACAACAATGTTGGAGACATTTAATGAATACAAGTGAACACACTTCTGCCTGTTTAATTTGCTTCTCCCTGGCTCACACACACCTACCGTTTTCCTGTAGTTTGTTAGCAGTAAGTATTCACATAATTCATTTCTCTAAGGACAAAACAGAGAGTGTTACTAATGTTTTGTTTCCCTTCACATATGTGTCAGGCATTTATTGAATACAAACTTGAATAAGTAGATGCCATCCAGAAAAGTAAAGCAGTATTTCACAGCGAACAAAGCACAGGTGCTGGTATACTTGGAGTAATTTTGCAGCATTAAACCCCATCAATTGCATATAAATAATGAAGTAGTAGGGATACCAATTCACAATTAAAAATGACTAATCCCCTGTGCTGCCAGGCACCCCTGGAATACCCCGCAGGATTGCAACACTTGGCATTCACTTCTGCAGAACCGGCTTTTTGCTCATCAAGCCTCACGAACACCCAGCCCCTGCCAGCACCCTCCTGCAGCCCTCAGCACCCACCGGAGGGGACGTGACCCAGGCTGGGAGCCGGCTGCTCCCCCTCCTCGCTGTCGTACAACCGCCACGCACTCGCAAGAGAAAACACGAGTTACAACAGATCATCGTACTCCTAGCTGGGAAATTTTGATCTTTCTGGTATTAGACATAATAGGATAATACTCCAAAGATTTCTTTGCTTCTGACCGGCTTTTTTTGTTTAAGATCTTTTTGTAATACTTTCCTACTTAAAACAGATACAAACCCTGCTGGTAAAACCACGTGCTTTGTAGGTAATGGAACGATGTTGTAGAGCACAATGCTGGAAGCATTTACTTTTAACAACCCCTTTTGTGTGTTTAGGAAGACAGCACAATAAATGCTATGAATATATATATAGGACAGCACAATAAATGCTATGAATATATATAATGTTTTTTCCTGATGGTGAACAACAGACTGGTAGCCCACAATAAGAAGTCATTTATTAGGAATGATAGGAACTATGCTGCCTGTTAAATGAAGATGTATCTTTTATATCACTACTTTGCAGGCTAAGTGTAGGTCTCCACAAAGACCTTTAAGGTTTTCTTTCAGATCTTAAAGAAACTACCAGAGAAGAAAGTTTACTTCCAACTTCAAATGTATCTCTTCTGAGATGATAATATCATTTACTACACAAAAATGTAAACTCTCCTGGGAAGCCGGTCTGGTTTTCCTAGGTAACTTTCTAAAGTTTTTAGCTCTAAAACAGTTTTCTTGTTCAGTATATGCTTGTGAGGGTATCTTTTTCATACACCTATTATTTGGAATTTTTTTCTGTGTTTGCCCCATGTAGAACTAGAAGAATTCTGAAAGGTGAGCCACTTAAAATATCATGTTGTCACTATCAGTTAATTTCAATGAGCCATTAATTAAAAAAAAAGAAATTGCATGAACTACAGCCGGAGGAGAGTCTGGCATCAGCAGGATGGACCAGGAAATTTTCCTACTAACTGAAGTCTTTCCTGCAGCCTGGAGACAGGTGGCATTTTGTGTTATTTTTAATCTACTGAAACTTATCTTTTAAATGCTGTGAACTTTAAGTAAAAAAGGACATCTAATAAACATTAGAAAAACTTGCATAAAGAAGTGTATTCCAGGAAGATAAAACCATACACTGGCAATTAATAGCACCTCAACTTTCTAAGAGATGCACCTAGAATGGCAATAGAGCGGTTGTTTCAGGCTGTATTTCCTTGTACGTTGTTTTCTGCTGGTTGGGTAGCCAAGTCATCCTTTAAAAATGTGTTTAATAGGTTGGTAAATGGTGCAGTTTATTAACTTCCTGCAATTTTGCCTTTCACCTGCTGCACCGCTCTTCTGCAGACTGCAGCAAAGCAGCATGTCTGCTGTAGTACAGATCTTCTATACCTATAGATAGAGATACCTTCTTGAGCATTTCCCCAGGAGAAAGGGGGGGGCAGATGAGGGACCACCCCAGACACCCTTAGAAGCAGTTACACTGGATGATGGCTTGAACAGTATCAAGTTCTTATGGCTATAAAAGCTCTTGAAAGTTGCCCTTAAACCTTTTCATAACTTAATGGAATTGGAAAAAGGCTGTGTTAATGCAAGGGACTGACATTTAGCTTTGAGCAGTAACGAGTCCTTGGACGGCTGCTCCTTCTGCACAATTAACGAGGCGGCCCGGGCCGATGGGCAGCTCGCTCCGCGTCTGCCTGCCAAGGATCTGGGACGCAGAGCAGACGCAGCCCCTTGGTGAGGCTGCTCCTCTGCGCTGCCTCGGGGCTTCGGGTAGAATTGTGACCCATCCCAGAAAGCATCCTCCAAGCCCGTGCTGGGGACAGCCTGGAAAGCATCCCCGGCATGTGACTGTACTATCACCTGGCTGTCACCATGCCGACTTTGGAGCGTCTCTCCAGCCTTAATAGTGAGAGATTTCCATCTGCTCCCTGGGCACCACACCAGTACTCGCCTTGCACACAGTGCTAATTATCAGCAGGGACCGATAAGCATAATTAGAACTGGGAAAGTAACAAGGTATTACAAGTGACTCCTTATCAAATAAGTACAGTTCTTAAACCTTTGATGTGGACAATTTTATAGAATTGGTAATTAACTTTGTCTAAACATGTCAGCATTTGACCATCCAGCACTGCACCTGGAAACCACCAGGAGCAAACCCTGCTGAGATCAGGCCTGGGATGTGCTCATTGGAAATGCACCTCCTGGCCTCCTTCCACACAAAACATGAGCAGGAAAGACAAGTGATGGACAAGACATTTCTTTGTCTCCCTGTTTTGTGCCTTATCCATAGCCCAGAAGACATCTCTCCAGGGAATAAACTCATTTGCAAACAGATGAGAGAGTGATGGGGAGACAGACTGGAATGCAGGGGTCTGTTCCTGCAGATGCATTGCATCTGAAGAGTAATTAAAAGCAGTGAAAAAGTTGCTGCTAATAAAAGAGCTGAAGCCTCCAGTGTCAAAATCCCATAACAATCCAGCCAAGTGACAAGCAGTTTTCATCCTCTTAATTTAAGAGGACAATGGACAAATTTGTTTTCCTGCTTTAAAGTATATTGACTTTAACAAATACTTTTTTCCCATTAGTAACCTATAAAAGGGCTAAATTCAGTTAAACAGAAGGTGATGAGGGCTCAGGCAGCAGCAAGGACACCAGGAGAGTTTTCACACAAGGCTGGGGGGCACTATGGAAAGGGCACAGCTGATTTATATTGTCCATTCTGTATTATGCCCAGATGTTACCAGTTTTCAGGGCTTGCACCCTACTGCTGAGCCTCTGTATGTCAAAAAGATACTAAGCAAGCTGGGTCTCATTTCAGTCCCTGGCAGATCCACATAGTCCTGACTCCCACAAGAAACTTTCCCACTAGATCTCGTATATTCTGCTGAGCAAGAGTTTGATGCAATAACTTAAATGGATATGCTTTTTCCACCACTTACTGAACTTTTATTCCTCAATAACTATTATTCAAATGTGTCTCCCCCTTTCACGCTTTTTTCATGGAAATGCACGATTTCAGTGAAGCAGCCACACTTTTCTCACTTTCTGCAGTGACAAACAACCAGACTGAGTCATCACGGGAGAGTGCATGATTTGTCGCATAAATCACTAATGCATGCAGACGCTCTTATAGAATAATTTTGGTGCAGTTGCTCCGAGGTTACCAAGCCCAAGATGCTATCAGCAACGCTGACATGTGGCCCATTTTTTTACGAGAGAAATGTAACATTTGGTGTAAATCCAGGAGGGAGGTGTGCAATAACGAATGAGCCCGGCCTTCAGCAGTGGCCTCTGCGCAAGGCAGGGTATTGATTTCAACATGATGAGAAAAATGAAGAAGGATGATACGTTTCATATTATTGATCCTATCTATTAGCAATAATGGCAGGTCACTCTATCCTCCCCCTCCATGCGCAGTCTGCATGGGAGAGGACAGGCAGCCTTGGAGAGGTTTATTCCAAGAGGCACTCGCCTGTGGCCAACACGGATATTTAAGGTGGCATGTGGCTCCCTCCGAGGAGCAATGGGCCTCCCTCTAGTGCAAGGCGCCACAAACAGTGACCAGACTGACTCGAATCACAACATTGCCATCACTTTTTGCATGCAACGCGTTACTTCAAAAGGCTTCTCACTGCCGGTCAGGAGCAATTTCTCCCCAGGGTCACCAGGATAGGGAACAGTATCAGTGGAAGGGTCTTGGTCCCTGCAGCTGGGGCTTATCAGTAACAGAGAAGTTAAATACCCTCCAAATCTGTAATTATAATGATTTGACAACTAATACGGAAGCTGCCAGTGCTGGCCCGGGGAGGGCAATCTCCAAGGTATCTCAGCTTTAATTGAAATCCTTTTACTATTTTGAAAACAACGCAAGTTACTCTAAAGAGTAACTTCTAAAACACTTATTAGTCAATGCATTTAGTCAAGAGCACAGAGAACAAGCCCTTAAGCGGAGGTGGCAACACCACCTTTATCTTTATAACCCTTGGTGCCAGATGCAAGAGAGAGCAGCTCCATGCTCACGCACGGCTGGGCTCCCCTGTCAAAACATCCCATGAAACCACGAGGAGTGAAGAAGCTGCCTTGTTACCCCATTTCAGCCCTCAGCTAAGTCCAGAACTCCTCTCTCTGCCCCAAGCAGCTGAGCCGATCACTGGCCGGAGCCAGGGCGAGGGCAGGGGCAGGCAGGACCTGTCCCCAGCCCGCAATCACAGCGCCTCTGTCCTGCAGAGCCCAGGCTGGGCAGGGACCGATCCTGGGGTCCCAGCCCCCACCACGAGGCCACGTGCACAGCACAGGGATGCTTCTGCAGGAGTTTGTCCCCGGAGCATCGTACCACCACCACAAACTGCAGATCAGAGCTGTACCTCTGCACAGCACAGCTTTGTTTCCCTTCGATAACAGAAATATATTCAATCTATTCCCCCCCCCCCCAGTCCTCTGTGATTTGGTCTCATTTGGTCTGATCATGAGAACTGAAACTTGGACTTATGATGGACTCCACATTAGAAGCAAGTCATTTGTGAATGGCAAGGTGATTTTTTTTTTTAAAAAACATATTACAAGTTATAGTTCACACACCATGGTTTAATTGCATTTGCCCTCCAGCCTTTCAATTAAAAATAAAACAGAAACCAGCCCTTTCAGAATGGAGATGAGAATGAGAACAAATTCTCATAAAGAGAAAAATGCTATGTTTGGAGAGGAAGAATAATTATCCTCAAAGATATAATAAAGAGGGAAGGAGTATCATTCTGTGTCGTATCCAGGAGCCAAACATGAGTTATTCAGACCTTTCAAAATGAGGTCATGCCATCACTGAAGGCAAAATCAAAACGGCAGATTATTGCATAGCTCGGGGATCACACTGTTTTACCTGAAATTCTGATATGCAATGGGGAAAACCCTGTGCTGGGAAGAACTCAAATTAATGATTTTGGGGTACTTCCCCTGGAATTCTTCTCCCTGACTTCACTGACACTGAACGAGGGAAGCTACTGGGAACTGCTCTGCCTGGCTGCTGCTCAGCCCTGGCCCTTAGGGGAGAGCTGGGCTCTGATTCAGGCACTGGGGGCTCCACGCCACGGCAGGGGGACAGCAAGGAGACATTTGCCCAGCACCCTCCCTCATCTCCAGCAAGAGGAGGTGTGAGGAAGGCTCTGCCGAGGGCACCGAGCAGGAGCAGCAGTGCTCCTTCCGAGGGCTGAGCAAAATCACACCTGCCAAGAGGTTTTGCAGCTACTAGCAGCATGGCAGGCAGCTTTTACCAGCTGTTGTAAGAACACATATCGCAGCACCATGCATCCTGGCTGTGTAGGCAGCGATAGGTACCTACCGGAGTTCATCAATGGTCAAGAGAAAGGAGTATATTTCCAGGCTATGGAAATGGACACCTTCATGACAGGTAATGAATAAATACCAGCTGTGAATAAATAACCTTCTGCTATTTCCCAAGGGATCTTTGACTCTCATTCTTGCCTCAAATTTCTACAGTAGAAAAATAAACCTACAGAGCTTTGTGTAAAACACCAAATACTTCTTACTCCAGGTTGTCTCTAGTTACTTCCTACCGCCCTGCTTGGCAAGAGATTGATTTCTGATTAGTGTTTGGTTTTCCCATGTATTACTGCTGCTGCTGTGTGCACCTCCCAAGTAAAGGGCCCTTTTTCCATCCCCCCATCCCCACCAGCAGCTTTTCCTCTGGCTCCCCGGCCACTGACATCCTCAGAGATAGGCTCCACAGTGGCTCATAGATGGACCATAATTCATAATAAGCACCATAATTCATCTCCTTCCATTAAACACACACCTCACCCTGTTCTTGCACCCGCTGCCTCAGCCACTGACTTTTAGAGCAAAGTGGAAAGGAGAACCAGCTGACCAAGCCTATAAACATGTTGCCTTCATTTGCTTTGCCCCCCTCCTGGACACCTTTGCAAGCCAACAGCTCCCGGCAGAGTATGAACAGGCATTTGGTGAAATCCCACCACCTCTCCATCAGGAAGCCCAGGGCAGGAGGACACTTTCTAGCCAGGTTGGGGTGCCCTGAGTGACAGCCGTGAGCTGTGCCGGCATGTCTGGGCACTCCTGACTCAGGACTACAGCTCTCGCCTCATACTTGTGATCCAAAATCTTGGAGGCTCATGGCCATGAGTATTAACCACCACAGTGCCCGCTTGCTACAGCTCTGGAATATTTAAAAAAATTCTGATTGTACCTTGAGATAAATTATATCATGCTTTCTTGCAGAGCTATGAATAAAAGATATTTTCATAAGAAAACCAGGAGGGAAGACACCCATTCTTGCTATATGAATATGTCATCCCAAACCTAGACCTTGTGGAGAGAAATAAGTCACTGTGCACAGACTAAGAAAAATCTCATACAAATGACCTTCTAATCACCCTCTCCGGTCCCTTGCTCGTATTCAATTTTGCTCTCACTAAATATCTTTAAAGCCTTAACTTGGGACTTCTCCACACTTATAAAGCGATCACCTGGAGGGATGCCTCCATCTAACTGCAGGGCTTTTCCCACGCTCCAGCTGGGCTGAGCCCCACGGGGACCCTGTAGCTTCTCCGGGAGAAGGTCTTGACAGCAAAGGGAAGGCTCAGAGATCCCAAACCTCCAGGAGTAAGCACTGTGGGGAGCACTAAGGCACAGGGAGCCTGTTGGAGGCAGAGCTGGCATTCCTCGAACAGCTGCTTCCTTGTGTTGTCCTCGATTTGTCCTCGAGGTTTCCCACTGCCGGTGCTGCACCAACAGCTCTGCAGCTCATCACCGCAGCCCCAGGCCTGACGTTATCCCAGCTCCTTCCCAGCCTTCAGGGATCTGCTCCACTTTCAGTATACACTGCTGTCAACAAACACAAGCCGAACAGGTCCTTTGCCTATTTTTCATGTTTTTCCTGCATTAACAAAGCTGCTAAGGGACCAAACAGGAGGAACCCAGGAATCGCAGTTTGGAATCTGCTCCATCCACACAGAAAAAAGCTGACCAGGCAATGAAGCCCCAGCCACCCATCCCAGCACCTCTGCCCTGGTACTGACGAGGGGTGAGCAGGAGGGACCACCGCACCGGGACACGGCCACATCCTCCCATCCGGGTCTTCCTCACCACAAAAAAGCGTAATGATGAGGCCATCGGCAGTGTCTGGAGAACAGACAGCTGCTCTCCAGACTGGGTTCTCATCTAGCAAAGTGTGGTTAATTAACACAGGAGGTTTAATTAGCTAATATTTCTAAGGAGCTCTGAGAGCCTGAGGTGAAAGACACCAGATAACTGCAAAGTGTTATTATTACATTTCACCAGCAGTGGTTTATTGCCCTCAGCTTTCCACACTGCCTCTCCCCTTCTCTCACTGCTTCCCCGTTTTATTACATCTCCCTAATGCAATAACCTCCCTCTCTTTTCCTCAAACTCAGCATTTGTCCTTTGCTCCTTCTCCAAATGGGGCTGTCTGCATTCGGCAGCTATTTCCCTGCTGGGGACCGTGCATAGCACTGGCACAGCCCTGGAACTGGTGAGTCTGAGGGTCTCATAGTGGACCATACTGGGGGGGCTCAGCTCCGCTCCCTGGGCAGCTGGGAACTTGGGGGCACAGCAGACACTGCGGCACAGGCAGCCCCAAGAAGCATCACTTGGATTTGCACTCCAGTAACAGAGATCTCAGGACTGGTTGGGAGTTTTTTTGCTGCCATTAATATGTGCTTAAGCCACAGGGAGCTTCTTAAGACAAACTAACTCTTTTTCTGCTTGTGACATGGAGCATTTGTTAAATACGTACTTTTTTCCTTTTCTCCCGACTCCCTGCCCGGCAGGGGCAGCTGCACTGCCAGCACCCATATGGGCTGAGTTTCAGACCACTTGTCTGTAAAGGAGGCACCAGACTTGGTAAGAGTAAAACAAAAGGCAGCAGCTTTCTGCACAGCAGGATAAATACATTTGGAAGTTAAGGGGGGACAGGGAGCGTTAGTTATAATGGATTGCAGGGGCACAGACCAAACCAGGCTGCAGAAACTCATTTTGCTGCGTGGACAAGTTTTAGACAGCAGATTTGCAAACTTTGGTGCCTAGAAACCAGTAAGCATTAATGGCACTTTCTCCCAGCCCAGCTCAAATGAAAAAGCAACCAGCAGCTTCAAGTTCGTGCATCTAATCAAATACATATTCTGAGTTCATACAGCATTGGAGGCACTATCCATATGCAGAAAGTATTGCTAGAAATCCACTTCTGTAAAAAACCAAACGTCATTGAAAAAAAACATGCCAAAAGCAAGAGGCCCTGCTACTGTGGAGCAACAAGCAGTGTGTGTTGGCAAACAGATCCATTTCAGAAGGAAAACAAATGAGATAATTTAGCAAACATTAAAGGCATCTCAGCAAAGCTCTTCTAATTGCAGAGGAGAGGCCAGGAGACAAACAGAAAACTAGCTGCAAGGAGGTTATTTGCAACATGCAGGTTTGCCATTTAAGATACTTAATTTTCCTGCAAAATGCCCAGGTGGACTCATTGCCGAGGGGTGCAGCATTGGACCTTTTCAGCTCATCATGTC
Organism: Haliaeetus leucocephalus; assembly: GCF_000737465.1. Classification (NCBI taxonomy): domain Eukaryota; kingdom Metazoa; phylum Chordata; class Aves; order Accipitriformes; family Accipitridae; genus Haliaeetus; species Haliaeetus leucocephalus. Next base: position 10,338,934 of record NW_010972598.1, on the reverse strand, counting down.
ACCTGCCTGTCACCCCAGGGAGCAGAGTAATCCATTCAAACTGACAGTGTCACATACCTTAGATCTGCACCCATCTGATTGCACTGATTGTCTTGTACTGAATGGGAACATTCAGTCTGGAGAAGGGAAGACAGAGGAGACATGCTAAATCCTCAAATACGTAAAAGGATGAAGCAAAAAATACATTCCCCCCCCCCTCCCCGTGCATCTTGGAGAGAGCATAGATTCAATTTGCAAAGACAGCACAGGTTAGGCTTAGGGAAAACAGCATTTTAAGGGAAAGAACAAAGCAGCCCTGTAACACTCTCTGGAGAGGTTGTGTAGTTTCTGTCATTGCAAGTTTAAGGCCATTTCAGACAACACTCATTAAGGGACATGGATTTGATGACCCCGCAAGCCCTGCGAACCCCAGCCTTTCGGATCATGCCCATAGAGCAGGTAACACGGGGCTGCCCCGCAGGGCTGCACCGCGACCTTGCCGCAAGCCTACGCGCAGGACAGCCGTGTCCAGAGCGCCGCACAGCACCGCTGCACCCCTGTGCCTGCCTGCCAGAGGAGGCTGGATGAACCCACCAGGCACAGCTTCCTTTTAGGGCTGCCACTGTAACCTTTATAAATTTGCTGCATTGCTCTCACCTGACTTGTTACACAAATACCACTGGTTTAAATTTATTGCAGGAGGTAATTAACACTAGGGAACCTAGCTGCAAGGCAGAATGGATAGGTCCAGCTAACGACTCCAGCTTCTTACAATCAAAAGAGGTATTTGATTTTATCTGGCCAAGGCTAAAGCTGTTGCAAAGTTGCTGCTTCAGACTGTGGGACAGAATCCTGGAGTATTTCTAAAACCCCACTTCTCCCACATGGACATTATTCCCAGTTGTTACAGAGAGGCATAAGTTTTTCCAACCTTCAGTCCACCCTCATACACTCTCGAGAGAGAGGTGACTGCAAACATTGGGAGGCTCGAGTGTGTAACTGTGGCGTAGCAACAGGCAAGCATTGCTCCAAGTAAAAAGCAGAAGCCCAGCAACCCAGCTCACTCCACAGGTTACCACCCACAGAACAGACTAACCTACAGGAGCTGGGAGAGACAAGAAGTAATCAGGTATTCTGCCTCTTCTTGCAATAGGATTTCCCTAGCCATTCTGCAATTCATCTTTAATTAACTCATGGTGCTATCAACTGCACTCTTCTGGCTGAGCCACGGTGCCCGTCTGAGGTTCCACAGCGCATTTACTGATGGCGAAGACAGACAAATTAATAAATGCTCCATACAGGAGTTTCCAGAGGGCTTATTCTGTGTCTTTACAGCACAAGCCCAGCAGAGTTCCCTATGCCAAGTGGTGCCTACAAGTGCCTGGCAGACAATCTGTTCTGCACACTCAGGGGAGATAAGCAAGTTAATGAGCATTTCTTCTCCCAGCCATGACCATTGCAGCAATCCCTTGTGAACCTTGTGTTTCTCTCTCCTGTAATGAAAGCAGAAACTGACTTTATAAAACTGCCACTTACAACATTTCTGGCAGAGATTTTGGCTGATTGGGACTGTAAACACTGTCACAACTATTATAGTAATGTTAAACGCAAGATAATTTTCAGGTTTAAGGCAAAAGCTTCTGAGGTGGCTCGCAGCTTGCGAAGCACGTGCCTGTGTGGTTTATTCTTTGCAATGACACTGCCTGAACCTTGGGCACTCTACAGTGGTCACATAAATGGGTGCACTCTCACAAGGTACGGCCAGCTAGCACGCAGACTAAAAAAAGCCTCTCTTGAGGAACAGAAGGGACCTCCGCTCTGCCTTTACATCTACCCCAAGCACTAATGCACAAAGGAAAGGCTGCCCAGGCACTAGGGCAACATCATTAGAACCTCCACAGACAGCAACTAAAGCGCAAACAGACTGCAGGCTTCAGGCATATTTTTTTTTTCTTTTTTTCTTCACATCACCCAGTGTCCCATCCACACTACAGAGCCAAGGCCACCACTCTCACCATGTCCTGTCTGCAGCCAGGACCAGCTTTCCTCCTTCCCCCATTCACACGTGATTTTATTTCGGCACCAGTACGCTGAAGCTACCAGACAAGAAGGATGCCACGAGGCTGGTTTACGTGGCCAACGCTCACCGCAGCCCCAGGCTGGCCAGCACTTGCTGCTGCTCTCACCCACTGCCCTGTGCACTACCCTGGCCCCACCTGGCAGAGCGACCTTACCCCCTGCCCATGGAGCAATTATCTTGTTCTGAAGGATACAAAATATTCCATCCCTCCGCTAACAATCCTAACACCAGTGATTGCAACTTTTAGGCAGCAAGTCCCTGAATAAACTGAAGAGTGAACATTGCTGAGAAATCCTGAACTGTAACTAAGCCAGCTCAAGCACAAGCTGTCTGCAGACATTGGAATAGTAAGAAAAACAGCAGCAGCAAAAAAAAAAAAAGGAGTTTCAATTACTCACCAGGCCTCATCTGCTCAAGTGCAGGTACAGCCCTTGTGTCCATACATCTGCCCAGGACCGCTCTGCCACCCCTGCTCTCCCCAGCAGGTCTCTGGTGCTTCTCACCACCCACCTCACCAACGATCCGATCCTGTCTCCGGCTCCATCAGCGTATTCCGGTCAGGTACGCGCTGAGCTGCAGCACCACGCGGCCCCACTTGTTCAGGTCCAGGTCAGGCGGTGCTTCAGCCCTAAAAGCATTTGGCTGCAGCACCTGGAATTTAATGCACCGACCTGGGAGTCACCACTCAAAGAGCTATTTACAGCTCAACTTGTACCAAGCGCAGAATGATTGCAGGTCTCGCAACAAAGTTATGTACCGCTGGCTTATTAATAAACCCCCGAAATGGCAATGCCAGCTCATTTAGCTCAGCGCCAAGGCCGCTGCTGGCAGCTTGACAGCCCACCTTGACAGAGACGGCGTATCCGTCCCAGAAGATGCAGCGTGTGACCTGGACCTGGGCCACCGCCCCGTGGGGGTCCTGCAGCACCATCTGCCCACGCTGACAGTGGCGATAAACATGCTTTTAAGAAAATAGCCTGTCTTGGTCCTCTCCTATCCCGTGGTCTCCTGTGTCCCAGCAGATCAAGAACTACCTGGGCCCTCTTGCCTGTCATCCTCACCAAGAGCCCTGGGGTCTCGCTTGGGGTGAAGCTAGGTCCCCCCAGCAGCATCGCTGGTGCCCACGAGGGTGAGCAGCCAGGGGCTGTCGCAGGGCTGGACGAAATGCTCCCTCTGCATCCTCCCCGCAGAGAAGCCCAGGTCAAAGCTCCTGATGCTCCGGAGCAGCCGGCTCTTCCAGGGCCAGGATCGTGCCCATAGCACGTCACCGCACGCTCCCGAGCGGCTCCGCATTACCTGCTGCAGCACTGCCAGGCTCCCTGCCCCACGCACAGCCATGCCAACAGCCAGAGCCTCTGCCAAACAGCCTTAAGAACTGGGTACCAGCCCAGCAGCTTTATGGGCATGCCCAACGCTGGTGGTAACAAGCCTGGCTCATCAGGGGCCAGCTGAGCTCAAAGGTGTGGGCAATCCCTCCTCGGGACCTGCTAACAAGCAGAAACCTGGCTGTGCCTGTGAGCAACACACAGCCGTCACCATGCAAAATGAAAACTGAGCACAGCTGCTAAGGGTAGCAGAAACTGTTCTGCAGATCAGACAATCTCTGCTAGACAACAGGAACATTAATGTTATGAGCTGATGAAGAGAAAAATACTAAATATCTACAAAGTCTGCTATTTTTGGTTGAGGCATGGATAAACACTAGCACAGACAACAAGTGAAAACCAGCACATTTTGCACTCTGCATTCATTCTATGGCCAATATTTTCTTTACAGAAGTCACTCAAACTAATATCTAGGAAGCATAAAAGCACCATTTCTGCTTTACTGATTAACAAATGGGTTTGCAGTAGCCAAAGACATGCTGGGTACACATTGCAGAGGCGAAGCAAGAGCAGTGCATCTGCAAGACTGCAGGATAGCAACGAGTTAAACAGTTCTGCAGCAGATCAGGCAAAAAGCCGTGCAGCGCATCAGGCAAAAGTTCATTGTCACCCTGCGTGGTGCTATTCTGTGCTGAAATTTCAGGGACCGTGACCTCCAGCATCCGTGTTGCATATGTGAAAGCACTAGCAGCGATATGCTGAATTTCCAGTGTCTGTCATTATAAAGCCACCTACCCTGCCTGCCGGGGTTTGCAGCAGATCCTGATGTGTGGCCATTGCTGCTCTATGAGGCTACGAGAAAGGAAAGACAGCAAGTGAAAAACCATGCAATGTCCAATTGAAACTGCAGGAGGAATTACCTGGCCAGGAAAAATGAAGTAAAGTTTGAGGGGAGAAAAGCCAGGAGGTATTTAATGGACCAGACTGACTGTCTGACACAGCATCAGAAATAATAACACATCCAGCCCACAGAAATGCTGTGCCGGGGTATGGGGCTCGTCAGTGACACAGACGGAGGTGCGTCATCTGCACTCTGTCACAGGAATAAATCTTTCTAAAAAGGCCAAATGACTTAATAAGTCTTGGGTCCTTCTCTGTACCAGCTCTTTGGCTGCTATCAAAGCTGTTTTTGGGAACAAGCGGCGCACGTGGGAGCTGAGATCCATCACACCTTGCCTTGCACCAGCGCAAACAGCGTGAAGATGTGACAATACTCCTTGGAAAAATTGTATTTCCACTGCACAGTCCCAGCTGCGGCTATCGCAAGTGATCAAACGCTGAAAATAAAAGCAATGGGACCTGGCGCATCCGAGACGGCACACAGTGAGGTGCACGGCACGCAGGCTCCGTGGTCGTGAGCTGCTGCTTCAGGGACGTCAGCATCTTCTCCGTCCACAGGCAACGCTCACAGTTTAAGGGGACTTTGCAGGAAAACAGATGCTGAAACCACATGTCTTTTTTCCCATCTAGCCACCCGTTTCTTGCAGACGATGGTCCCAGTGGTGCCAGGAGAGCTGGGCTGGCTGGAAAGGCCACGGGCAGGATCCCAGCCCCTGGGGCGGTCAGGGCAGGGACCTGGTTGGTGTTTCTCCCCCCATACAGCTCCTCTGGGTACATGAGGGAGTTGGTTCACGGGGCAGCCAGCAAGAGACCCTGAGTCCCCAAGGTGCAAGAGCTCTGATAGCTGCAGAGGAGCCTTGGCTCGTGCTAAGCGCAGCCACCCTCTTCTACCCTTGCAAAAATTTCATCCAAGTGGTTTTGACGTGAAAAAGCCTAGCAGAGCAGGGTGTGCCTCGTGCAGGGCTACTGCTACCTCTCAGTGAAATCCAGGGCTCAGTCCCTGCTCTGCCTGGGGTAGCTGTGAGATGACCCCCCCACACCCCCTCCCACTGCTTTTGTGTCTGGCTGCTGCTATCCTGATGCTGCCCCTGGCAGCTCCTGCATTTTTGCCTGCTGTGCTGGAAGCATGCAGAGCCCTTCCCACCCCCAGGCTTTTTTTGTTCTAGAGCCTTGCCCTTTTGCTCCACTGCTCTTTCAGATTTACTGGCGTAACTGTGACTCCTCTGCTTTTCCTCCCTTTGCACACCTGACCTTACACAGGCTCTTGCTCTTTATAGCCCTACCTACAGACACCTCCTCTCCCCTCTCCTCTCCCTGGGTCCCCGTACTCTCCTGCCGAAGTGCCCTTGACATTCTGTTTCTCCGTAGACCATTAATATTTTCATTACTAATTACAATAAGAATTTGGATACTGACCGCGTAATAAAGCAGAGTTGCTGAAGTGGTGCGCAGCAGGGGACAAGGTTTTGGAGACAGATCCCCTTTATCATAAATCACCAGCTCCCTGATTCCCACCAGTGCCAGCCCCAGGGAGCTGCACCACGTCCCAGTGCCCAGGTCACCTGAAGCCATCGGGCCATCTGCCACTGGGCAGGACCTCCCGTGGGTGCCTGCCCTGTGCCTGGGCTCCCCAAGGACACTGTGCCAGGGAGAGCGACTCACCCCCGGGCACTGGTGCCATCCCCACCGCGCTACTGGTGCTGCCAGCGAGCTCAGCGCAGACCAGCAGCACCGAAGTCGCTGCCTGCTTATCGCTCGGCGAGTCGGGGAGAGCAGCACCCTGGTGATCCGTTAAGGTGCAGAGGAGCCACAGAGCATCCCTCTGCAAGTTGTGGATATTCTTAAACTGCGTGTTTAATTAAATAGAATACTTGTGCTTTATATTAAAATCACACAGCAGCTGACTATTTAAAACACATATATCGAAGCCCGCCAACAGGGGAATGGCTCCGGAGCTGTTCTGTGGATCAACTTCCAGGAGAAAATGCTGCTAAATTTCTCTGAGGCCTTTCCAAACGACCCTCCTGGGACCACCAGCCTGGTGTTGCTATGCAAAGAGAAATGGGTCAGAGCCATCGGTTTTGAATTTAAAATACTACTTTATCGCTCACCATGAATATACGGAGGCAAGCAGCTCCCTGCCACTGCAGACCTCAGCTGCTGCCACGGCTGATGTTCCCACAGAGCCGCTGTTCTCTCTGGAGGGTAAAAAAAACCCCCAAAACCCCAAACCCTAAAACGCGACGTGTTGGGGGAGCAACAGGTAGTCGCTGGGATCGATGCTGCAGCAGTTTGCGAGTTGGCCGGACCATTGCGCTGCGCAAACCAGCAGCGTGGTGCTGGGGTCGTGGTCCTGGCACCGACGGTGCCTCCGTAAGGCAGCCCACGTGGGAAGCCCCCGGGGCGATCTAGCCATGGTTTTCATCTCCCCGTCCTCCAAACGACTGCTGGGTTCATTAAACTGGTGAAAGGGCCCCCGTGGTAAGGCCTGAATGTGAGCAGGTCCAAATGAAGATGCTGTTGGCAGGAACGGGTTGTACTGGAGCCTAGGCTGGGTGTCCCTTATTAGTGGGTGAATGGGGGCTGAAAGATTAACGTGCTTTTCCAAATTGCTCTTCTCCTGGCCTGCGCTAGCGTTGCATTGTTCAGAGGGAACGGCACGGCTTTGTTTTGCTGTTCTGGCAGGAGGCGAGGAGCGTTCAGAGAGAGGGTGCGAATGCAAAACCAAACCGAGCATGGAGGGTGCCCGGGGAAGGGGTCTCAGCTGGTGAACGGACACGGAGCTGATGGATGAAACCAGCTGGGCCAGCCAGGGAGACGCCAGCCCCAGTTTAGCACTGGTCATCCCCCTGCCCCTGCCCCCCACTCCTCCCATCCCGGGCACCGGTCCCTGCTCCCAGACCTCAGCCCTGGGCAGGGAACGCTGTGCGGCATCGCCCGGAGCACAGCGGGTCTCATCGGGCGTGATGGCACCCAACCATGCCGGGGTGGACTTCTGCCAGATATAAATCCCACGGGCAGGGCTTTCTCCATTCCCCCATTACGTATTCCCTGCAGAGCTGGGGCAGATGCAGGTGATGCAAGTGGAGTTCCCATTTCAAGCACAGAGGAAACATCGGAGAGGTGCGGGTGGAAGAGGGAAAGGCTGGTGATACCAGGTGTCTGTGGGAACCAAATGGCATCCCACCACCCCAGAGAATCTCCGAGGTGAGCGCTGCTTGGCTGGCGGAAAAAAGATGCAACTGAAATAAATCCTCAAAAGAAAATAAATCCAACTATATAGCACAGATTTCAAATTATTTATTTTTAACATTCCTTTTGAAATACATGTCTATGATTGTGCTCACTTTAGAAATGGTACATACACAAAAACCCTGTTCTCAGAACAGAAATTACCGGGTTGGACATTCTCACATACAAAACGCACGACGCTGAATGGCAACAGAGAGGATTGTACAAAACCCCCTAAACACAAACCACAACATGTGCAATTCACATCTGTCAAGTGACAGTTCCAATTTTCTGTCCAATGCAAAACAATAAATTTATTTCAAATCCTTTGAAATTAGGTGATGGTTGTAACACTATTTAAAGCTCCCAGATTCGAAATAACACATGAGGTTTATAATACTTAATTTTACAGGTGCTTACTACCTTTTTCCTCCAAACTGTCTAATTTGTTGCCGTAATTACGTTAAACTGAAGCTGAAATTTTTTCCAGTCTGCATCTAGCTTGAAGCTTACTGTTCCTATTTCAGACCCAAAGAAGAATCTGCGTGCCCTAAAGCTTGTCCGTTTTCTAACTATATTGGATACTCTAATAAAAAAAGCAGTACATTTCACTATAAACTTTAATTAGCCTATATCCTTAGATCATCACTACTACAACACTAATATTAAATTACATAGACCCCCATTACGAGGGTGAAAGTCGACAGGAACTCTAACAGACATCACTATTGCTATGACTGTAGCCAGAAAGAAATCAGTAAGTAGAAACCTGTGTCCCAAAGGCAGCTGCGTTATCTGCCAGCCAGCACCGACCCGCCTCGCCGTGTCGCAGGGACGGGCTGGCGTCTGGCCGCGGGAAGGCTTGTGCTGGGTTTATTTCTGCGCTCTGCTGCGGAGGCCGTTTGCTCTGCGTCCGTCAAAGGGTCATTTCTAGCCGGTTACCAGTTGAGCTAGTGGGAGAGCACGGACAGATCTGACCCGGAGCTAGCAAAAGGCAGCTGGGTCTTTGGAAGCATCCCTGCCGCAGAAGTGCACGCAGTGTTTTTAATTAGCGGGAGGAGTGGGCTTTCTGCATAGCAGCCTATTCCCAAGCCGAGCGCGGTGCCACAGGCATGAATAATCACCAGCTGGTGCCTTTCCTGCCGCTGGCCGTCACCATCCTGCGCCCGGCTGAGCCCAGGATGCGACGGCAGGCAGCACCATCGGTGCCAGGCAGGTGAGGAGTGGGGGCTGTCGCCCACCCCACGGCCGGGACCCGGCTCCGTCCCGCCAATAACCAGCCCCTTGCGTGGCCACATAGTCCAGGCTCCGAAGGCTTTTACGTAGGAGTCCTGGAAAGAAACGCTCAGCACCTGATGCTGTTATTGTTTTGCTCGCCGCATTGCATTTGATTATATCCCTGTGCTTCTCCAAAAGCGGTTCCAAAAATCACTGGGCCGGCTCCCACAGCCCAAGTCAAGTGTGAAATAACAGAGATCCTGTGGGCAACATCTTTGGATCAAGCAGTATTTTATTAGCGTACTGTCCTCCAAAACACACCAAAAGAAACCCCACCCCAATGCAGAAGCCAGGAGGGTTTCCTCAAACCAGTCCCAGCTCTGCCAGCCCACAGACTGGTTGAGCTTGGAAGGGACCTCTGGAGTCATCTTGTCCAACCCCTGCTCAAGCAGGGCGAGCTACAAGCTTCGGAATATCTCCTGCGATGGAGACACCCCCCCAGCTCCCTGGGCAACCTGTGTTATTGCTGAGTGTGTTTTTTGCGGTGGGAGCCACAGCTGTTTGCCGAGACTAGGCTGGGTCGCCTTCATCCACCAGCATCCTTCAAAAGAAAAGTGTTATACAAGTGCAAAATACTACTCGCTGTTACTGTCCCGCGGGGTGTTTGCAGCACCTGTGGATGTGCTGGGAAGGGCTCTGGGCCAGTCCCCTGTCCCGGGGACCGGGGGTGGCTTTGTGGCGGCTCAGCGGGGCTGGGGCAGCATCTCTCTGGATGCACGGAAGGATGCACGGGCTACCCGGCCCTCCGCAGAGCTCACTCCTAGAAAACGTCAGCAGGGTCCTACCCAAGTAGTGCTGGGGAAAGGCAGAAGCCAGAGTATTTGGACAAGGAGATAAACAGGCCTTTGGTCACAAGAGCAGGAAAGTCTGTGATTTTGCCTTCTTGTTTTCTGAGCTTGTAGGCACTTACTGGTAAGTGGCCATAGATGTAATGTTCAGGACAACATTCAAAATAAAGATGAGTTTTACCAAAGCGCTGGTTCACTCTGGTAAAGCAAGGCTTGTCTGCTTTTCTCATGCAAATGACTTAATAGCTTGGCTTAAGGAGCTTTCCAGGTCACATCAGCGCGTGCTGGGCTGTATCAGAGACTTCGCTGATTTATACTGCCCTGCTCATCAACTGTGTTTCACTGCCCACTGAGTAAAATCAGTAGAAAAGAGCACGTTATCTCACCTTTTAGCTCTACTCTGTAAGGTTTTAGCTCAGTGGCGATTCTGGTTTCCTCTACAAGTAGCTTTGCTTTAGCCCTTGCCAGCCAAGAAAGCGTACTTCTCCCTTTTACTTTGCCTTTTCCCATTTGACTCACTGGAGTAACACACCACAGATCTCCATCTAATTCCATCAGCGCTAAAGAAAAACACGATGGTCGCTCGGTCACCTTTCGGTCTTGTTCCAGACGATGGGTCCTGAAGCCAGTGCAGCACCAGCACCCATACAGTCCTCGGGGCTCGATACAGGACTGCACACCGAGCACCGGCTGACGGCTTCAGCAATTGCAGCCCAATGCAATGGGCTCTGCCAGGGGGACTCCCCTCCATGACCAGTCCGGGCAGGAGACCCTGGGCTCAGCGTAAAGAAGCCATTTGGCTGCACCAAGCTCCACCTGGGATCCGGATGGAATTTTCCAGAACATTGGCCCTTCCCTCTGCCCGAGTCAAGGCAAAAATGAACCTGAGAATTTGGGGGGCGGGGGGGGGAATTGTTTGGGTTTTTTTAAACACAGCATTGCCTTTTTACTGAGATTGATTTTAATGCATCACCGCGCTAATGAACTAAAAATCTGCATTAGGAAGTGACTCATGGGCAGGGGGGAAGCAATCGAGACAGCACTCCTGGTGATTTAAAGATGCATGATCTAAGCTGGACTCAGGCCAGACGTCTCTAAAGGTGCACGCTGCTTAAACGTACAGAAACGGTGGAAGGGGTAGACTTGAGCAGTCTGTGCCTCACACCGCGTTCAAGGGCAGGCTCGAGGAAGAATCCACAGTGGCACCTATTACAAGAGCCCCCCTCCTGGCAGCTTAAACCAAAACGCCCGGTGGCACAAGCATCTCGGTCTTTGTGCTCAGCAAGATCGAACAGAAAGGAAGAATCCTCGCAGAGTCCATCTGAGGGCCCCACTCATCCCTGGCACTGCACCATCATATTCCTGGCACTAGCAAAGTTGCTTTTTCATTATTTAATACTGTGCACCTGCTAGATTCCACATTCCCTAACAAAGATAATAATTTCCTCATTAAGAGAAGCTATTGAATCAATAGCACAGAGCTGTGAGTGAATTGAGGTCATTTGTCTGTTAAGACCAGCACTAGTCTCGTTAAAAGGTACATGCGAGTGGGACTTTACAGAAGATGCTATTCTGAACCGGCTTTTCGCTATTTCTTCCTTTCTAGGTAGAAAGGCTTCTTCTGATCTATTTCTGAATACCAGCTATCTCCAGGCCTTTGAAAAATCCCCTTCCAACCCCAAGGCATTCATGTCACCTCACAGAGCAGCATTTTTCCACCACAGCCCACCTGTACGGAGCCTGGAGACGGTGCTGGGATGGGCATTTTGCTCCAGCAAGGGGAGCAGCCCTGACCCCAGCAGAGCACAGGGCACAGCCAGGACAGACAGACAGACAGACAGGCAGCTCAGGGTCTCGTGTACTCCGGCATCAGGAGCTGCTGCTGGGGCAGGCTTTGCAAACACCCTGGCTGACACGGTGGGGGCTGCTCTACTTTCCCCCCACCTCACGTGGCGAGGATCCCGCTTCCAGCATCCGCGGAGGCGCGGAGTGGGAGTCCAGATGGAGACTAAAGTCCCCGTCAGACCCAGACCCAAGGCAAACCTCCACTAGTAACCGTGCCATGTGGGGCCGCGGGGTCTGATCCCCTGCGAGGGTAAGAGCCCCCCACCGGTGCTAATTCGGAAGGATGCTTCCTCAGTCGGGTGAGGTGGGTCGTGGCTCTGATGCCCGTCTCGGATGCCGCTGAGGGCTGCCACATCCTATAAAAAGTAAATTAAGGTTAGCCTGGATATTTGTTGCTTTGGGCTGACAAGGTGCAAAACAGCTTTTTAGTATTTTCACCATAACATTATTGCTATTGTTACAGGCTATAGCAATGCAGCAAGAGGCAAGCTGCCAAACTGCCACATATTTTGATTCAAGCAATTTCTTAACACATGAACTTGTAGGAGGCTTTATGCTTTGGAGTCTATAGCCCTCATTTCCAGGAGTGAAAAAAAACCCACAAAATATGGGCCTAACTAAATGCCTAAAGGATTGTTTAAAATATTGTTAGATTGCCTGATAAAATAAAGGCCTTCCACAAGAATTCAGCGTGTGCTCACAAAAAGCCTGTGCTGTCAAATACTAAATTTGAACTCATTCAGTTATTTACATTTATTATGATAACAACCATGATTATATAAATGGATTGAAGCTCTGGAGTGAAACATCCATCCCACACCTTTGCTTGGTCTCATTCCTCCAGCCACTTTCTTTATAGCAAATGCTCACAGGCTTTTTTTCTACCTCATACTGTTCCTTTTGTCCCGCACGGTCTGCAGTGGGTGGCTGCAGAAGCTGCAGGCTGATTTCAGATCAGCAGCCGCACTTCTTTTCTTCTGGAGCTGGTGTGATTGAAAACCCCTAATTCTGTGCTGCCGCCCTGCTCACAGATCGCTGAGAGGTTCCTCTTTCAAAATATTGTCACTCAATATTTATGTAGCGTTTACATGAGCGGTGCCTATTGTGGTCTCCAGTCACGCGCCCGCTGCTGTCATTTTGCACAGCAGACGGGAATGCTCCGGAGAGAACTGACGGTGGCTTTCCCCGTCTTCTGCTCTGCTCTTTCCAGAGCAATAGGAGGTAGGAGCAGGGGGACCTTGTCTCCTGCTGCAGGAACTCGGTGCTCCCCCCTTGCTCCTCCTCAGGATCAGCAAGGGCAGCTTTGTTGGCAGAGGAGAGTGGAGAAAAAAATATATATATATCTCCCTGTTCTCCCTTCCAAACACCCTTTACTGTCTGTGTCCTTTGATCCCAGATTAGGAGAGCACGCTTAAAATTTAGTGATGCTAAACCTGAACTTGACTTAAAGCAGCTCCCATCTCAGCAGCACTCGGCATGCTCCCCAGCACCCACCCCAGCACCCACCCTTGCTGGCCAACAGGGTTTGCTTCTCCTCCAGCCCCTTCTCTGGTGGGGAGCTATGACAGCAATTAGTGGAGCCAGGCTGGTGGGGATGTGCTTTTTCTTCTGGATTTTTTTTCCCCCCGTTTCCCATTTCTTTAATTTGTCTTTTCATCTCTCTCCTTTCAGTCTTGGCTTTTTGCCTCCAGACCATTTTCCTGCTGAGACACGGAGGAGGGAAGGTGGAGCGCAAAACCAGAGCACAGAAAATCACCTCCTGAAGCTGAAAGCAGGGACAGCCCCGGGAACTGGCTGCGCTGAAAGTCTGTGCATCTGCAACAGCAGGGAACAGCCAAGGAAGGGGAGAGGAAAAGCAGAAAGAAGACAAGATAAACAACCTCCTCGTGCTGCGATCTGCAGAAAAGCCGGGGGTGATTTCAGATTAAGCACAGACAGCGGGGGATGCGAGTTGGAAGCCCACGGAGCTCAGCTCCTAAGTCACCTAGTCCCACATCAAAACATTGCCCCTTTGCTCAGCCCGAGGACCTGGGACAAGAGCATCGCTCCTCCTGCAGTCTTACAAAGCGAAGGTGTAGAAAACGCTGTCAGCATAAGGAATTTGTACTCGGGGCTTGTTCTGGGCCATTTCACGAGCCCTCGCTTGTCATGCTCCCCCCTGCACGCCTCAGTGCTGCACAGTGCCACGGTCCATCTGCCCCCCCCATCTATGCCCCCCCGGGCACCGCTGCTGCCGTACGGACCGTGAGAGGCGGCTCCGCTGCCGCGTCCCGGTCACTGGCACCGGGCTGATGAAGCCAACACCTACGGCAGCTGTGAAATGCCAAAACCTGGAGAGTGAGCAGTTCATTACTGGCATTTTAATTATTCTGCTGGAGTCGGCTGCAATAAATGGACTCCTAGACTGGGTCAACCTTTTGCCATTTTGCAAGTCAAAAGCACCCAGCAAAAATGTGATATTTAGGCTAGCTTGGAGCTGTCACAACAGGCATGAAATCCTGTCTTACTCTCCTGTTAAATGATCCTTGTTCTAAGGAAAAAAAAAAAAGATTAATGAATCCATCCATGAGAGCTATTAAGAGGAAAATAAAGACAGCGATAAAGAAAGATAGAGGCAGAGTATGGTAGATGCCAAACATGTGTTTTCTGCAATTTCATTTTTTATACAATAGATGCAGTTTCTTTCTTTCCTCGGACTGGAAAGATGAGCTTGACAACCATCTCATCACCAGCAGCAGATAATAACATCTCCTTGCTATTAATATGCAAATTGAAATGCACACACTGATTAAAAACATATTAGACAAAGGCTATTGTGAAAGACCTAAGAGCACGCTACGAGGCTCGATTAGCGAGCAGTGGCCCGCGGAGGGGATGCTGCTTAAACTGCTCCCTTTCAAGCACTGGCATGGCAAACCCAGCCTACACCATCGAGGCGAGTGAGCTGTCACCAGCCCTGCTGCACCAACATAAGCAAAACCTCCAGGGCGGTATCTGCAAATAAGAGCCCTCCCATCTAGGCTTCTTACAGAGACTGATAAAAATCCACTCAGCTCTGTATTTAAGCTCAGGTGCTGCCGGCAGGACCTGCTGCAGCCGTCAGCCCTGCCTGGGTACCTGCTCTGCCGGTGACGATGCCGTCCCTCCGGCGCAGCTGGGTACCTGCAGCTCCCTCCTTGGCTTTCCCAGGGAGCAGCCTGGCTCTTGCAGCTCCCAGTAGTCGGCTCGAGGAAGGGCTGGGGGGACAGACGGGGCTTAAATGCAGCTCCAGGACCCATGGGCTGGGGATGCGTGGCGAGGAGCAGGTGAGGCTGGCTGGGGTGATTGAGGACCCTGGTGCATTTACGGCTCTCACGTTGTACTGATGACATTAAACATGCTCCTTCACAAGATGGTATGTGATAACAGCCCCGTCGAAGATGGGATGGGATTAATGCTACTTCTAAGGCTTGGCATCTGCAGTCACCATGCCAAAGGCGGGGGAAGTGGACAAGACCGTCATGGAGAGATGTCCAGGATAACTGTTCAGCATCAGCTGCTCATGTTCTGCCCCATGCCTTTAGCAAAACCCCAATCTGCAACCCCTCTGTTGAAGGATATGAAATGAGGTCCTGGCAAGAGTACAAGCTAGCTGCACTCAGAGATGATTTTTAGTAGTACTGGCAGGATTACGAGATGCACAAAGGTGCTGGGAAAATGAGGATATGATATAGAGAAGGAATTTTATAGAGTTTGCTTTAGATCTCCTGTGACTTAGGGTACAAGTAATATGTAAGAAAGCGGTATAAAAGCGCAATACATTGCTCTGGCTTGAAGAGTTCTGCAGCTGTCTCCCAACCCAGCTCCTTAAAGCCAGGAGAACACACTTAGTGAAGATAAACATCACTGGGTCAACAGGACCAGCTCCATCATCCCTATTCTGACAGTAGAAATAGAAATTAGACTAGAAAATTTATCCTGAAGTCTTGCAATTGAGCTCAGTGCAGTAATTTAATTAGGGAACACTTTACAATGTTAATAGATATTTGCTTTCTCTCTCTCTCGAGATCCTGAATGTTTAACCACCAAATTGGGTCTTCCCTGTCTTGCAGATCTGCAACAGATCTGGAGATTCCCAATAGCCTCTCACTGGGGGGAGAGGACTTTCAGTTAACGGTCACATGCTCGAGGAGTTCAGACGAATCCAGACAAGTGCAGAAAGCTGCTAGCACAGCCAGAAGGAGGAATGCAGACTTCCACATACATCATTTGAAGATTATGGAAGGTGCTTTTAAAGGTCAGGACTTGCTAATTAAGTTGATGCAATAGGAACTTAACAAAGAAAGTACCACTTACGTACTAGGAGCATTCTTCTCCCATGATTAACTTCTTTGTATTAAGTAGTATGTCTCACGATAGAGTTACTTTACACACTGTTGCCATAGAGCTCTATTGCCTTAGCACAAGCAGCCAGTTAAAAAACATGCATTATTTGTGCTGTATTATGTCTGAGCATAGGACACTACAGAAAGTTAGCGTCTTGCCGCCCAAAACATAACCTAATGTATTTGCGCCAGAGCCTGAAAAACTGTATTAGTATGCACTACAAAACCCTAATGAAACATGTCTAAAAGATTACAGTTTTGGTGTTGATAATCACATTTCCATCTGTCTCCCAGTGCCAGCGGTATTCCAGTTAGCACTGCTCCTTAGAAGTGTGTGTGTGGCAAGACACAACCAGATTGACACTTAATTATTGAGATTTACTTTCTTTACAGAGTATCTTGCATGGAATTTTAAGCTGGGAAAACATTTGGCCAGAACAGACAAAATTAAATTATGTAACGTATAGGTGTTTTGCATCAAAAATGCAGAGTACGTTTTGGGTTTTTGTAAAATGAAAAAAATATATGCAAATGTTTTCACCCTTCAATTTAAAGTAACCTTGGGGCATGCAATGGTTGCACTGCATCCATTTTCAAAGATCTCTAATGTTTCTGCACACAGCATTTAAGCCTTGGACTGTGTACCAATCTCAACATCAGAGAAGAGCATGCAATCTGGAGGCATTTCTGCAGGGATCACTGACTTACCACTAGGAGATTTGTCTTTTTATGTCTTGCTTTGAAGGCCTAATGAACTTAGGAAAAGCAAGAGATCAGAAGGATTTAGGGACCAAAGCCTGGTCGGCTGGACCAGCACAATATTGGCAACAAATGCAAATATTGTGCTGCTCTAGTTACTCCAGTTCGAAGCAGGACAGAGCGGGGGGATGTCCTCTGTCTTTGGTCATTCTCTCAGACCAAGCAAGCCACCAACTCCAGGCCAAGCAGGACAGCCAGGGGAGAAGGGCAAACAGACTTGTACGGGCTGGGTATCGGAGGCCGAGTTCAACCCAGCTCACTGCAGCAGCATCAGGGCTGTCTACACACCTGCCTAGGGAAAGAAATTGTGTTTGTGCTGTAATTAATTTGCTGCAATTAGCTTGTAGTGATTACTTGAGCACACAAGTTAGGAGATTTTTTTTTTTCTCTCCTGACAAAATCGCCTCTGCAGCACCCTGGGTGCAGCTTGCAGGAAGGCACACACAGGCTGCAGAAAGGAAGAATTTGGGGGGAAGGAGGCTCAAAAAAGTCAGGCTGCACATGCAAGAATGATGTGCCCTATTTCTATAAATCATTCTCACTGTAAAAAGGCAGTTTAGCTTCAGAAACACTGGCGTCTTATGTTACTACCCAAACCACAATAAATGAAACAGCCCCACAGCTATGAAACCTAAGGAGATGCTTACTCATCTGTGAACAACCCATTCTCCTCCACACATGAAAGGCATTAATGCAAGAGCACTAATTAATCATATAGAGCTTCTTCAGTATCTTTTACTGTCCCCAGCGAGTAAACAATTAGATTCTGCAGTGCATCTGACCCTTCCCTTCTCAAGACCGAAGGCACAAGCACACCCCGCAGCCCAGCCGGGGCCGATGCTCCCGACGAGCGGAGCTCCAGGCAGCCTCCGGGATGTGGAAAAGCAAAGGTCTCTCTTCCGACTCGGTTCCTTCTCTCTGTTTAGATCCCCTTAGCAAGGCAGAGGAAATGAGATGCTGCTGGCTGGTGCACTGCAAAGTACAGACCTGGAGCACAGCGCAGGGGATAACTCCATTTTGCAGGCACCTCCCCTCTGCCATGAGCTTTCGAACAGGAGAAAGCTGTAGGCGCAGGAGCCTCCGAACACAACTGCAATGTCGTATACATAAAACGATGCAGGTATTGCATACGTGAGCATATGCAAAGAGAGGCGCACAAATTACCCCACTTGCATATAAAATATTTCTTAAATACGTAACATGAAATCGGCAGGAATGAGTGAAGAAGAGGCAAGAGCACTGAAGGGACAAGGTTTTGTGATTAGCTCCGTGGATTCCCACTCTCCCCCCCAGCAATACAAGGCAGCAAGGTGAAGGGAAAAATCACTTCCAGACAAACTGTACGCTAGAAGCATTTGTAACTTACTTCATTTGTCCCTTCTGCAAGCAGAAAACATTCTTCAAGTATGTAACAGCATCCTGTACATCTATTTGAAACAAACGTCAGCACCGGTCGGAGTCTGTGCCCGCTGCTGTCACGGGTTACGTGGCCAAAGCTCCGTAGGTGTCCCCTGGGCCACAAACTGCCATTGCTCACCACACACATGAGCGGGGAGAGTTTTAAAAGCACTAAGTGCTAACTTTGAATAGGTCTGGTGCTTCTCTCTCTCTTTCCCTACGCCACTTCAGCTAGACTAAACCAAGCACAAACAAAATGCAACAGGAAGGATTTTCAAAGCAGATAAAGACAGTTGGGCAAACTTTATAATTCAATGTGAGTTTTGTGGCTGTCTCCTACCTGTCACAGCTCAAGTGTACGAGTCAGGGACTTTGCCCCACATTGCCTGTAACCTCTGTCATCACACATGATGATATTCATATTCATTTCACCAAATATGAAGATGACCAATTGGATTGCTCTGTTCCGTCAAGTCAATTAGCCCAGCTATTATAGAGATGTAGCATGTCCCTTTGATTAAATGCCAAATGAAGATAAAGCACTGCACATTGCCTATTAAGTATATTTGCCAACAGATTTCATATGTTACGGCAAAAAAAACACCAAACCCAAATCCCAGGAGTCTCATTTCTCCTTAGAATAGAAGGGGTCTATTTAGTCTTTGCTGCTGGCAGGCAACATAACATGCGTTTCTGTGAAGCAACGTTTATTATTGATCTTCCTCCTTATTTAGGAGAATTATTTCCCTTCTCTCCTGAAGATTTGGAAAGAGTCTTTTAAAAATAAATCTGTTCAGTTTGGGCTTTAATTGCCTTTGCAAGGTAAAAGAATTATTTCCACTGACAAAAATAGGTTTGTTTTCACTAAAAGGGTGACCCTAGCAGTGAGGTAGTGAGGGATTTCAGAGTCCCAGATGAGATGGTAATTAAGAAGCCAGTTACACAATATTATCATCGTGAAGAAAAGCCAAAGCAGCTTTCCGTGGCACCGGTCCCTGCGGCGCGTGTCGCGGAGCTGCAGCAGGAACGCCCTGCAGCTGCCTGCAGCCCATGCTCCGCTCCAGCCAGCCTCAGAAGATGAACTTCTTCCCCCAGTAGGGAAAGATATGAAAAACAGAACCCTGTCAGCAGCAGATTAAGACTATTTTTCTTCCTCTGGCATCACAAGGTCCCCTCCACAAAAAGCCTGCTCCCACTTCATCCCACGGGCTCATTTACAAGTAGAATGGCTTGTACTGACGGAGTCCTACAGGTACCAGCACTGGCTTCAGGACAATTACTTCTTAGCATGTGCTGCCTGCCACTTAATGACTTGAAATATTGCCTTTCCCCAAAATATGGTTCAGCATAGGCTTACAGTGAAGCTGCCTTGATTTCACATGCACGTCTGCCACTCCAGACTGGTCTGCCGTACAAACCCTTTGGGTGTTGCTTCCCTCAGAGTGAGACAGATCAAGGTTACCGAGCAGCACCTACAGCATCCTCTGCTACAGAGCTTTGTATCTTATGGGCTACCATATTACAAATATACAATAATAGTAATAATTCTATGAACATATAAAATGACATTTGCATCACAACCGCAGTTTTCCAAGTGACGTGCCCAAACATCTCTCACCTGAAGCACAGAGCGCTACTCAACACCAAAATGCAGAGCTTTGCTTTGGTTTATTAAGGTATAGAGAAGCGGATGGAGGACACAGATTAATCATCTATGTACGATTTGTTAACTTGGCAGAAAATTCACAAACCTGCAGGCCACGGTGGTGAGCTGTGGATTAAATTAACTTTCCCTGATGCGGAGCCAGTAGCAGCAGGTCACTGCTCTTCCTTGAGATGCTGGAGAAGTGAATTTGCACCTTGCTGGGATTCCTGGCAAATGAACTGATGGATCCATACACATCACTGCTCCCTTCCAAAGACACAAGAGAGCCTCTAGCCGAGTGTGCACAAAAAGGAAACGTCAAAGCCTGTTATTTCAGAGATGCAGAAGCAGGGAAATGGCCACAGTCTCAGAAGAATTGTGCTACTACACATACATAAAACAACCAGATTGCTCTTTAAAAAGGTGGTGCTTAATCTCCAGCAGCATTCACAAGACAGGTTCTCTGCATGCAAAGTGCACTCACCGAGTTTGTGTAACAGGGCACAGCGAGGTTTGTTTTGCATTGCTCGTAGTACCTACGTGAAACCGGATCATGTTTATTGCAGCTCTTTGCATTGCAGCGGGTTAGGTAAGAAACCTGGTCTCTTTGTGCTGACTGCAGCAGAAAAACTAAAATCCTTGCGAGCTCCCTCTTCCCAGTGGATAGAATTACTTTTTTTTCCGCTCCCCCCAAAGCCAGTGAGGGATAAACACCTTCCCTATAGACGAGCACCAAAATGCTGCGGACTGGGATCCGGCTGGGGTCTGCGCAAACAGCGTTCCTTTTGGACAGTTAAGGCTGGTTTTCGGTCGATTTTTTCCTCCCTGCGAGCAAGGACCCCCCGAGCCGCAGTCCCTGCCTCGGGGCCCCTGGCTGCGAAGCTGTCGGCCGGGGGTCCTGCACGGGCGGTGGGACCCCGGCTGGAGCTGGAGGGGCTGCCAGAGACCCCGAGCACCCGGAGGGTCTCCAACCCATCCAGCTCCTAACGTTCCCTGCAGACCTTGACCCAGCTGAACGCTTCGGCTCTCCCGGCGCAAACGCGGCTGCAAACTTACAGGGTTTTCCACTGCGGGGAGAGCGATTCGGTCCAAACCCTCTGCCCACCTGGCAGGGAAACGCCGGAGCTTGGCGGGAGACCCGCGGCTCGGCAGCGCCGGGCTCTGACGGCGAGCGGCTGGGGAGGTCGCCCGGTGCCAACCGGTGCCTCGGCGGAGGTCTACCGGGGCACGGAGGAGGATTTTTGCCCCAGCACAAAACTCAGCGCCGGTAACGCCCAGACGCCGGCGAGGGCTCACCCTGCCACGGGGCTGTGGCTTCCAGCCCGGAGCCGGCCACACGGCGAGGGCAGCTCGGGGGAATGTGTGACGGTCAAGCTCGGTGTCCTGAAACCAACCTCCGCACGCCGCCTCTCCGCCGTCTCCCGGTGTACGGCCCGGCAAGTTCAGGCGTTGCTGCCGGTCCGGTCCCACCGTCCTTCCCGCAGCTTTCCCGGAGGGCTGCCCGCTCCCAGGAATGGCCGGTGGGCAGACCGAGGTCTGGCTTTGGGTTCGCATCAGCAATAGTCGATAAAGCGAACGGCTTCCGTCTAACCTGTAGGAATCCTACTGGCAGGGAAAGGATTTTACGCTTTCGTTTTAGTTTTCTTTGCTCAGTGAACCGTTTGTTTCTCTGAAGACAAAGAGGGAAGGAGAAAATTCATCCGTCATACAATCCCCATGATTCATTTTTTGCTGCTCTTTATGTGTTGACACAAACCATGCTGGAGAAGGTGAAGAAAGTATGTTTATTTCTGATTGAAGACTGATTACATCACTATCATGGATAATGTAATAGAATAATTTCATACTCTTGGGAGAAATCTAAGAATAAATATGAAAAAGTATTTGTTTCCACTGTCTCTGAAGATGAGTGATGATTAAGTGCTGTATTTACAGGATAGTTATCATACTCTAGACTCTGTGCTGAATAAATATTATCTTGAAAGGGTAAAAAAATCCATTGAAATATTTTAACTCACCACAAAATTAAAAAAAAAAAAATCCATGTATTTGTCCAAAGTGAAGGTTAGTTACATGTTAATTATCGAATCCACACAGGATCATTGTCCAAGAAAGCATCCTCTCCTCGCTGACCAGCTCCTCTGCAGAAGAAGCCTTGGTGGTTTTCTTTGTCTCGACTGACAAACTACTACTGGTTCTTCAGGCTGCAAGACAGACACGAAGCAGAAGTCACTCCCCACCCTGCCATTCCTGCTCCAGAGCTGGTTTCTGCGCACCAGCCCACGCGTCTGTCCCCATCTTAGCCCAGGCAACCCCAGCAAAGAGCCTACCCAACCCTGCAAAACCTGCCTCGGTCGTGACCCAACGCGGTTTTGGCCAGTGAGGAATTTCTCATTCAGCAAGCGTTGGCGATCTCGGGTTTACGCTCCGAGAAATCAGGCCGCTGTTTATGCGTTGCGTTAAAATAATTAATCTGTACACCCGACACCACGAAACAAAGTTGCACGAGCCATTCTGGGGCTTTCAAATTATGATCAAAACAGAAGATATCAGAGATAGCTTTATTTTCACTTACATTAAAAGGGAAGGGAGAAAATGTAATCCTATAATGAGAGAAAGTATTACACACTCTCTCTTCATAGGCAGTGTAATTACTCAGCTGCTCTCTGGAACTGAAATAATGACAAATTAAAATGCCTTTCGATTCCGTCTACCTTTTATAACTATTCATCTTCTGGAGTTATTATCATTCTAAAGGCTTCTTTATATTTTAGGCATCAGCCACTATATGTTACGGAAAGCGCGTGGAAATTGTTACATCTCCTGACAAAAGTTGCTGTCGTCAAGGTAAGAAAAAAATCATTTGGCTTGGTTGTAAAGTGCACAGTACTACTCAAGTGTTTACTATAATTTCCTGAAATTTATTGGAATTCTTACATCAAAGAGTGCATTTGTTCTGGGTGAGGATGCGCAGGAGGGAGCTCAGCCTCGCAGCACCAGGGATGGGGCTGCAAAAGCCCGGGGGAAACAGAAGTAACATTTTGCATAAAGCCTGACACAAACAAAGTCAGTCCAGGAGCCACCAAAGCCTTCCTCTAGTTCTGTCTCCTGCTTTTCAGCATGAATAAACATCCAGAGCCCCCGGAGCAGGGACAGCCGCAGAGGCAGAGCACCCACCTCGGAGCGAACACCCAGGACCCGCATCCGCAGCACCCGGGGAACGGCCCTGCCTTCGCCGCTCCTCCTGCGCACGCGTTTGCTATGTCAGATACCGCAACCGGGAACGTGTTTCAGTCCCAACAGGCTGTAAATACTTGTTTATGCTTTCTCAAATAGATTGGAAAAAATATGGAAATGCAATCATGGTGAAGGGTGACATTTCTCCAGGCATGATATTTACAATATTTTGATTAGCGCTGATTTCTGAATAGCCAAACGGCTTATGTTAATAAATACCCTATTCCAATTAGACATCTGTGTTCTCAATCTGAAAAAAAAAAAAAAGGGGGGAGGGGGGAATGCACAGGCACCAAGCCTGCTGTCATTTGCTCCTCAGCAGGCCATTAATTGTCTGGGCTTTCACAGGGTGCAACCCAACGACTAGGTGAAGGGCTGTGCAGAAAGGTCTTTGAAGCACACCTTCCAAACTAGAAATGACCATTCTCAACCCCTAGGAATTCATTTTGACCAGATACTGCGCTCCTTTGGTAGGTTGAATTGATCTTACCCTAACGATAGCTGAAGGATTGGGTCCCCTCTCTGCAAAAATCCTAAAATTAATCAGAAAGCATGAGTTTGAAAGGGAAACCTAGACATGTGTTAGCATCTATGAATGTGTAAATGAGTGGTTATAAAGCCCCACAATACATTTGTGAGCTCTAGATGTGGCAGAGAGGTCTGGCTGATCAAAGAGACAAAATAAAGGCAAGAAGATAAAAATCTTCTTTATGGAAGTGGGAATCATTATACTCAATATAGTCAGACTCTTAATTACTAGGGCTGGATCTCAGCCTCCAGTCGCTGACAGCCAGAACGGTGGAGGACAGCTC
The DNA here is from genome assembly GCF_000737465.1 of Haliaeetus leucocephalus. Lineage (NCBI taxonomy): Eukaryota > Metazoa > Chordata > Aves > Accipitriformes > Accipitridae > Haliaeetus > Haliaeetus leucocephalus. The sequence goes on along the minus strand of NW_010972598.1, from coordinate 10,315,293 downwards.
ACAGCTCTCGCTATCCGGCACATTATTATAGCATTTGATATATTTGCAACCAGCCCAGAGATGGCACTTACATCAAATGTGGGTCTGAGCTCTGGTACTCTGCCAACAGCATCTTTGGTCCTTTCATCCGCAAGCCCCTCAGGAGCTACTTCAGACCTGGAACTGGGCTCTCCGATGCATCGTCCCCAAACACAGCTCTCTTCTCCTGGATGCAGTGACGAACACAGCACCCTGTGCCCGGTCCCACTGCCCGTGCGTGCTAATTAAAGGAGGGAAGTGCTTTTTGCAAAGCCCTAAGTTAATATTCCACACAAGCGTTTCTTTGACGCCAGAATTTGAATATCCTCTGGCTTCTTCCACAACTATCCGGGACTTTAATTCTGTTGTTTGTTGCAAACCACTTTTAGCAGTGATTTTTCACCTTGACAGTTTACACAAACCAGGAAAAGAGGGAAGTTTTGTTTCTTGCAGCCTATGGCAAGCAGTAAGGAGCAAGGCTGGCATGTGATTCTCTCGAGAAATTTGGGAGATAATGTGTGCCCTCCTTCCTGCAGCTCCTCAGGAGCCGGTGTTTCAGCTGCCACTGGTCCCCATAGAAACGGAGCTGCTGGTGCTGACCACGGTCCAGCCGAAGCGGGCACCGGCACCGCCGCCTGCCTTGCACCTTGCTGGTCATTCTGCTGCTCTTCTGCTCGTCGCAGGGAGGAGGAAGGGAGAAGGGGAGATTAAAAAAAACCCCACATCTATTTCTGGAAAGCAAGTCAAACAATGACTCAATCATCTCTACACAGTTCATAAATCCCTAATTAAAGGTTTAGTGCTCCTCCCCGCCGCAGATGTTCCAGAGTCCAGCCACATTTCAAAACCTTCTTCTGGGCCGGCGCGTGTGCATGCAGCCACCAGCGTCGCTTATCAGAGCTGCGAGCTGAAGCTCTGCTTCCTAGCACATTTAAAAGCAGTCCTCGCCCAGCTGCTCTGTGTGAATGCACAGTGCCATCAGAGCGAAGACGAACACTGCCTGACCCCTGACGTAAACAGGCTGGATGCCAGATTTGTGATGCCTTAAAAGAAATATTCTCCCGTATCCAACTCTCACCCCAGTTCCTGACTTTATGATAGGATAAAAAAAGGATGCATTTTTCCTTTCTTTTCAAAAATACGGCTTAAAGTACATGCACCCTGAAGAAAAAAAATGGGAGCTAGTAGACATTATCTTGCTTTGCATATTCATTGGCCAGAGGGATAAGGACTAGCTCAATATTAGCTACCTCCTCCTGCATCTTTTATTCAACACCAAAAATAGCAGCCAAGACACTTTCAGCTTTCCTCCCAACCCCCCATTTTCCCATCTTTTGGTCAAACAAATCCAGCCAGAAGCATTCAGGTGAGCCCCTGAAATTCCTGTAAGCAAAGAGCTGAGCTCTCCCTGCCAGACACCCCCAAAGGAAGACCAGGTCAGCTGCAGGGTACGCAGCCTTGAATTCCTGCTTTGCTAATGGAGCTCCAGCACCATTAGCGCCCGCGCTGAGAAGCGATGGAGGTCCAAATAACATGGGCTGCTAAGCAGTAGTTCAAGGGCTGCTATATAGCGGGTTATTTAAAGCAACTCTAGCAGCGGCTCAGTTGTGTGCTGCTCTCTGGAGAGCTCTCAAGAACTGTAATAAATATCCACAACTTGACTCATTCCTCATAAAAGTTCTTCTCTCCTAAAGCAGCTTTTCAGAAGACTCGCCTACCTGCTATTTTTTGGGTGCTACCAGCTTCCAGCCTGCAATCACCTTCCCTGCTAACCTGTCCCAGAGCAAAATCCCTTTCCTTTACAAACTGCTCCCCCCGCCCTTATTTTTTTAATTATATAAAGTGTGACAGCTACATAAAATGTTTTGTTGCCTTGGCAACTGCAATCCACTGGCTTCAGACCGAGTTATAAGGAAGAGGACAGTCTTGACACTAACCAACAACAACGAGAACAGCAAAAACCGGTGGGCAAAACACTCGCCAAGGTATGCAGGAGGGCTGGCTCCCTTACCTGGCACCCCAACGTGGAGCCCATCTACGTTTGCTTCACCCCGCGCTTGAGACCCAAAGTGCTGCGATGACCCAGCCGTGCTCTGCACTTCGGCAGAAGTACCAGGTCCGGATTTCAAAATTAACTTTCTTTGCACAGAAGAGGTAATTGCTTGTAGAAAGCTACAAAAACCTAGGTGCAGCTCTGTCAAAATCTGTTGTGTTTCTGCTGCCCTGCACATCCCTTTGCGTTGGGAACAGGGCTGAGCTGAGGGCACGCGTACCTTCAGTCACTCGTACAACAGTCAAGGCACCGTGTAGAATAACTTTTCACAATGTGTTCATTTACAGCACTAGAAATGAAGATTTCTTTGTCTTTGTCTGCGCTGTAGATGATTTCTGTAGTCACGGACATGAGGTCTATGAACTACTTTACCTTCCTGAATTCTTTTGCTACCTGCTATTATCACAAGTGCCCAACCTGTGCAGCCTGCTCTGTACAAACACCGTGTACAAGGTCATCTCTGCTTGCGTGGCAAATAGAAGAACTATGGTCGTGAGACCCCCCTGACTCATTCTGGGGCTGCATCTCTGGGTCCAGCCAGATTTAGCAGACCCCTTAGACTATGGGGAGAGAACTGATTCAGGATAGAAGATACGGGTAACTCATTCCCTCAGTCCCATATAAAGGACAATGAAGCTGCAAAAGCAGCTTTAAACAAGGAGAGTGAAATCTGGTTACGTACTAATTACAGGGTGGGAAGAGCTTTTGTTGTGCCCAAACCCAAGCTGCCAATCTACTGTCTCCCATGCTTCTGCACTTTCCTATAGGTGCTGGATACTTAGCCTCAAAGAAAATTGTGTAAGAATGAACAATGGATGGAGGAAATAGAATAATCAGAGCAATTTCCCATAGAAATTGGTCAGACGAATGTCTCTAATTGGCATTCCATTATTACATTTGTAGCATACTTTCTTTTGAATGTATTACTTTGTTTCCTCTTGTACTGAATACCCATGAAAATCTCTTGGGACCAGATTTAAGTCATTATGAATAAATGATAAGAAACTAAATTTAGAAAGACTGATAAGAATATTAATTTGCAGAAGAGGAAGGTCCTTAAAAAAAAAAAAGCGGGAGTCCTGCAGGCCTCTGTGCCACTCTGGTGTTCCCTGCACAGGCTGGCTTGATCCTCACCAAGATGAAAGCGAAAAGGGCCTTCCTATCAATAATTCATGTGCTTTCAGAGCTCCAGAAAGCTCTGGGAACGGCTGTGACTTCCACCAAGCCTTGACACTAAAACAGTGCAATGCCATTTGGCTTGCTGGCTTCCCAGTGAGATGGGCTGGGACACCGGGAGCCTCCGTAAACCAAAGCCAGCCCTCTCCGCACCGCGTGCTGCTTCCTTCCCGACCGCCCCGTGTGTTCCGGACAGTATTTGTCTGTACCCTGCTGCTTTATCACCACCTCCCTGGTTCCCCAGCGTTTCTGCTCTGGAAGAGCTGTTCTTGCGAGTTTGAGCAACTGCGGGAGGTTTTTCTGCTGAACAGCAGCAATCCCTCCTGCCACAGAATGGGATTCCCGGTTTCCCCATCCTACAGCCTGGCCTCCTGCCATGCACACTCAGTCGGGGAGTTGAAGGTCTTCTTCCCCATGGGCAGCAATAAACAAATGTGAATTATTGTCTCAACTCCTGCTGATTCTTTACCCAGATACTCCCTCCAATCCTGAGCTCTGCAGTGAATGCACTCCCTGTTAGGCTCCTACTCCAGCTACAGAACAAGAGATGAAGCAGAAAGATCCTTAGTGTTTGCAATTTTTGTCAGAGTAAGTTGGAAGAAAACATTCGGGAAAGCAATAGATGCAGAAGGAATTATCTTTCTGCAGAACTGCCTAAGTGTGGAGATGACACTCTTCTAATTGCAGGTGATTGAACAACAAAAGCAGAAGGCGTGGGTATGAAACAGAGGATGTGAGGCACCCTCTCGACACCAAAAAGAAGTAGCGCATCTTTTCTGCACATCTCTATTTCCCATCCATGAGGCTGCTCTGATTTAAAATGAACTCCTTTATCCTTTGCAATAATACCAGCAGCAGCAACAGCAATAATAATACAAACTCAGAAGGACTGGCAGGGGAAGGATAAATTACAGCTCTGTGCCCAGGCAGCACATCACAGCTGCTCTCATTCCAGGTTTCCGACGGGAAGAGCTGTCAGCTCTCTTTTCCAGCAGTGGGAATTTGTTGCACTGGGTACGGACACCAATCCCGCCTGCACCGTCCCGCACACTGCGCACGTAACCTGGAGGAGCAGGGACGCGCCGTCAGTTAAGCATGCTAAAAAAAGAAAGGGAGATGGAGGCGGCAAAGGACTTACTGAAGGTCCCAGATTGCTTGTGGCACAGCCTAAAACCACGTCTCGCTTGCCTGACCCCAGCCCTCTTCTCCACAAACCTTCTAGACTGGGAGGTGTGCTGGATCACCGCGGCCACTCAACAACTGCCTCTCCTTCCACTTCACCCATCCTTTGCAAAGAGAGCGAGGGAGAACACCACCTCATCAGAAAGTCTGATACCGTCAGTTCCTTCCGCTAATTGAGATCCCAACTATGACTCCACGCTGAGGTCCAGGAAGGGTAGCATTTGGAAGACAGTCAAACGCTCCGTGAATAAATAGGATAGAGCTAACGTTAATAATACCGGGAATCTTTGAAGGTCTAACATCAGCTGGGGAAGGTCTGCATTTATCCTTTGGTAGCTTACGCAAAAGTAGACATGAGTACTTATTGCTGGTTCTGATCATCCTGCCTCATCTTTCAGACTGCCCGTAAAGCTACCTGAAGTATTTCAGTAAGTAATGACACCTTTTATGTCCCTCTTCTAATCTGGGCAGTCCTGAGTGCTTCAGCCTGAAACGGTTCCCAAAGCTCACATGTAAGTGTATTAAGAGAGATTATTTCATTAATCTACTCTCTGGTACCATGTATCTTTATCATTTCATTTTAATAATTTCTACTAATTGACAGAGCAGACTCCCTCCAAGTCTCAAAGTTGGGTAATACATAACTGCTCTAAATCACAGCATAAACATTTTCACTTGGAAACACCTAATCCCATTACTCTCCCAGTGTCTCCTCTGAGGTTTAACACATGAAGGATGCTGCAAACTTGGGATCACTAAGCACGAAGGCTTGTGGCATCAGGACCAGACATCATTAACGTCTTGGGTCACTGCTGCCCGCTTCTTCTTCACCCATCCCAGACCACCAGGCACTGCTCAGTTTGAGGAGAGGATGGGCAGATATTTGGGTTCCCCAGCATCCTCTGACACGTTTCAGTGGGGAGGGACAGCAAACCTATAGGACAGGACACGGCGGAAGAGATGTGCAAAGCTATAAGGTACTCTGTGCTGTAAGTGCATGCGGTGCTGTCTCAAGCAGACGTAAGGAGCGCTCCTGCCCAAAAGCCCAGAACCTCTGAAGGACAAGCTGAGGACAAGGGGCGTTCCTGAGGACGTGCAGAACGATAGCCATGGGTGGGGGGGTTCCTGAGAAAGGGGGCTAGAGGAGAGGTCTGCAGGAGAGAAGGAAGATGTTCAGGAAAGCAGGACATCCCCTTAACACACCTCTCCAGGCAGGAGCCCCCATCCCCAGGACATCTGCAGGCTCACGCCTCTCCAGCCCCAGCCGAGCCTGCAGGACTATCCCAGAGAACGCAGGCAGAAACCCAGGAAACCAGGACAAACCTCCAGCAGCAAAACACAGCAGGCTGCGTGGAAAGCACGAGGAGCTGACAGCAGGTTTCACTGGGGCATGCTGTGACTGGCAAGGAAATTAAGAGCAAACGGCACTCGGCGCTTCGGTGGGACTCCGGGAATCCCATCTGGGCTCAGCCCTGCGTTTCTCAAGCTGGAGGTGCCTCCCGTATCTGTGTTTGCAAAACACCCAGAGCTCCTCAGATGAGAGGGTTATCGGAGCGTAAAGCATTATTTTTATATATATTCATTAGGCAGACACAGAAAGACAGGAGGCCACCGGGAAAAGCACGAAGATACCCACTTGGTCTGATGTTTGGAGCCCTTCAGGTGCGCGTGGTACTGCTCTATCGAATTCAGGGTGACGTTGCAGATGTTGCACGTGTAGCTGCGCTTCAGGCCTGCGAAGAAAACCCAGAGTCATTAATTGTGCACTGGCTGTGCATTTCGGTGTAGGCTGAGGGGAAGCTCAGGGCTGCGCCGGGAGGAAAAACATCTGCATGCCTGGGCTAGAGACTATTCAGAATCAAAATGACAGCTTGAAAGTACAAATGAGTGAAAATGGCTGAAGAAAGGGGGGGGGGGGAAAGCAAAAAAAAAAAGCACTAGCCCTTGCCCCCAGCAAACTTCTAATTAATTAGAAGGTAGTCAGATCTCAAATTTCATTTCCAGTTTCCCAGACATTTCTCTTTACAGTAACCCATCTATTTACTTTTCCAGGCCAGGGTATCCAAGCATTAGTGAAGCCTAAAGAAATATTTTTAAGAGGCACAGACCGAGCAGAACAAAGCAGGGTTCAAAGGCAAATCCCTCCTGGAGACCGCGGTCCCCACAGTTCGTCAGCGCCGGCATCCCTCTCTTGTGACTTTCTCACGAAGCATCATTACACTCAGACTAATGAGCACACGAGGCCCCATTTATTCCTCTGGTTTTTTTGGTAGCGATCGCAATTCAGGGCAATCCCTCATTAATGTATTTAGGAGCCAGATCACTTAGGAACTTGATTTTCCCCCAAAGGGATCCGCTCTGATTTATCCATCGAAGTGAATGGCCGTGTTTGCCGAACGCAGCCGCTGGTGTCCCAATGCCAGTGAGTCGGCAGCCTTTGTCTGAAGGTCAGAGCTGGAAGCCTGGCACGGGTACCAGGTGGCCATCCAAAAACTGGAAGCCAGGAACTCATTTGCCTGACAGATTTACTCTTGGCTGCAATACCTGTCTACAGCCCCTGACCGCAAAGCAGCCCTGGCTTTGCTAATTTTAGCCCTTCACAGATACAATAACAAACAACTATTTATAAAGCTGTTGCTTTTGCTGCTGGCCAACTGAGTACCACTGAACTCAGAATAACATCTCAGTGGGTTCACAGTAGAAACGTTACGCAATTTGTGGGGTTTTTTTTGTGGGGGCTCTGGGGGGGTTTGTTTTGTTTTGTTTGGGGTTGTTTTACCTTCTAACAAATTTCTTAGCTGCCTCTGCTACTTTCCATTTCATTGTTTGTTTGATTGCCACAGTTACAAGTGATTTTCTAAGTAAATATACCGCATTTTATTTTATTGCGATGTAAATTGCAGAGAACATGATCTAAGTGCAGCAGTGCAGTTGGCTGAGCGAGTTAAGGCAGCAGCAGGCAGGGCAGGAGACTGTGCCGAGCTCCGGAGAAGCACACAGGTTATATACACAGGCAAAAAGGAGACAAATGGTATCCGCAGCACCGAACCAAACCACGCAAACTCCCCCAGAGCAACAGAAATGGGGACTGCAACCCATCCTGCTCCCTGGGTCACGGAAGGGCAAAAGCTGTACCCTCAGAAGGGGCCATCGGACCCACGGAAAAGACCCCCCACACACCCCCCCCCGCGGAGCCTGGGTTTAAACAGCATTGCTCTCCTAATTCACTGCTCTGCCACTGGGCACAGATTGCAGGGAAGAAAAAAACCCAGGCAATTAAGCAGATTCATGCATATCTCAAACAGAAGCTGCAAAGCAATTTATAAGCAAAGTCAGAGAAACAGTCTCTCGGCACATTCACTAGAAAACATCCGAGCCGGAGAACTAAACCCAACGATATCAGCCTGTGTTTTGCTTATTCAGCTAAGCTCAAACTTCACGCCTCTGAGACATCCACTGCAGACAAGACATTTATTCACCTGAAGAGTGTGCATGCACAGAACACCAAGAGGAGACTTAGCAGGATTATAATGGCAGGCACTGCCGACGAGAGCATAATAACAAGAGAAGAGCTACTTTTCTCTGAATGCAACACAGAAATATCTCCAAACCGTGCTCAACTAATTGTCACATAAGGTTAAAAAAAGCAAGAGACAGGAGATGATTTATGGATACAATAAAAATTGCTCATTTAAACATTATAATAGCTTTTACATTGCTACCAAAGTTCAGTTTTTTACTGGGGATTGATACTCAGACTGGGACAGTTATGACGGCTTTTCTTCCTGTACCATCCTTTCCACTCCATATTATTTCAGACCTTTTAATAAAGTGAATTGTCCTGGGTGGGTCACAGGGAAGGGGGAAGAAGGTCAGGATTAAGGAAGAATTCCAGGGTTCCAAATGCAACATCTGTACAGACTGGCCTGAGAAAAACAGTCACCTGAGATACACAGAGAGACACAAAACCCGCTGTTCTCAACGCTATTTATTGTACTAAATAGGAAAATTATTTCTTCCTCATTTAACAGCTTGCATCTCAGAATTATAATTTAATGACTTAAGGCTGAGAGTATTTTCAGTTCTCAGCAGGACAAGGAAATCAAGACTTTGTCACCTCTGAAAAGCTGAAAATCTAAAAATAGGAACCCAGCAGACAGGCAGCAATCAGAATTAGAGGTGAAGGAGAAAAGGCCTTTTCCCAAGAGAGTGTGCTGCCCAGTGGCTGCTGAAAATGGCTGATATTATTTTTGATTCGTGTCAGTTTAGATTTCCTGGAAAAATGCAGAGTTTGGTCCATTTCGGAAGCATTTATTCTTAGTGCCCTGGATGCACTCCTCTTTCCCTCTGGAGAGGGTATTAGCCTGCCTAGCACATTATAGATCAAGTAATTATTTACACACTAATGTTCTATTTTGCCTTCTAGACAGGTTTTCACCCAAAACATTCCTCAATGACTTTTGCAATCACAGAAGAACACGATGCTGCCGGGGAAGTTCCTCCACACCTGCAAAAGCTGCAAAAGCAGATTTAATTTGTTTCTTTCTCTCTCTTTTTTTTTCTTTCTTTTTTTTTTATTTCTTTCTCCATCCATAAGGAAGTGACCTGGGCCAAGAGAAGGACCACTAGCTGCGTTCGAAATCTATTTTTTGGTGGAAGAAATGAGAAACCTCTTTTAGGAGCTACGGCAACAACAAAACCAGATATTGCAGAAGGGAACAGAGTGCGGCTGAACGTACATTAAATGCCTGTTTCCCTTCTGGACATCCCTGAGAGAGCGAGCAATCTGAGGGCTCTTACTCCTGGTATGTAGGGCAAAGCCTGACATGAATTAAGCATATAAACGCAGATCTAAGTGTTTCCAGACCCTGATTCTGTTGTCTCCCTTACTATGCTGAGTGTCAGAGAGTGGTTTCTTCTCTCCTCCTCTCTTTTGTATTTTAACATCCTAATAATTCCCTTGGCATCACAGACTGCATTAGCATCACTGACATTACACGTAGATCGGCATTTCAGTAAACCATTGATGCTAAAGCAATTTCTGTCCTGTCCTCCTAGAAAAAAAGAGAATTGCAAATTTTAGAGTCTCTGCGGTCGTGTTTCTGCTTTGCACTGATTCACTTCCATGAAGATCTGAACAGACCGTTTCAAGCTTAATTGAAGGGCTGCGCTTAAAAATACCGGAGTTGTGGGATTCTTAGCACAGGCTGCTGCGCTCTTTAGGAGCAGTTTTAATGTACCATGTAATAGTCTCTTTTGACTTTCTACAGTATTATTTCTTTGCAGAAATTGCTAAAACAATTCATTTAGAACAAGTAATGTATGGCATTCTCAAATCTGATCAGTTTATGCTTACCATAATTAACTACATAGGCTATATACACACTTACCATTCCCCAGCTGTACCTACAGACTCCCAAAAAATCACTTGTTTGAAGTTCAAAAACCCCCCCACTAGCTATACTAACAGTCCCACTTTTCTCAAACATCTCTCACCTAGAAATTTGGCCCAACATGAAGTTGAACATCTTTAAAAAATATTTCAAAAATATTCAGGTGAGTACTTGAAAACACCAAGCAAGTGATAAAGCAGAAGCATTTAAATAGTCACCTATATTTTTATGTGTCGTGATGTGGCACGGAACAAAAATCAAATAGCAAATATGCTTCTGGATTCTCTCCTTGCTGAATTTATTCTTGATGCAGCAGCAATGGTGTCATAGTCAAACCCTCTGTCCACAGCTCCCGTCTCCTTTATTAAGCCAACAGGCGTCAGAAACCACATACATTCGTGCCACAACACAGAGGAAAGGATGGAAAAGGTAATGGATGGCTGACACGGGCTGTGCGTTAGCACCTTGCTGCAGACTGAGCCCTCGGACCATGCCGTGATTGCTGCATGGCAGAGATCAGGACCGGGGGAAATAAGAAACCGGTAATACTTTAAATTAAGGTAATAAGGTTCTAATGCTGAGCAGCTAATTTAACAGCATACATTAACAGCAGCCTTATTGAATCTTAATTACTTGTGTAGGTGGAAATGCCATCAGCGATTACAGTTCCTAACTGGGGACACTGATTTTTTTCCACCAGCATGTCAAGGCTGCTCATGATGATGAACAAGGGGGAATCCTGTCCCCCCTCCCCGCATCCAGCGCTGGCACCGCTCCGCTGCAGCAGCTCTTCCCACCGGCTGGAAAACGCAGCCACGGAACGGGCCGATCCTGTGAACTCGCTCGTGCTCAGCAGACTCACACAGCTTCTAGCGCACACGGCTACGTTTTCAGCTGGATGGAAACGTTGCCGGGGCTGGACCAGCCGGCTGGGAAGATGCCAGAAGCCGGACCGCGCTCCCCAACGCCGCGCTGTCCCGGCGCAGCTGTGCACCCCTGCGCCCAGGATCGTTGTTCCTGCGGCAGGACCTCTCAGCTGAAATCCAGCATCCCGAAATGGACTTGTACGGGAAAAGTCTTGAGCGTGACATTAACTCCACCGAAACAAGACACGGAGAAAGGAAATCAGCCTCAGATGAACTGCAGGATGAAACCACAGGCACCAACAACCTCCAGAATATCAAAATTAACAGCGTGTGATCTCACTGGAGCTCACCAAAGCTGCCAACTTGGCCAAAACTGTGGTTTCATCAAATGCACCCAACCAAAGCGCGTTGGAGTTGAGTATTAGCGCAGCAGGCAGTCTGCAATAGGAAGGTGGTCCCAACCAGAGCAGCCTGTGCTCTCTCTCTGTTCACATTTACTTTGGCATCCTCATGACACATCAGCATTCCCTCCCCTGCATCATGACATGCATTCATGTAAAATTGAATGTGCCCCTATATCCATTAAATAAAATATTAACAAGTCAAGTCATTAATGTCCTTATGCATAAAATGCATTAAAACACATTCCAGGGGAGTACGTGTTAAATTGCTTTTTACTAACCAAAAGTGACAGCACAGAATGAAAAGTATTTATAAGGCATACAAAGAAATTATGAGCTGAGAAGGAAAATGAAAATCAGCTCTTTGCCTGATTTTGCAAGATAGCATCTGCAACTATGACAATTTACCTGAAAATACAAAGGCTTCAGGTGACAACATCCCCATGCAGCTGTCCCGATCCTGCTTTTACTGCAGAGGCTGCTGTATTCTATTTTAGGGATTCACAGTGTAATCCCCTTGAGAGGCACCAGTTTCTGCACCAGGGCCTGGTGCTTTTCTTGTTCACCAGGGACCAAGTGCCCCAGGAAGAAGACCCACGTTCCTGCAGTTTACAGGATCCCATCTAATCCGCTCCAGGTACACAAGGCTGGCCCAGAATCTGTCACCATTGCTATGTAAAATTCAAGTTTTACTGGCACGCATCGAAGAGAGCCCAGGGTGCCTCGGCAAGTCATTTGTTTTCACGCAATAAGGTGCTGAAGCTCAGGTTATAAACACTGATGAGATGACGGAGGGTTTGTCTGTACATTAAGTCTTCTGCTCATTTTGTTCATTCAAAGGTTTACATATAGGGAGGGGAAAGGCCGAGGGCACACCAAATCCGTGTAACAAAGCCCAGACTTTCAAGCACTGTACCAGCCTGCAGAGAGAGCGCGTTTTGCTGTGGGGTTTTGGCTCCGCACCAGCAATAAGCAGGGTCCGTTATTAATTAAATTCCCCACGAATGAGATCTGCCAGTCTCTGCTGCGAAGCCTCTGCCCCTGCAGAGCCCACCTGCATCAGAGGAGGAACGAAAAGAGAGCTCAGCGACGGATAATGCCAGACGTGAAGCAAAACTGGTGAAATGTGACCCGATGGAGCAAAACCGCCCTTCTCTTTCTGCCTGGCGCAGGCTGTGGGAAGGCGAGAGCTGCCAGACGGAGCCGCGCCGGTGCCTCCGACGGAGCAGCTTCTGCTCAGTGTTGCTGAACAGGCGCAAGCTGTCGGGGGAAGAGCCCAGAATTCAGGGCTCGTTACCATACCCACCGCTTTTTGTCTTTTTATGATCCGCTCCAGGATCAGGCTGGGGTGCAGCGGCAGCCAGAGGAGGCAGCTCTGCAGGAATAAAACTCTCCATTTCTTAGTTTTTCAGCGTATGTCCGCGTGCTCTCCTAACGAGTAAGAGCAGAGGGGTTTCCAGGCCAGCCCTGGGAGCAGGGGGTCCTGGACCAGCTCTGCTGGTGAGGCTGGAAAGCCACACGAAGCTGCTCGGCTTGACCGGAGCAGCAGCTTGCACTGCCCATCACCCAGAAAAAAGCACCATCCACTCAGCCAAAGTGCGTGCTGCGTGACCGTGCACTTGCATATATTGCAGCTTTAACTCAAAACAGACTGCAGAAATGGTGCTGTTAGCGAGGTTTCTTTTTTCTTTTCTTTTTTCTCCTCTTTCTCATTTCTGAGAAGAAAATAAGACTTCAAAATTGCAGGATGAGCACTTGGCGAGAAGAATCAATGCTTTTGTTCCCTATAAATATCAGTTGTCCAAAAATATATCTCTATTCTTATTTCTCCAAATAGACATTCATATTTATCAATAAATATTTTATTATAGTCATTATCAAAACATCAAAGGCTGCTGAAATGTTGTACTTCAACTGACACTGCTTGTTCCAGGCTCACACAATGCAGCAAATGTTCGTCTCCCACAGCAGTCAAAATAGAATTAATATTTAAGTTGTGATGGGAGAAGCCACTGGGGATACCGTGGAAAGGAAACGAGTTTGCGTTCTAGCAAAGACCGAGGTAGCAAAACAAGCGCCGAGCAGGGAGAGCACACGGCTATAATCCCTACCACGTACTGCCGAACACCAAACCTGCCGGACATCGAAAGCGATGGTCAGACACGATTTCGCTGACAACCTGGGACAGACCGCCACTGGCTATCTCTGAACTGCCACTGTTATCATTTCTCTTGAAGTCAGATATGATTTTACCTGCCAAGGTAAGGCTATTTTCTCGGACAGAAGGCAGATCTTGTTCCGCGTTGGCTGTTGCAGAGATCTGCTCTAGCCTCACAGCTAAACACGTACAGGAGAGCGTATCACAGCCCCTAGTTAAAAAAAACTGTGAAAAAGAGGATTACCCAGCCATACTGCTATTCCAGCAGCAGAGGCAAGCTTTGCAGGACACCATCGGCAGGCTCAAGGACATCCTCCCTGGCTCACCGAGTCTGGCTGTGCAGCTTGTCGACCTCCATAAACTGCAGACTCCAAAATAACAGCCTGGAAGTGTCCAACCAGAGGACCGAAGCTGCCTTCCCGCTGTACCCGGGGATGTGTACATACAGCCACGGTGCTGCTTCGCAGTCCCCCTCTCCCGCGATCGATAGCTGCTGGCAGGACCACACTAGATTCAGCTGCAAATCTCAACCACGCGCAGAACCACCATAAAGTTAAAAACCAACACGGGCTGATGAGTACGTAAAGCCCTCCAATTTCAACTCTCCTAGGCACCAGCTAAATGAATAAAACACTTCACAATTGATTTATTTACAGTTAATGACATCCTCAGCCACTCTTGAGCTTGGCACAGTTCAAAGTACTAAGCACTTCCATGTTACTGTCCCAGGTTTTATTTCCCTGCATATTTTCAACAGCGGGCAGTGACTCAGCCACATGAATCATTTATGGCATTGTGAGTCACACTAGGTAGCACACGAAGGATCTGGATAACCATTACAAGGTTTATTTGAGATCAAGAAATGCACAATATACTGCATAGTCATTAGTATTTAAAGGAAAATTATTTCATTTAGCAAAGAGTTAAAAAAAAAAGGTATTTTAAAATGTTAATGCAATGTCTTGCTGGCAAACCAGACTTCCTCTCCCGCATGGTTTTGAAAATCAAACCTGCACTTTTTCCTCAGCCTGCTTCAGTCAAATACATTGTGTGCGCAGAGGATTATAATCAAGACCACAGAGAAAAATTTCAACAGGAGGCTCGTACCTCTCCTCCTGCAATTACCCCTCTATGTTAAAGAGGCGCTTGGTTCAGAATTCAGTCTTAGCCGCATCCTCAGCCGGTATAAATTAGCACATCTCCATCGACAGGCACAGTGTGATGGAGCTGGTCCTTCATCGGTGCCAGGCGGCAGCTGCGACCCGGAGGGACCGGGGATGCTCGGGGGCTCCAGCAGCCGCGGAGGGGCTCCGCGTGAGGTGGGGTCCCTCCAGGAAGGGTGCAAAGCCCAAATCCAGGTGACCCTGGGGCGCAGCCCCCGCAGGGACCCCATGGGTGCCAGCACCCACAGAGCCGGGAAGGCACATGGCTTGACCTCCCGGCGGGGCCGGGATGGACGGACGGACAGACAGATGGACGGATGGACGGCTGCTCTTCCTTCAGTGGGAACACGGAATACTTGTGTTTAACACACCCATGGCAAATGCTCGGTTTCCCTTTTCTGCTGCTGACCAAGGGCCGTTGCAGTGTTTTACAAGCACTAATTAAATCACAGAAGACAGCTAATGCCCAGCTCTCCATCAGGGAGATGTAGGGAGTGCTCTGCCTCCAGCAACAAATGTCCCCGTCCCCATTTCCCTGCGAGGCCCAGGGCTTTAACGCGTTCTCCTCTCTCAGCAAACAGGGATAGGCCTGGAGGACAGAAGTGTGCGCTAATGGAAGGGACTATTTTGGGAAGAGGCAAAAGAAATACCTAGGAAACAACTTGTAAAGGATGCTGCTAAAACTGCAGACCGTCATCTTAGAGGAGGGGATTTTTTTGTTTTTTTACGGTAGTGGGAACCTCATAAAGCAGTAAGAGCACCACGGTCACCCCTGCACCCCTTGACCAGAGGAACAGTGACTGCGGCGAGGACAGCATCGCTGCGGTGCCCAGATCCCACGGGGAGCAGGTCCTCGCTCTCCGCGTACCGGCTCTCTCACCTCTCAGCTCTCCCAGGTCCAGGGTCTTCCCCAGCTGCTCCAGGAGGTCGGCCCTGGCCGCGTTCTTCTTGTGCTTTTTGCCATCGTAGTGCTGCTGTGCCATCATGGGGTTGTTGAACCAGGCTGCGCAGAGCTGGCAGTACCTGTCCGAGTCTCTCCGCTGATGCGGTGACGGTACCACCGGGGCACTATCCGCGTGCGGCTGCTTTAGGGAGCTCAGAGTGGTTTCTGTAAAAGAAAACGTTCAGACGTGAGCTCTTCCAGGCTACTGGTGCTTGTCTGAGCAACAGCAGACCCTGAGGCAGATCCCACATTAGACACAGGGAATAATTAGCAGCAGTTACAGGGTCCCACTGGATATTTTGGATGGTACGGCTCGGAAATCTACCATTTCTCATAAAAAAAGCAGCATGAAAGGGACTGCTCCTCAACTATCTGCATTTCACTAGCTGGGAAAGGAGGATGCTCTCATTGCGGTTACACGTCTTATCACTGTTGTGACTAAACCTGCTAAACCTATCCTGCTTAAATTGCTACTTCCAGGAAAAATTGCCAGTGGAGAATAAACAAAACATGCAAAGCCAGCTACTTCTCAAGACAGACAGATTTATCGTTATCTCGGGATTCTTATTTTTCACTTTATTTGGTCTCAGAAAGAATAGGGAAAGTTGCACTAATTCTAAATTGTGACAGATGAAAAAAATATTCAATAGTCAGTCCCCTCATCCACGTATCTTCACACTGACAGGTACCGGCAACCCACAACCTTGATTTAATCCCATTTCCCTTCAGATTTGCCAAGAGGCCATGTGGGAAAACAAACACAATCCCCATATAATTTCAGAGAAAAATGGGCGATTAAGTCTTTACACAATGGAGCTGCACCTTGCTTGCCAGAGTTTTCCTACTTTGTACAATAGAAGTCACAAAGCCTTGGAAAAACAGTTTAAAGTAAAATAAAGTTCAGATAGCACTGGGATACAAAAATATACAATGACTAGCACTTAATTATCACACCTCATTCAAAAATTCCCTTTTATGTGGTTTTCCTTTTCCAGATGAAATGTCTGCTGTCTAAATAATTAACAAACCACTCTCGCCGTGACACAAGAATAGGCAAATTTTAAGGTGGTGAAGAGGAGCTCGATCGCTCTCCTTTGATCAAGAGGCTCCGTGTTATTGCAGCTGAGCCCTGATGAGAGCACGGGTTGGCAAGTGACGAACCCACCTCGGTGTCTGATACCGGGAATGGCAGCAGCAAGCAAAACAGGGATATATTTAGACGTATAATTACGCCTGAAGCCCACTGTGATTGACCCCACGGCTCAAGGAAGTTAACGTAGTTATAAATCTTCTGCTGACCCGCTCGGGAAGGGACGTCTATTAACTTTCCGCAAGGAAATTGTATCTTACATATAACATTACTTACAACCTTATCAATTTCCAGGGGTTTATAAGCTTCTATTGTTTTTGATGACAACTGCCAAGGTATCAGAGTTTCCCGGGCTGGACGGTTGGCTGAGGCACCATCCTCCTCCTCGCCAGGCTGCCTCTGGAGAAACACCTGGAGGAGAGTTTCCCGGCTTCTGCTGCCGCCGCCAGCGCTCTGCACAGCACGGGCTCTTTCGGGGATTAGTTAATAAAGTGATTACACAACTGGCTCCCGCAGAAGATATTTCTTCTCCTCGTTCAGCTGTCTCGCGAACCGCCCGCCCGCTCATTTGGATTCATTTCACCCCACCAGAGGATTCCGCTGCCTAATCTCTGCCCGCCCTCCATTTAACTAGCCTAGTTAGAAACCAAGCACAACGCCAACAAAGAAAACCGTTTTTTTCCTTTGCCTTCGGCCCCGCTGCCCCTTGCAGCATCGCTGGGGCCGGGACTGCGCTCCGACACGTCCCGGCTCTGCTGCATCCTGAAAAACCGCTCTCGACAGAGCTGGCGGGCAGCAGGCTGGGCTCAGGAAGGACCCAGCTGTATTTTGCTCCTAAACCCAACATCTTTTCTAACACCTTACGGTTCCAGCACAAAAGACGCACCCCCAGCCCCTCTGAGGTGCATGCAACATAAATAACAGTGCAAGTACACCAAAGAGCAGAGACGGGGGCCAACGCGCGGTGTCGCAGAAGAAATTTCGGAAATAGCGATATCGCCTGCCCAAACTAAGATCGCGCGAGGCTTTTCATACGCTTGACTGGTAAAAAGCAGGGGCAGCGTGCCGATTGCTCGGGTATTTTTGCGACCGCCCGCAGGCACTGCCCGAGGAGCCTCCGTGCAGGAGGGAGTCGTGCCAAGAGCTGCCCTGTGCGGGGACCGCGCACAGCCCCGGAGATGTTTGGGCATCTGGACCGTTATAAACAACCAGTTATTACGGCAGTCCAGGAGCTCTGTGATGTACTTGACTTGCTGCTCCGGAGGCCCCAGGCTATAAAGTTAAATCTATCAGATCTTTCGGTCAGCTTTCTCCTTGTTTATATGTTAGCTGCCGCCAGAGGGGAACCAGGGAGGCTGAAGTTCACAGAGCTGGTGCTGTCTGCAGGAGTTATATCTCCCGCTCGCTAAAGAAATATGACTGAAGCGTTCTCCGCTGCTCAGCCATCAGCCGGCCCGCCGGCCCCGTGGCTGCCCGTCCGAGCCCCTCTCGATGAGGCTGGGGGCTCGTGCTCACCCAAATGCAGCGCAGGAGGGAGGCTGTCAGTGGGAGCAGCGCTCCTGCTTCGGGGGATCGCGCCAGAGCCCCCCCCCACTCACCCCAGCCCTGCTCCGAGCCCACCACCGTGCCTGCCTCCCCTCGACCCCGTGGGCTGCAGCCCCCGCAGCAGAGACCCCCGGCCGGCATCGCACGGGTGCTCCCGCGTGGCAGGGATTTCCTCTCAGCGTTCACAATACAAAATATTTTCTTGTAAAGCCACGTTCCTCAGGTTCCGTTTACAACTACCAGCAGTCCTAAGGTGTGCTGAACCCAGCCTGGCAGTTAATGAAAACATCCCGTGTCTTCCAAATCCTCCTTAAGAGAAATAGATGAAGGTTGACTTCTTCGCAAATGTGGATTTATCATTTTGATATGCGCTACATAACTACTACAGAACAGAAAATATCATCATTCCCTGAGCAGCGACACGAAAATTAATAATAAACACTCACAAAACGTCAAATGTTAAAAATGTTTCTCCATCTAAAACACAAACATAAAAGCTGCTAGTTTGACTATTTCAAGTATTTCAAAATGCTAAATAGCTCATGACAGTCTGCCTTACGTTCCCTTTTGCTGTGGGAGGGAAGTGAGAAAGTCTTACTTTGCTGCAAGAAGCAAAATATAAAGTTAGAAACACTTTAACACTCTGGCAATGAACTAATGTTTGACTTATTTCTTGCATGCAAAGCTTTTTATTCATAGCTGTATTTAAAGGGCACCCAACTTCTTATCCTTGCCACTCTCCAGGAGCCGAGCATGAGAACGCGTAAGTAACTGAGCCACAACAACAGGGCACTAGAGAAATTCCGTTTTCTTCAGAAGACAAATCTGAGGCTGAGGTAGACTCCAGCTGCCGCCGGACAGATCCCCGCACCCAAACCTGAAAGCCATTTGCTCTGTCCCCTTCGGCACATCTGAAACGCAAACCCCACTCTAGGAGCTAGAGAACGAGGAGGTAAAAAAGCCAAGGTAACTTTTGCTGCCGACAAAATCACGCCTTTATTCCTCACCCCGAATGCGGGGGATCCTGGTGCTGGCATCTCCCCTGGCAGCAGCCGGCGCACACCGGCCCCAGCACCTCCCGACGCGGTGACTCACGTCGGCACCGCGGCACTGCCGGGGCTCAGGGGCCAATTTCCACCTTTCCGAAACGATGCCTGCAGGTACCCACGCTTTGATCAATGAAGGCAGCAGCTATTCCCCCCCCCCCCAATTCTTTGGTTTAGAACTCATGCTGATGAGTGGATGCAAGCTGACAGAAGATGTTGGAAATGACTAGAGAAATTCATCAGCCATACCAGTGACATAAAGCCTCTGAGGGCTACAACCTTGTATGGAAGCAGCAACAGAAAAGATCACAAATACTTCACTGTAGCGATGAGACATCGCTCTCCAATTGTGAAAAACCCAACTGTTAAGACACTTCTCCCTCTCCTGAAAGCACCAGCAGAGAAATGAGAGATCTGTATTTCGTTAAGACGATAAAATTGAAAGGGAAGGTGGAACTCCATAAGGGGACTGAGAATAGATGTCACTTTCTACGAGATTGGCGAGACAGAGGACCCAGAATATCAAGCAGCGGTCTGTTCGGAGGCAGATGTGTCCACATGGAGCTGTAAAGCAGATCCGAGCCCTCCCGAAGGCAGGTGACGGGGTCCTGCAGCTTAAGGTGATCAGAAAGCGCATCTGAATTATGTGGTAGGAATGGGGGGGACAGAACTGTCAGGGCACAGAGTAGGATGCACGCTCATGTCTTGCACCGCTTTATACACTACGCAGAGCACAGGTTCCTTAGAGCTTAGGATTGATGTAACCTCCTCGGCGACAAGAGGAAAGTCTGTTCTTTACCAATTCAGCAGAGCTGAGATAAACATTCCACCTTGCGGCGTGCAACTCATTGGGAAGCCCCTGAGCTGCTCTCAGGTTCAATATTAAGCAGCGCTCTGGCACTACGCTGCTTGCAGGGAAGAATGCTCCGCGCTCAGACACACGTTGGATGTCAGCACCAGAGGACATATCTGCAGAAATCCTTCCCTCTGCCGCTTTCTGGCTGGAAACGGATGGGAGTCCGGGATGAAGCCACAGGGCGCTGCATTTGGAGAGGAGCTGCTCTGCAGAGGGGAAGGCTCAGGGAATTTTTGGCCACCGGCAGTGGCTCCAGGTCCCACGGCAGCCCTGCAGCACGGCGTGTTCAGAGCCGCTGCCTCCAGGAACCACGGCCAGGATCAGAATTCCGGTTGCAGGCATTTTTCAAATTTTTCACCTTTGCTGAGAGTATTACGTATTTTTCGATGGTTTTTTTTTTTTTTACCTTTACTGGAAAACGCTGCTCTTCCAACAGCTCAAGAATTCTCCTTAAATTTCCCCTGCAGTTTTGACTGCATTCATTAGTCTTCATTTTGTCCCCTAAATTCATTTTGTTACTGTGCAATTTAAAGAGATGCTACGCTCCACAGACGTAACCGTATGTCTGTGTGAATGAAATGACTCCCGTGAAGACAACTGTGCAAAGAATTTCACAAATTCTTTCCTCCCTTTACACACAGACGCACTAATTAAGCAAATGGTCAACACAGAATTTCACAAAAATTTAGGGTAGCAGAATAGATTTTTGTGCAAGGCTGAAAATGAAATCTGGAGGTTATTACCTATTTTTACTTACCTATTGCCACTAAAATACCTTTTCAGATTAACCATGTTTAATCTCAGCCATAATAAGAGCACTTGGGGAACTCTGAAAACATTTTAAGCTTTTTTTTTTAATTAAAAGATTATGAGAGTTCAAATATTTGTATAGAGACTTTCTCACTTTTTTTGATCACACATGAAAGTTAAAAAATACTTTCCTCTTAAGAGCTTAAGGAAACAGCAAATAAAACATTCAATCCATTTAACCATCTGAAGGATTACCGTGTTATGATCAGAACAGCAGCTTGATCTCTTTGAAAGATGCTAAACCATTACACTGCAAGCATGAGCTCGTGCCTCCCAAATCTCCAGCACCTGCTCCTCGATCTATTGGGCTCAACTTCCAGGTCTCCAGAACATCAGAAGGGGCTGGATCCCTCAGCGGTGACACGCTGGTGATTATCAATACCTCTTAACTGCTGCAAGTTAGCAGCTTACTTCTGAGCAGATAAATCTTATAGTAAATGTTATTTATCTCCCTTATGAAAATCAAAGGGAAAACAAACCACGCCTCATCCCAGCACAAGGTGATGTGGAACGCGCCACGTCCCTGTCCCACAGCTCCCGCAGTGTCAGGGGGGGCTCTGGGACTCAACGTGCCCAACAGCCCTTTAATTACAGACGGCCGGAGCAAAGAACAGCTCCGCCACCGGCACTTCCAACCTCCATCGCCGGGGTCTCAAAGCTGACGCTGAGACGCTGACAGGGCTTCTGGCAATCGGGGCTTTAAGGACGATGCACAAGAGCCTCTGGAGTGCCTTTCCATGGAGCTGGGGAAGAAAAATGGCTAGATAATAAATTCTCCTACCGAAAACAGCACAGCTCCTGCTCAAACCCTGCACAGCCAGCTGCAGCCCCGCAGCCACGCTGTTGTCACAGACACGTGTGAAGCCCCCAAGGCTTCGTGTGAAGGTCCCTGAGCACCCTCCTCCTCCTCCTCCCCAGGAGCATCCAGCACGCTCAGGGCTGTGCGTGGTCAGCTCCCAGGACTCATGAGCACAGGAGTCTCGGAAGCTCTGTCCGAGAGACTGAATGCCCCCCGGTGCCAGCCGTGAAGGACTGGGACAAAAATCCAGTGGAAAAAATGCTGAGCGACTCTGTAGGAAGCCCAGAAAAATGCTGCGTCCAAAGGGCACATTTCTGACAACTCCTGGAGAGCAAGGAGGTGCTTATTAATGTATTCCTGCAGCTCAGCTTCATCTTCCAGATCAAGTGTCTGGAAGAGCTGATGAGTCCTTGAGTTACTCTTTCCTAGTGATTATGACAGCTGAAGAGCCCATTACTCTCGGAGCATGCGGCGCAGCTCACTTAGAGCCTTTGCGAGGCTGATCCAGATGATTAAAAAATTAGACGAGAACACGATGCAAAGTTGCAGCTCTTGGAAAGCCCTGCCTTGTCAGGGCCCTACAGCTTCTCTATGCATGGGCAGCGCGGCAGGGCTGGTCGCTGCACGGTCTTGCACGGATCCCATGGTAAGTCAGCCTCGGCGCCGCTTCAGAGAGGTCTCTAACTGTTAAAGAATTTATGAACGTGGGTTTCTCTAGGTTTGCTTTATTAACAACTCAGAGTTGGGCCACCACCGCAGTGAATGGCAACCCTCCAAAAGTTTTCAAATCTTTTATACCCTTTTGCCACCCATTGTCCCAATCCAAAGTCTCTGTAATTTTCCAGTCGATTCTCTGTTCTCATATTGTTATCATCCACCATCTTATCTCATCCATTCTCCATTCTCATGTCTCAGTTCTTCTGGGATTGGTGGTCACGGGCAAAAAGTCTCCGGTCACCATCATCACTTACCTTCTTACACTTCAAAGGTATCTATGGGTCTCCAAAGGAAACTACTCAGGTTATTTTATTAATTTATCTTATTCTAAAGTTAATCACTTGCTCTCATGTCTTGGGTGTAAGATGTATGATCCTTTCTCTGTTGATTCAGCTTGACTGGATTTTAAGCCAGCCGTGAAGAGGGAGTCTCATAAAACAATTAAGCAACTCATAGATATTGTTTTATATGCACCTGCATTCTATTAATCTTCTCTAAACCAATTTCTAATCATTAGTTTTATGTCTAGTATGAATAGTCTTATGCAATAAAGCAAATAGTCTTAAAACAATGAGGCTTAAGGCCTAGTTCCTTTTACACTAACGAAGGAGAGGGTTCTCATCTGGTTCTCGTCTACCTATTGCCAGTCCACGCGCATCTCCAATTCCACTTCCAACAGGAACGTTGGTTCACCAGAGGCCGAGATCTCCACCGGCACCTGCTGGGCCAAGATCAATTCTCTCCTGCCATCGATCGAGACCCACTGCCCACAGTCTGTCCGTCCGCCTTCGCAGGGCTCCAGCTCCGCAGGCAGACCCTGGGATCCCGGCTGCTCCCTCGGACCTGCCCGAGGAGCACCAGACCCGTGGGGTCTCACCCGCAACGACCGTGCTGGAGGTGAAAACAGAAACTCTTTCCCTGCTGGCGGGTGAATCTGAATCGTCGACTTACGTGGGAATGGGTCCATGCGCTATTCCCTGAAATCCAGCACCCCTGCGACCCTCAGAGACTCGCCGGGATTTAACCAGAAATACGAGGTTTTGTGGCAGGTCCTTTGGTGCCAGAGGAGAAACTGCTGGAAGGCTGCACACAGGGGACGGGGTTCTGAGCGCTAACACAAGCACTGGGCAATTAAATACCATAAACGAGTACGCTACTTCTCTCGGTGCCCTTGTAATTATTTGCCAGCTGCAGAGAACGGCCTAAGGAGTCCTAAAGCGAGTCAGCTGCAAATTATCACATTAGTTTATGTTAGATCCGTCCTCCCGGCTCGCTGTGGGGATGGTCAGGAGCTGCCAGCACCCCCTGCCACCCGCGCCTGCACCCTCGCCTCCTGCGGGATTCACGCCTGGTACCCAAAGCACCGGGGCAGTTTTCAGATGCACCTCAGCGACTCGTGAACTCTGCTGCACCTTCACTTAACGAGCCTTCTGAGAGCCCACTTCTTAGTTAAAACAAGTAAGCCACCATCTAAAGCGATTCCCCACGTTCCCTCAGGCAAAGCGGATAATGTTTCCCAAGCCAATCCTGGTAAAGGACAAATGATATTCTATGCACCAGCATCTACAGTCTGTAAAGTTAAAAAGCAACAAAAACACACACAGAGCCAGCCCCCCCTTATTTAATCACACCTAGGATTTACGCACATCATGTTAGGCAGGATGTAAAATGCACAGCCAACTTTATATTCTGTTCCGAAGGAAGGGCCACTGGTTGCAATACTGAAATACATCTGTCCGCAGGACCACAGCCCAGTTATCTTGCCTGGTTAGCATGAAGAATACTTTGTTCGAGTATCCTCTGGCCTGACAACCACAGAGGAAGTTTTGTTTCACAGTATATTAGCGGTTTGCAGGGGCTTTATGGTTAAGCAAACAATAAGATGGTTAAATTATCCGATTCCAACGTTTGACTTTTTAAATGTGAAAGTTAATAAGCTTGCATTATTGGAATCACTGTGGAGGAAAGCATGAATCCCCATCTGGGCAAAAATCAAAAGGCAATCGATCCAACAGTTTTTAAAGACCAGATTTCCCTCTAAGGTAAAAGCAAATGATATTCTGTTCTGTACAGCAACACGAAAGGTTTATTAAACATATTAGCTAAGCTGTTGAATAACTTCTGATAATTAAAGCGAGGCTTGGCTGTTCGTGCCCAGAGGAGATATTGCCTTCCACCAAGCAAAACATTTCAGAAGCATGGAGCCAGAGATAGGACTCTCGTACAAAGGCCAGCCCTGGCTGATAAACCACTAATCTACGTGAACAAAGCAGGCAATAATGAGCATCAGCAATTTTTAAAGGTTGTTATGACAGCAACACAAATGAATAGCTGCTTCTGCCGGCCTCCATCGCTCAGCTATCCATTTTTTGCCGCGCAGGCACCGAGCCGGCACCTCGGCACAGCGAGCCCGCTCCGCCCCGCGCCGGACCCTCCTGCTCCGGCTCGCTGCCTCCGGACCTACCTGTGGCCTTTAATGCTGGTTGTTCACCTAGCAACAGTTTTAACCTTTTGGCATGGATTTTCCCTTGGTAATGCGATTCGGCCACCACTGCTGAGGTAAAGGACATGTTACATAGTGTGCAGCATTTGTTCTTATCCACTGAGTCACCATCACTGCCCTGGGTGGAGACAAAAACACAGACAAAAAAAGAGGTGTATAAGCCCACCAAGCACGGTCAGGGAGAAAGAAGAGAGAGGAATCCAGGTTGTTATGCCAAGGCCGTGGTTTCCAAGGGGTTTCCCTTCCTCGTCTCCCCCAGACTCGCTCCTGCCTGGTCCCAGCCCTGCTCAACCTGGGGATGCCTCCGACCCCCGGGCGGTCCCGACACCCCAGCACCTCCGCTCCCATTCGCACGCTGGGAGCCCACCCCGTTGCTTCGTGTTCCCCACAGCCGTGAGGTTCACCCATCACGTCCGCCAGCCTGCCTTCCTTTAGTCTTTATTCCTATCCTCTGGCTGAGGGAGCCATACAAATCTGGTGCTTTCCCTGCCGTCAGACACTTGCGCTTCCTCCTGCCACACTTCTGTAAGAGACCCTAAAGCAGCCGGGGGGACGGGACTCGGGTGTGCATCCCTCTCACCAAGTGGGAGAAGCAAATAAACCAGCAGGACTCGTGCAGGTCCCCCAAACAGGATCGCACACCAGCCCCGGATGCCTCCTGCTCCTCTGCCTTTTGCTCTGCTGTTCTTGAGCCCTGGGGGGAGACCCCCTTATCGCCCTCCTCATGCAGAGACCGAGACTGAGATCAGCCGGAGGGGCAGGGAGCCCTGGCTGTGCCTCAGGTGTCTGCTATACTGGGCAGGAGCAACACGAGGTGCCTGGCCATACTGGGCTGCCCATCTGCTGGCCCTTGCAGAGGAACGAGGCTCATACCTCACAATAATTTACTACCAGCTACTAACAAGATAAACCTGAAGGCAAGAGCAGCCTCATGGCATGTACTACAGACAGGAAAAACCACTTGCTGTAGGGTTTGCACAAAAGGAAAAAAGAACAAAACACCTAAAAACCACATTGACGTCCTGCTCCTTTCCTAGAGATGGATTTTGAGCTCTTGAACACTGCCAGATGAGAAAAGGCAATCACAAAAGTCCAAGATGCTTTGCACCCAACAGTAAAAAACACATCCCAGAAACTGATGTTGCCTAAAGCAAACTCAGGGCTGCAGCCTGTAGCCCTGTTTAAGGATCCGCGCAACGAAAGACCCCGGCGCAAAGGGGATACCCCCTTGCAAGCTCCTAGGTGTCAGAGGTGCCAGCTAAGAGGTGACTAGAAATTTTAAGAAGTTATGAACGTCACCATTCAGTGTTTCAGTACCAGCAAGAGGCTCTCATGGCTGCAGCGATACAAGTAGGGACCATCCTTTACAGTCACTAATGGCCGCACCTTTATTTTTACAAGTAAACCCTGATTTAATAAGAATATTGTCTCCGACCTTCATTACGGTTGTTCTTGTAAGAATAAAAACCAGCATGCCTCTGCCCAGCTACGTGGCTGAGCTTAGACCTTCTACTCGAAGCAAACCCGGTGAGGAGGAGGGGATGGTGGAGGCTGAACGAAGGCACAGAGACATCCCTGCCCGGCCGGGAGGAGCTGAGGAGCCAGGGAGGGCTCGGGAGAAGAGCTCACAAACAGCCCCTGGGCTGAACGTCTGTCAGCAAAACATAACTGCTGCTGCCAGCAAGTGTTTACGAACAAATAGCTTCCACAGATACAAGGGTACAAACAACGAACAAGCAGGGGAAAAAGGACGTTTGCACCGTTAGTCGCAATTAATTATTCAATCCATCCTGCAAAGGAAATGAGAATCACATTTAGGGCCATATATAAGCGGTCTCGCTTTTCCAAAGATCTCAGTATGTTGTGTTGGCTGCTGAACGCAATTTATAAATGATCTCTTTTGAAAATACTCCTCTGTGCAGAGGAAGACCTTTCCAAAGCCGGGAAATGACCCGCTGTGTGCAGGTAGTTAGCATCCCGGCTCATTCCCTGGACAAGATGGTCAGATCTGGCCCCTGTGCGACAGCAAAACTCCCTCCAGTGACAAGCCATCTGGAGAGTCGTGCACTCTTTTTTTTTTTTTTTTTTTTTTTAAAAAAAAAAAGCAAGTATTTCAACTGCTGGTATACAGTCAAACCAGAAAATAGCCTGCTTTAGAAACTGCAACCTTCGTTTCACACCAAACTGTAAATGCACTCTGCGGTTCATCCCCGTGCAAAGATTCAGGCACCCGCGGGGGCACGCCACCGCACCCCTGGGCACACAAAGCACGTTGCACAGCTGGAAACGATGGCACTGCTCAAGGGACAGCGGGGGCCAAGGGAAAGTCAGATGGCATCCAAAAGTCAGTTCCCTTTTGCAAATGCCACGCTCATCCTCAGACACAGAACGAAGGGCCCGGCTCTTCAACTTCCCCAGCTCAACAAACGGGTGAAACAACTCCAGCACCAGCACCCGACCCTGCCGTCCTCCCACCGAAGCCCGGCCCCAGCCCGGGCTAACGCGGCCGGAGAAATCAGCCAGATGTTTCCAGCACACGGCAGGCTCCTCCGGCAGCACCCGACCCCGCGGCGGCAATGGGCACTGACCCCAGAGCACCGGGTACGCCGGCACCGGGGGAGCACGGCAAGCCCTGGAGATGCCCCCCAGCCTCCGGGCAGTTGTGGGGCAAGAGAAGGGCTCTGCAATATTTGGGAGAGCGAACCCACCACACGGTCAACACCCAACCTGCTATTTAAGGTCACTTTCTCCCCCCAGATAAGCACAATTAGGAAAAAGGACCGATTTTCATCACTTTGTTGTTGTTGTTAACTACAAATCAACTTAAACCTTAGGGAGAAATCTCAAGAGGTGGTAAGTACTGTTCTGAGTGTAATTTGCACTTCTTTTAAATAGGTTTCTCTCAAGATATTTTATGTCTTCAAAGGGAAATCACTTGAAAGTTAAGAGCAGAGTAAAAAAATTCCCAGACTCTATTGATCATCAGTGGTGGTAACATGTGAAGAGCCTCCAACAGAGCTCGTCTGAAAAGCTGATACACTTCGGTGTTTGCGCACCAGGGTCTCTTCTGCCTGGTTGGCTCCTCAGTGACATTTTTTCCTTTACAATCTACTTCCACAGATAGACTGCAGTTAAAAAAAGAAAAAAACATAAAAAATTTAGACCCCACTCAGACACCTCATTTAGAGCCCAAGGTCCCATTTACACTGATCCACAGTTCACTGCGCAGCTTATCCGAGTTCACCCAAGTCTCTGGTTGAGGAAGCCTGGATGGGGATTTGGCCACCAGACTGGCACTCGCCTGCAGGAGAGGGGTGTCCCCAAATGTCTTTGTCAGTCTGAGAGTCCCAGCATCTGCACAAAACACAACAGACCTTTGCTCTCTAACAGCCAGCCATTTTTCATACACTACATGCTGTTCCTCATTGCAGGACAGAGGAGATGTTTGGGCTCAAGCGTTATTAAGCATTTACCCAAGTCTGCAGCGTTCGTCAGCAGAATTGTTTCCCTTCCCTCCTCCACCGCCCAACCTCCCTGCAAGAGCCGCCCCGGCGCTCGAGGCTGGATCCAGCCCTGAAGGGTAATTATGCCTTCTCATTTGTCAGCGGCTGTTTTACCTGTAACCAGATGGGCTGGGGGGGAACCTGAGCCGGGTGTCTTTTGTCACCCGTTGAATGACACCGTGTTGACAGGATTGTGCAGCCAGGTGGTAAAATAACATCGCTTGTCGATCAGGATGCCCGGGCGAGCGCTGGGGCACGGGGCTCGGCCAACCCGCAGCCCACTCGGGGCAGACACCCGCCCTCCAGGGATGCTCTGCACCCACCCGTGCACACATCCATCTCTCCTCGCCTCTTCCCTTGCTCCCGCACCCAGCTCAGTCTAAAGCAGCAGCAGTAAATAGGCACTAACATCTCAATTTAGTTTCCATAAAACCCACACAAGCAACTCTCTAACCCCGTGCTGCATAAAGCCAGCCAATGCGCAAAGAATATTTCTGCCATTTGTTTTTGCGATCTTCTCCAGGCAATCCGTTCTCGCTAACCTTTGCAGAGATGCAGCACTGACAGGGGCGAATGGCCTCGCATAAACTGAAGCACAACGAAACACACCACGGGCTCGGAGATAAAGCGTCCGTTTCCCAACGCTGACATCGATCATCTTCCCCCCACTCCGTAGCGGTGCCAAGCCAGCCTAATTTATAGGCCTTCTTTTTGTAATATTATAAACTTCAAAGCAAGTCTTGTACATCCAGCAGAATTAACTTCAGTTATTCAGATGCCTGTTAACAAGCTGCTAAAAGGCATAATCCTCACATAGGACCAGGCAGTTGTAGTCCTTTGCTGGATGTTCCTTAAGCAATACTCGGGAAAAGTAAGGATTTTTATTCCACAGATACAATCTGCTGTCTTCATTTCCTAGGTTTTACTAAGAAGAAAAGATTATACAAACCCTTGAAATATAGCAATATAAACCATAGCACTCAAGGCACTGCAAATTATCTTTTAAATTTGAGTTAATTTTCTATGCATGAAGGTGGTGTTGCTAAAGAGCTATTTTCTGTAACGCTCTGTATAAAATTTAGACCACTTCCATTTTGGAGCCTGTTCTTGTGGTACAAGCAAAGAGCAAGTACCAGTTTGCAGCTCTCTAAATCTGAAACGCTCCTTGAGTCTCGGAGCATCTTAGGACGTATACGTTCTCCGAAGAAAAGGCAGCCCTAAGTTAAGCAAGGGGGGTGTTGGATGTGCGGTAAGCCCGCGTCCCACGGTCCCCACTCTGGCAGCTTGTCGAGAACGGGGCTCACTCCTCAGCCGGAGACCCCGGCTTCCACCGCCCAGCTGTGGCTCAGTGGGTGTTCAAAACCACGCAGAGCAAAGCCCGGGAGAAGAGGGGAGGACCGGCACGCAGAACACACGTGGGGCACATCACGGAGACGCCAGTGGGCTCTGCCCCACGGCTGGGACGGGGCATCCCAGCCAGGGCAGAGAGCCCGTCACAGCAACAGCAGCTCTCGGCCAGTCCCAGCCTTCCGTCGGAGAGTAAATTCAAGTCTTCCACCGCTAATGTCTTTCATTGAAACCAATACCTGACCTTTTGGTTGAAAACCTCTGATCGGGTACAAAACACACAGTAAGAACGTTGGCCCTAAAACCAGACATTTCATCTTAGTTTCAGTGTAATTGCTGAAGATTTAGGTTATAGCATGCAGTAAATTTTGCATCAGAAGCTGTAAAAACTGTGGTTTCCTTGCTGATCGGGAACTGAAGCCGAGCCTTCCAAGGCAGCCGCCGGCACCGTTTGTGCCTCAGAGAGGCACAGCTCTTGGCTTAACCACCTCCAGCGCCGCCCTGCAGGACATGCATTACCCTCAGCAACAAAATCTAATCTCCTATCTTCCCTCAAACAATTCATCCTAGCTGTTATGACCCCTCTCTTTTTTAAGGAAGGTGATGCTGGCTAAAGCAATTTAATATCTTATAGTATGAATAGGACTAGAAAGAATTTAAAGGCTTTTCTCCCATCTCAGAAAAATGTGTTTCATAGCATATCAAAAATTTTCATCATGTTTGTCTTGATCATAAACAGGGGTCCTATTTTTAAAGGTAGTGAGAAAAAGCTGATTAAAACTGCTTCACC
Organism: Haliaeetus leucocephalus; assembly: GCF_000737465.1. Lineage (NCBI taxonomy): Eukaryota > Metazoa > Chordata > Aves > Accipitriformes > Accipitridae > Haliaeetus > Haliaeetus leucocephalus. The sequence goes on along the minus strand of NW_010972598.1, from coordinate 10,284,934 downwards.
AGTCCCAGGACTTGAGGATGTGACTCTGAATTTCAGCAGGGCCCTGACACAGGCTGCAACCTTCTCAGATTACTTTCAGCTGAAATGTTAAGCGGAAATTTAAAATGAAAGGTCAACAGTCCCTCAGCACACCAAAGACATGAGGTTTTTCCCCTCCCCCACAAAAAATTAAAACAATAACGAGCAGCCCAACAACTGAGTCGTTATCCAGTGCAAGACTAATCGTATAAGCCTCCTACTTCTTACTATGAAAGGATAATGGGTGTTTGGGGAATGCAGAGTATTTTTATAGTCCTCAAACAACAGCAAACACTGCCCTTCGTCTCACCGAAAGGTCAGGTAGCAAATGCTGTTTCTAAGCCTATTGCATTGAGTATCTACAGCTGCAGCAGCTTCTCCTTCCTATTGCCATTTGGAAGCAAGACAAGGTGTTTAGTTTTCCGGTCAAAAGGACACAAATCAAATGGCATACAGGCATGTAACCGTGCAGGTTTTGATGAAAAAAAGGCTAATACTCCCTTTTTAGTTGCAGATGCTTCTACGCAGAAATTTAATTGGTTTTCACGGATTGTTTCTAATACTCGATAAAGTCGGTGTGTCACGGCTTGACTAACACTGCTGGATACCTGAATCGGGCAATGCAGCTGCACTCCGTACGTGGCAATGATGTAATCATGCAGCATTAGAGATGTCCTAAATATTTCTGTTCACTTGAAATGCAAAGGCTTGGATCGTATCTCATCAGCAACAGGCCTACTTTGAGCTGTAAATTTTGGCAGATTTTCCCTGCTTTATTTTTATAACATAAATAATTTTCAAATTTAGGTCTTGCACAGCCTGTCATTCACCTAGTGCCTAACGACTTGTTAATTCATCCCCCACTAAGGGCTGCCCTTGGCACAACCAAGCATCAGCAAACACAGAATTACATTACTTCTCACTGTTGCTTTTTGCAAAAGAAATGGCAAGTGGTTCACCTCTGGCTTATTTGAGGTCTGTTTGGCTGCCTGTCCACCATATCCTCATGCTAAGGTGTACATGCAGCTACATGGTTTCTTGTTAGATGTAACAAAGCTCATTAGAGGACCGCGTTCCAAGTCTATATGTGCATGTCCACTGTACCTTTCACACTCTATAATTAATAACTCAATAAAAATACTGTGAGATTTTGCTGTTAAGGGGTAGATTGCGTCTGCAATTACCCTGTGTGCAACATAAAAGTTCCACTAAAATTTTAATTACTGTGTGAAGGAGCTTTCAGATTCCTTTGGCAAAACTTGCACACTTCTCCCTTTAATTAGAAGATACCTCACTAAGTATTGATAGCATTAAGCCACAGCCACACTCCCATAGATCTGAAATAGTTTGGATGCTATCTGCTGGGAACCTCATCAACAGCTCTCACACCAGCCCCAGAATATGGGAAAGAGCTGAATGAATAATTCACTGTGAATCAGTCCCTTATAAATTTAGTCTCCTTTTATTGCCTGACAAACGGCTGCAAGCTGGTCCAATTCCCTCACGTTCATTTGTTTATTCGAATGCAACTGAGGAACCCGATTGCCGTTTTTTAAAACTGCGGACTGACCACAATCCTTTGTGAGGAGCCTTTTGGATTCAGCACTCCATTTTCATCAACTCTCAGAAAAAAAATCAGGTCAGGAGAGGACTCTGGAGAGGACTCTGCTCTCCGGTGACCTCTCCGCTCATCCCGGGGGATCTCCGGGGGTTTTCAGCCACAATGTGCCGATGACACTGTGGGCATCCCCTGACCTCCCACAGTCCATACGACAGCTCCATACCCCGGGGGTCGATAAAACAGCTCCGTATGCGGCATCGCTGCCCCACGCCACTCCAAAATGCTGGCCAGGCTGTAAGTCCTGCCCTCCGCCCAGTGCCCCTGGCCCTTGGGAACGAAGTCGCCTACTGAAAGTTGGGTGAACGTGTCTGGAAGTGACCCGAGCGCTGCTTCAAGCAGAGCAGCCCCAAAGCCCCCGCCAGAGCCACCGCAGAGCAGCGTTCACTGTGATCCCAACCGCCCGAAGGCACAAGCCTCCGGCAGCCCTTGCCCTGGCTTACCCACAAAAAAACTAGCCATTGCACTTCAACTGAATAAATGCCAGATATTTGCTATCGGCCTATTTTTTTTCCTATGAAAGAACATTCGAATAACTAAAAATGCAATTACTGTTGCTGATGCATGTAATATTTCTTGTACGGTTTATTGAAAATTATTTCCAGTTACTTAGCATTTCAGCTAACCTAAGTGTTACCTCTGGGTACCTGATCATCTGCGGCTGTAACAGAAAAAAACGTTGTAGCAGAGAGTCAATGATTCACAAAGCAGTTGAGTAAACAGGGACTTAAATTATACCCACGTTTTCTGACCGGAGCTTTTTAGCTGGGCAGCCTCCATCTATGGGATGAAGCATATAATAGAGGCGAACTTTGCTGGCATGTTTCCGACTCTGGAGAAAAAAAAAAACAAAAAAAAAAAAGAAAAGAAAAAGCAAGAAATGAAGTTACAAAAAGCAAGAGGCTCTATTGCTGTGCACACAACATCAGTCTGCAACAAGATTTCACATCCCCTTGATATACGTATCCAGTATGGGAGGAGAAAAGGGGGAAAGACCCAGGTGAGGAACATTTGCATTTCAGGGAGGTTTCACAGAGCTCTCCACCGAGACGAAACAAACTGTGGAATGATTATGACACCTGCCATTAGCAGAAGAAATGGTCCACCCTCACCACTCGCTGCTAAGTCCTGTTGTCTGCAGCCCCTTGAAGATACAGTGGGAATAAAGGCGGCGAGAGAAGAGCAACATTTGTTATCAGACCATTTCCATAGCGGGAGAGATTGAAAAGATCAGTGTTATTTAGCTTTAGGGGGAGACAGGATGGCATCATGAGGGATCAGATGCGCACATGAACAGAAATCCACAGTTCTTACACTTACAGAAGAATAAAATATATAAGGGGCATAAAACCTCACTCTCTAGGAAATACGCCCACTGATACCTGCCAAAGGTTTGAAAGAAATTTCTCCCACGGGTAAATTATCAGATAATTGTGTGTTATGAAATCTAATGTTTTCCTCATACGCAGCTGATGCTGGCCCTGCCGAGAGGGGATAAGGACTACACGGACCCCGAGCCTGAGCCCCTTCTCCTCTCTCGAGCATTTCTAAGGGGAGTTGAACAGTAAAACCTTCCAGACGGCCGTGAAAACAGGAGGGTTGGTGCTCTGGGTTAAGCAGCGCCAGGAGGGGAAAGCCCAGGCTCGACCTGACATTTGCTGCTGCAGAAACCAGCCCCAGGAGCCCGGGCACCGCTCCGAGGTAGTTCTGCTTTCCCCAGTCCTGCCCAGCATCACCCTCCACCACCACAGCGGACGGACGCAGACCGCGCTTTCCAGCATCAGCCATGGTCACCGGTCCCAAAACCTTCGTACCAAATTCCAGTAAACAGCCTTCGTTCAGCCAGAGGGCTGCCTTCCCGCAGCAAAGCCGACCAGGTACTTCTTGTACTTTCTCCCAAGAAAGGCACCTAGCCAAACGTCATTTATACCACAGGAAAGTTTTCAGGGGACCTGTATTTTTGTAGAGGTATTGGGGAAGAGCTGAGGGATGCCTGGAGGAGACTTTTCCCCCGAGGGACACACCGGGTGGGAAGGGCAGGTTTCACACTGCCTTCGGGCAGGATACCAGCAGGTGAGGATACGGAGAGACTAGAGATGTCCTGGTCACGCCAGCATCAACAGACAAAGCAATCCTTGTGATGTGCAAAACATAAAGGAAGATTTAAAAGCTTCTCCAGCAGGAGCACAGACATAAACCTTCAGAACACTAACTTACAGCCAGCTCTTGTCTTCCAGTAGATGTAAGGGGGGGGGGCGAAAGCCTGCAACTACTAAATACCTGCATCCAGAGCCCCGACATGCACGGCAGCTATTATTATGCAAATGTTTTCTCTGAATCTCCATTTCTGATTGCCTCACAGAGCAACGCACCATAATATTATAATTTCAGATCACAGATTTTCAATTTTAAAATATTAAATTATCATTAGCATGTTCTGGAACATTCCTTTTCCTGTGGTGTGAACTTGGAGCTAAATTTGCAGAGAACTATATTTGTATGCATGAATGTGACTATGCAATAATTTTTTTTAATGAAGCAAATCAGTCAAGATAAATAACGTCAAATATCTTTCCCTAACTCGTCTTCCTGCATGCATTTAGAAAATGGGACCTGCTGTAGTCAGAGCTAAGCACAGGAAACCCCAAAAGCTTCAGCTATCGGTGATTAGCAGTCCAGACAGCGATGACGTAATTAAGAAATGACAAAATAAATGTTCAAAATGCAAAGGACAGATATGCAAAGTCAGTCTCAGTGTTTGGCAGCGCTCCTGCTTTCTGCCTGAAGGGATGCTCGGCTGGTTTCACCTCGTGGAGGTTTGCACGCCGGGAGGCAGGCGACGGCTTGGCCCCTTCGCACAGGGCAGGGGACAGGACAAGCCACCGCGGTCCCTCGCACCTACGGATGGAGGAGAGTCAAACACACCGTAAAAGCGATGTGGCCAGAGCTTTTCAGCTGAATTCCTTTCCTGAACACTTACACCCCTCGGAGCAGCCAGCCAGCCTCAAATCATCCTTCCCACAGTCACGAGGCTCTTCCCTCGGGTGAGTTAATCCAGCACTTCAGGATGCCTACTCGCACAGAACCGTAGCCTGCCGAATTTAGAGGTTAAAAAGTTTGTGGGTTTTTTGTTGTTTTTTTGTAAGATGAAAAGGCAAGATTTTAATGGCAATCATTTTTAGTGTTCTTTTCTATGGCACTCAGCTGCGTCGTAAATGATGTCCAAATGTCAGCTTTAAAAGGCAGCGAAGTTTCAGCCTTCTGTAAAACACCTCTCACCTTTATTTATGCATTTGTTTGGATTTATGAGTGCTAAGGTAAGGAAATAACTTATGTTGGGCGTAATTTAAAACTACATGGCTCCTTATGCAGCCTTATTATCCTACGGTTATAAAAGCAGAGCTTAAAATCATCCCCGGCCTTTGCAAGTACGTAGCGAGCATCTCATTCCCTCTCAGGGAGCGGAGGTAGCACAGCCCATTTGTCACCCATTTTATCTCTGGTGTTTTCTACATTTACATGTGTATTTATCATCCTAACACCACAGCAAGAGCAAAGTGATTATTCTTAGCGCACCGCTCGCAAACAGCCCTGCGGGTTATCTTTTCCCCTCTGCAAAGCAACTTGAAATCTGCAGCTCTGAGGCGCGAGAAGGGCAAGCGCCAGGGAGGGGGTGCCACAGCCCCCACCCGCCCTCCTGAGCTCCAGCCAGGCTCTGCCGTCCCGTTCAGAGGTCCCACGTGTCCGAAGGAGCTCTGGAGGACACGGCAGCGGGAGGATACCCGAAAGCAGCGGGGAGACGGCAGCGAGTCCGACTCGAGCATCGCTGCTTCCCAACCGGCCGCCCAGCCCAGGCAGAGCAGGTCCCTGCGAGTTGTCCTCGCAGCAGGGGCTGGCTTGGCCAGCTGAGCATCTGCTAGCAACCGTCATCCGAGTTATTACAGCTACACCGGGCAAGAGGGTCAAAGGAAAAACCACATACCGGAGTCGGGAAACCAGGATAAAGGGGGAGCAGCGCACATCCAGCTCCCATTCTGATCCATTTCACCATGTGTACAAGCCTTAGAAAAGCCAAAAACTTGACACGTCTGTCAATGCACGGTCTGGAACAAGAACGCTGCCTTTGGAGATACCTGCCTGTTCATCGACAGCCACCACAATTTTATCTTGGGGTGCGCTAGGAGACTATTTCTGTGCCTGTGAATATTTGTTTTGTAGCTTTACAGAGTGTTAGGCCAAAGGCATTTTCACTCAAATTCTCTGTCTCTAGTGTCTGGAAACAACTCCTTTAGATGGCAAGAAATCTAACTTAATACTGTATGCTTTAAAAACAACCATCCCTATGCAGGGAGGAGGGGAAAGCTTAGAAAGAGCCTGTTTTCACATAGCAACTGCAGACTTCTCTCACGTGCTATTGTAAGAAGGCTCATCAATAAAGAGAAATAAATGGATCATTTCTGTCTATATCAAACCTATTTTAATACCAAGTATTGTGGCAGAGCCAGCAGAGTCCCAGCAATTCAACCCTAAAACACGAAAGGGCAAAGCGGAGCTAAATTGTGCTATGAAATGCAATTTGCTTTTGCATAAATCGAGTTTTGCAGCGCACTTCTGCCCAGAGCGAGCAGCAGCGTGGCGAGAGGAGACAATTCCGTCTCTGTGGGAGCAGCGGCAGCTGGCAGGACCCTGGGAGCCGCGGACGAGCCGGTTTCAGACGCAGCAGCCCCTCTCGCCCTGGCCTGCGGAGGGTTCGCTCGCTGCCGTCATAACTTCACAGCTTCTCGGTAAATTTACCAACGGCAGCAACGTCCCGGGGGAGGACTGAGGCACGTCTCCCTTTACAAGGTCACAAGTCCCCGGTGGAGGTTTTAGCCCCGGGGTTTGCTGGGCTGCACAGACACTCAGAGATCCCCCCCGGACCCCGCAGTCTGCCCCGGGGGGGGACGCGGGCTGCCCTCCCGTCAGCCGCAGCTCTGCAGCCTGCACCGGCCCTGCGATCCGCTCCCACTTTGCACCACTGATTTAAGCTGACCTGACAGTCTAAAACACTTCACCATCTTGCGAGGGATTTCTTCGCGTACCCCCAACCCCCTCGCCAGGTTCAAATCAACCGTTTCTGCTGCTTTCCTCACGCTGCGCTTGCATCTGATCTAATTTCTTTATTCCCCATAGCTCCCTTTATCATCTGCTTGTTCACTCCTCTGCTGGCAGCACCATGTTTTCGGTCGGTCTGCCTTTCCTCTCTTGCTCTCCTTCCTCTGTGCCCTGTTCTCCAGCCAAGGACCAGAGACCCACCGCGCCGGGGGACACGAGCCGAGCACAGGCAGCGACACGCAGGTGGGAGATGAAGAAAGGAACTGTCATGGCAGCCCGAATGGCTGTGGCTTCTCTTAGTTTGTAATAAATTCTTTTTCAGAAGCCTGTTGGTTGGATTTTAATCCTTTTAGTGCGTACTGTGTTGATTTTTTTGTACGCTGGCAGTTTCTTAATTAAATTGCCATGAAACATGCAGTCATATGATTACTCCAACTTTATTATCTGTATTGGCCCTACTTGTAATCTCATCAAAAGAGATAAAGTTATTTTGGCTAGACCCAGTTCTCTAAACCTCATGCAGAATACCAATTACATTGTCCTCCTGAAGCTGCGTACTCGAGTCCCTTTCCAGAGCCTGCTTTGCTCAGGAGCCATGCCAAGCTGGGAGGGCTCCGCTCCCCATGCCGGTCCCCCGGTGCCACCGTGCCTGGCTCCACACTCGCCTTCCTCCTGGAAATTTCCTCCACTTTCCAAGTCCCATGGAGGATCAGTGGTGACGACGCAGAGCGCGTGGCCAGCTCTTTTCAAGGACTTGCTTGCAAATTACCGGACCTGCTGACTCAAAAACCAGCATTCTAGATTTCATAATCGCTGCCTAACAAAGTTCCAAATTTCTGCTGGAACAGAACCAACTTATTCCTCATTCTGTGATATAACAACATCCTCTGCTTTTTTTTAAAATAGAGGACAGAAGTATTTTCAGCAAACGCCTTCCCTTTTTTGCCTCTTCTACCCACACGACCAGCAAACACCATTGTCGAGATCCCCGTTGTTCGCCGCAGAGACAAACTCCCGTCTGTTATTCCAGACGCTGCTGGGTGCCAATGTCCTTTTTCTCCCTTTGTAATTTTTGCAGAGCCTCATTTATAATTTATGGTCATTTCTATTCACTTCCCCTTTTTCCTCTGTGAGTTAATTTTTTAAAAAGCGTCTACTCATGCTCGTGACTTCCTGGGCACACAGATACGTGCCCGTAATTCCCAACTGCACGCAGCTGAATTTTCACCCCCATGAAACTGGCTTCTTCAAAGCAACAGGTAGACATGTTACTGGTTTGGACATTGATTTGCTTACATGCCAAGGCAATTACTGGTGATCTATTCAGCCAAGCAACCACTAGCTCACTTCATTTTCTCTAAATTTGTGAGCATTTCTCCCCTGCTCACTAAGCCGACTCTGAGCGTGGATCCCCTCACCGGGGTCACGGACAGCCTCGCGGGAGCATTTCGCAGGCCCCAGCAGCTTCTCCCAAATCTTGTGCACTGCAATTTTAAAAATGCAAAACCAAGACGTCAGAAGCTCCAAGTAAAACAAACAGCAGCGACCTGCTGCAGCCAAAGGCAGCGACTCACAGGGGGCGAGGGCCTGCCGCATCTCCTGCTCCGCAGTCGGATGGGGTCAAAGCATCCAGTCCAAGCCTGACAACTTTAATTATAATTATATAATACATGATGTTGTTACTTCAGTCACCTTCATAAGAGAAAAGTCTCACCTGCTAGATCCTCCTGTGCAGCGTGAGCTCAGAGCTCCCGTGGCCGCGTGAAATGCGTTTCCTCCGGGAGAGTTCCCAAACACCCTTTCCCGTCACCTCCCTCCTGCTGCGCTGGAAATACTAAAGCTGCAAAGAGCTGGAGAGGGCTCAGGCAGCCAGCCCAGGAGACCCTTGAGAGAAGGGTTTCTAAACCATGCTTGTTCAAGGGAAGAGAAAATACTGCCTTTGTTTTTTTCCCCCTTGGTGCAGTCCCCATCACACAGATAAACCAGGTGGATGGCACCGGTACCCTGCGTGGATGGGTACCACGGGTACCTCCTCAGACCGCCTCCCATGGCCGGAGTACCACCCCGGGACCCAGCCCTGCTCTCTCACAACTGCCGATCCAGATGGATCCAGGCTCAGCTCTGCGACTCCTGGTGTGACAGATACCTGCAGACCTCCGGAACAGCAAGGCAGGAATTTTCTGTCTTGGGAATCACCGTTCCAGCTATGGTTTTTAACTTTACCACTTCCTATATTGATTTTGATTGTAGTCAAAGTATCTCTTGTCCTAAACATTGCTGTGTACCCTGCCAGGAGGAAAATAAAACTCTCTTCACAGCCTGTTGCCAGAGCAGCGTAGCACGAACAGCAGGGCTCAGCACCCGGCTCGCAGGCTGCTGGTACCCCCCGGACCTGCCTCCCAGCACCCGGGACCATCCCGGGATCGCCCCCAAGCTTCTGTTCCTCCTCAAAAGCACTGGAAGTCCCTCCTCATCTCACGTCCTCACATTTCTTCTGCAGGTGGATCTTACACTTAGACTAAGGCAACCATGAATTTTCTTCTCCATTGGTGTTTAGGGTTTTTTTCAAGGCAGTGCACCTCCCAGGGAACACGCCAAGGGAAAGGGGATGCAGGGGATGGAGCGAACGGGGTGGGAACCTCCAAAATGTGCTTCGCACAGCAGGATAAACCTTGCTGTTTGCCCATAGCCAACTGATGTCAAGCAGCTGCAGCTCAAGTTTCTCAGCTCGGGCCACTCTGCTGTTGGGTACTGACGCTCAAGGTGCGGATGAACTTCACTGCTGGTACAGAACTACCATCCTGGTGTCAAGTGGGAAACAGAAGAGTTAACACAAACATAACTTCTCCTCCGCACACAAGCGCCCAGCACCGGCTCTGCAGAGCAGCACGCACCAGCAGCGCTGCTGTTGTTCCCATTCTATCTTTATGAGTCTGAAACAAATCACTTTTAAAGCGCATCAGTGCCAGTCACTTCTGAGAGCCCGCTCAGCCCCGGCGCAGCGCGTGGGCGGGTTTTGTCACAACACACGACGATAACTAAAGACTCTGCTTTCAACCACCTGAAACCCAAATCCTAACAAGGATTGTGAGTTTAAAATATTAAAGAAAAGCAAGAGTGAATACCTGGAACAAAGAAGTGCCCTCCTGTGCATCGGGAGCAGAAAGGGGCTGCCACAGGAAAGTGAGAGCTGCAGGGATTTCTCCTGGGGACACCTTGGCCAGGGCAGGGCTGTCATGGGGAACAGAGCAACGTTTCGTTCCACATAGGCTTAATGTGAAATCCCTTGTGCCTCCCCATTAATGCTAACCCCAGGGTCTCATCCCCAGGGCATTTTACTAGTGCTGTGAAAGTACCTTTTTGAACTTCAGCTATTTTTAGCCAGAAATGGGACTCTGCACAGAGGTACCTTGGAAGGGAGCTGTATGATAGGGCTTTATCTGCTCTGCTGTTGCTGCTATTTAGCGATAGATTTTGACACTAGGAGTGCATTAAAAATAATGTTTAGCCATTAACGTTGACAACAGAGCAGTAACACAGAGCCTTGTAAAGTACCATTTAATCTACATCGGTTTCCTGAAGCACACTGCGATCCAGCAGCTAGTGCTGCCCTGGTGAGTCTATACTTACTGTAGGCAGAAAAGGGAAGAGGCAGCATGAGCACCTCGCCGTAAAACACTGACATCCGCGTATCTCTTTCCTATACAATGTGTTGCCACATTTACCTCAACATATTTTAATTGCTGCTGTTAACATGACATAACCGGGTACCAAGGCAATCTGCAGAAGGTCTATGTGTGCACATAGAAAAAACAGAACGGTACCTTCATCATCTTTGTGACTGAACCACAAAAAAAGATTTCTTTAGCCCAATTTTTTTTCTCCTCAAGCCAAGGTTCTCCTACCAAACACCAGCACAACCTGCAAAATAACAGTAATGTTTGAGCAGCCACTAAAAACATATAGCACGCGTGGACCATGGCAGAGCAGATTCTCAGCAGTTGTGGGGAAGGACATAGGAACAACAGGTAGGACATCGCCTCCTCCTTCGTCCTCTGAAGTATTTACAGGTTACTGCCACTTGGCAAGTAAGCAGCAGCAGTGGCAGAAGATATGAGAGACAGCATTGCTTGCAAACATTGCATTCCCTTCAATAATACACAACTAACATCAGCAGACTCCCTGACACACGAGAGCCCTGTGTAGTCTTTATTTCCAGCTGAAGCACGTCCTTTCCATTCCTCCATCCTGGAAATGCCTGCAGCATCTCATGTGGGGAGCTAACAGCAGACACAGAATATTCCAGCTCCTTGTGTTCTAGCACAGCATTTATTTTGTTAAATAGAGTATGTGCTCTTCCACTGCATTAATATTTCAGACACAGGATTGCCTTTCTGAGCACACACATCTTGATCCTTAAGGCGCTAATGTGCCAATAGTAAACAATGTTTATTATTCCTTCAGACAAGCCATCATTTTATGCAGTTTCCCAGAGAAGGATGGCCCAACTGGAAGCAGATTAACCTGAGCACCACTCCAGCCCCGCGCAGACAAGGAGTATTGATGAGGCTGTCGATACCGCTCGCCTGCTTCGCTCGGGAGACAGTGTCTGAAATTCCAAAGAGCACTCGGCTCCGGAGATGAGCCAAAGGGCACGGCCCTTTATTTGTTCTCCCCAGTTTCCTCTGCATTTGAATTTTAATACACTTTGCCTCTGCCCTCCCCCTGCCATTCAGGCTTCACCGCAAGCATTTAAGCATCATTCCTTCATCTCACGACATGAACCACCATTCACACGACACCTTCCTGGGCTTCTCTTCCCACAGACCCGGCGTATTTCTTAATTTTAAATGAAAAAGCAAAGCGCCATCTGAACACCTGAAGCAATAAAGATTACAATGGAGAAAAGTGCTATAGCAGCTTGAGGAGCAAATGTGGTGATGAATATGCAGCTCAGGGTGGAATCTGAGAGCAACTTTGCATATTTGGTAATTTTCCTGCAGGATTTTCAAGGAGAAACTTGAAAATAAATGGTAACATCTTCCTAATGGCTGTGAACACTTCTATATAGAGATGAGGACTCGGAGCTAACTAAGAAAGCTTAGCTTTTTAAATTTACGGAGCAGCTCACCAAAATGATTGATACATCCCCTCTCAAAGACCGAGCTGGAAGGAAGCGCTAAATTATGGGTGATCTAGAGAGTATCCAGCAGCAAAGAGGCTTCCCACTCCAGAGGGAGGCAAGATGCAGAAATACAGAAAAGGAAGAACTCATCTCTGGGGCAGAGACTTTCAATCGCATTGCGGCAAGTACATTTTATTTTTCTTCTCATTCCTGTTTAGCAAGCTCTGGGGCACCATCCACTTCCCAAATCACTGGTGCCCTCTGACCCTCTCCAATTCCTCCTACCCTCTTCCCTGTGCAGAGGGCAGCAGCCGTTGCTGAGCACATGAAGCAGCTGGTAAAGCAGCCACACAACCGCGAGAGCTCCTGATCCCAGGGCAGCAGCCTCAGTTATTTCTTGGCAATACCTTTGAGGGGTGAATGGCATTTGAATAGTGATGCTTTGCTGATAAAAGTTACAGGAGCCTGATGCAAGAGAGAGCTGCAGGGTGCTCTGAATCTCAGCCTTTTGACAGACTCTCCCAACTCCTCAAACAGGATTCTGCACAAAGGTGCAGACGCTGGGTAGCTGCCTTCTGGTTCTCCCACCCACAGATGTCATTTAAAAACAACAACAACAACAAAAATCAATTCCTCTGTTTCAAAGTTGTGCTCGAAAGACACACAGTCTGTGCCACCGAAGCAGAGCAAAAAGGTCGATGCCTGCGAGACGCTCCCCGTCTCCGCGGCCGCCACAGAAGATGCTGTGGGAGGAGGGTGCAGGCAGATGTGTCCCTTTGCCACGCAGCCGACCCTCCCCACGGTGCCAGGAGGAGGTGGCCGAGGAAAGAAGGAGCTGCCGTGGCACAACGTGGGCATCCCCCCGCTCCACGGATGCCGCAGGAGCCGGCCGATGCCACCGAGAATTAAAGAGCATCAGGGAGAGGCTGGTCCCAAGCCGGTGCGGATCAAGCGTCCGTGTCTGGAAGGGGTCTGCCAGTTGTCCCCCCACACCTGAGAGCAGGCAAAGGAGCAAGAGAGAAGGCTTGAAATACCCTCCCCTCCACCAGACAGCACCGCACGTTTGGCCACCACCTGCCTGATGCAGCCAGCAATCGCCTGGAGCGTATTGCATCGCTCTGCCCTTTTTTTTGTGATTCTTTATCTAATCAGTCATCCCGTTTCTTCTTTGTTCCTTCCGTGGGGGGAAAGGGAGAGCCAATGCACATGAGAAATGCTTGGCACATCACAGCAGCACAGCAAGCTATTACCTAGCGGGGCTTTTATCAGACATCCGTGCTTGGACGCTTTATTCCGGTAGTGGAAATGGGAAGGGAGTTTTCTGATACTTCAGGAGACAAATTAAGATATTCATTTGCTTTAAGAATTAAAATATTCAAATGCATGATCTTTCAGGCATTGACAACAACCAGTAAGATCGGTCTCATCTCTTACTTACCGCTGCGTGGAAGCTAACCGATACCTTTAAAGCAACCTCCTGTGATACTCAGCATCACAGTATGCAGAGAGCTTGTTAAGGCATTTTCTCATTTGGGCACCTGCAACTTCATTAGGAGTCAATATCCCAAGGCCAGCTACTCAGATCAGCTCTACCCTAAGGTGAATCCCTGGTAGAAGAGCAGTACCTGGCAGTTTCACGGGGCTGGAAAGGAGAGCAAAGGCACAGCAGACATATCAGACAAAGCCAGAGACACAGTTGCACAAAGCACATAAAATAAGGGCAGTATTTTGCTGTACGTCAAGTTGGAAGCAAAAATGTGCTGCAAACACTCTGATTCTTTTGTCATTTTTCCTCTACGCTTGCCCTTGGAAATAATACCACTTAATATTGTGCGACTGACATCAAATTATTTTTTATTCCTGGCAAAGTAGCGCAGAAGAAAAGAAGAGTTACCGGTTGATGATTTGGAGAAGGAGACAAGACAGCGATTGGAACCGACTATTCCTGTTTGGCAAGATAAAAACATCCCCCTTTCATACACTGTTTCCCTCTATTTTCTTACAGAGAAATGTCTTATTTTGCATGCACAAAGGAGCCAAGATTTTAGTGCCTGGCACAAAGGCTGCGGATCTTATTCGGCAGCACTAGAGAGGCAGCAGATAAATTCCCTTTCTCTCTAAGCTCCGGCTCGGTAAGAGTAAGGGCACTGCTGACCAAAACAAACCACGCCACGGAGGAAGATGCATTACCAGCACGGTCCGGGAGCTTGCGATTGCTGGTTTCCAGTATGTTCTTCTGCAGGTACCTTCACCAGCTCTGAGCGTTCAGCGCACTGCTCAGCTTGCTCCGCACACCCCTTTGCTCTGCCTCTTGGCACGGACAGAGCCCCAAAGCCCCAGCAGCCCCCCAGGGCTGCCCCAGTACCGAGGTGGACCGATGCCCGTGCTCCCCATCGACCGGTGCCTCCTTCAGAAAACCAAAGGAAACGAACGCTCAGGAGCACGGCGGGATCCAGGCTGTGCGAGAAGCTTCCCCCCACGGCTCTCCCGACACCAGCAAGCACGCTGAGCTGGGTGGAAACACGGAACTGTTTTGATTAAGCTGCGTGCACCATACCAGCATGGAATTTCTATTTTGCAGTGTTTCGTTTTTCCCCATAAAGTTCAAGTCGATTCAAAATGAAAAGTTTTGCTCTGTGCAAAAAGTTCGGTTACGTTGTGTTTTTATTGTGTGCTTTGATATTGACAGTATTCTTTTTCAATCAAAAAGCTGAAACAAAGCAACTTCAGAACATTAAAAGAAAATTTATTTGCGTAAAATTTAGACCTCTGAGGTTGGTATTTTTCCCTATGAAAAGAATCAGTTTTGACCAGAGAGTGCTTTTTAAAAGAAAGAAGAAGAAAAAAAAAAAAAAAAGGTGTGAAAGTTGTGACCAGCTACTTTTTAATCAGGAAGAAACAGTGAATTTTACTTTCCTGCTATTAACTAATTGGCTTGCAGCAAGGGCTGGCAGTCTTGGGCAGGATGGAGCTCAGGTACATTCAACACCACAGTTTTGTACAAGAACAGTGTGTTGCAAATCCTGATGTTATAAAAGTGAACATTCTGACCACAGACTTGATCTGCTCATCTCACCAGGGAAAAGAAACACTTTCGAAGCAGGTGCCTGGCAGAAAGAACAGCCCTCTCCACTTGCGGAGTAGATGTTCAGACCAAACTCCTTATGAAACAGCACCGGAGCAAGAATTATTTGCAGAAATTATTCTCCGATAATTTTCCATGATTAACGTACATGGGGAAATCGCATCCTGCTTGGCCAGCGTCTGACTAGAAAAAGAGGCCAAGTTCTCCTAACAAGTGACTCACTACAAATTATTTGCTCAGGTCTCTCGAAACCCCATCCAGCTCGCATCGGGAAGGAGCCAGCAGCGCCGCAGAGCAGTTTTCCATCCACATTTGCAGTCAAAGCACATGGACTCGGGAAACCTCCCCCGCAAGACTCGATGCTGCACCGAGCTGCCGGCAGCCCGAAGCCTTCGCGCATCGGCCGCGCCGAGAAACACATCGAGGGCACGGCAATTCTGCGCCCAGCGAGGGCTCCTCGGGGGCACGCCTGCCACCCAGGACCACCTTCCCCATAAAACCTCGGGGCAGATCTTCAGCCCTCTCACTGCCTCCACGGGTTTCTTGGGACCGGGGAACGAGGAGAACGTGCGGCACACGCTCCAGAGCGGCGACCAGGACAGACGGTCCAAAGCGCCGAGCCTCCCCGACGAGAGCAGAGGCTGCTGCGGGGACACGGCCAAGCGCGGCACAGAGGCACCTTCAGCCCATGGGACCACCAGAGGAGACCCCCGGCCGGGGCCAGACCAGCCCCCCCGGCCGACTCGCTCTCTCCATCCCTCTGCTTCGCGTTGTGCAACCCAGCAGGCAAGGTTAAGTAATGACATTATTGTGCCGAACGTCTACAGCGTCTGCTGGGATTTCACAGGGGATGACAAACGAGCGCACCGCCTCACGCTAGAAATACACAACAGAAAACCCGTGTTGTTGCCACATTTCAAAAACATCTGCTGTGAATTAATGATTCAGCTCATACCTACAATTACAGGCGTGGGAGAAAAGAGATTGGCTGAGCATCCCTTCGCTCACCAGTCGCTACTCCTGTTTCTGCGGCAATGCTTCTGCCTCCTGTAGACAAGATTTGGCATCCACATTGCCCATTATCAAGATCTGGAAGGTGTCCCTAAAACTGCAGCCTGAGACTTCACAGCGGCTGCCAGGGATCCGTGCTGCACACCGAGGGCAGCCAGGGGAGCGTTTACAGGAGGTGTCTTAAGAAATTCACCAAAACAGACACATAAAGTGCCTTACAAGTAAATGTGCGTTATTGTTCACATTGTTTACTAATGCCGCACAGCATCCTTGGATACCGTACGTTAATTAAGCTTCTTGCATGCCTCCACTAGCCACACTGAGACAAACATCTCCCCCGTATACCCATTGCACATCAACAAACACTCGAATCAGAGCAGAAGTTGGGGAAAACCTCATCTTCCAGGCCTCTTATCACAGATTCTGATTTTCTTGAAATAGTGCAGACACCAATAGTGTCTGCGTATCCAAAAGCAGGGGAAAAAGGCAGCTAAGCCACACAGCCCCCACGAGTGCAAAAGTCCCTCATCGCCAGCCTCTCCACATGCATCACCGATTCTCCTGGAGTCCTCCAGGAGAGACTGGACCATATCACAAGTCCTTCCTCTGCACGGCACTGACCGCACAGCCAGGCATCACCGGGGGAGGACGGTCCTCTGCTCCCTACACAACTAATACCACGCAAAGGGTGCCTGACTGCACTCCAACCCCTTGTGCACAACCATCACACAAAGTGACCCTGCGCCCTCCTCTTCATCTGGACACAGATGAGAAAATTGCTGTTTTCCTGTCGGGTTAACGCCGAGACAGCCCCTCACGGCAATGAGGATTTACGCCGCGCCGCTGCAGAACTGCTCGGTGCACGTTTCCCACACCCCAGGGAGCAGGTGCCGAGACACGGAGGGGCAGTGGGTTTCCTTTCTTGAAGAATTTCACAGCAGCATATCCCTCAGTAATTTCCTCCCTTGTTTAATAAGAATTTATTTAATTTTGTTTTGAAGATATGCAGTGCTGTTAATTGCTGTTCTAACATGTCTCTAATAATATATCCGTTCTAATTGTTTATTGCTTGCCTACCTCTTAAGTGCTTAAATACATTCACAAATACTAATCTATTCTCTGCACAGTCAGTGATTCCTACTCGGGAAACAATAGTGCAGCACTTTTAATATTAAAACTTGAGTTCATTTTGCTGAACTGTTAATTGATCTCCTCGCTAACTATGTTTCTTTGAAAACTAGCTTTCAGTCCTGTTCAAATTGCAGCCTGACTTTGCAAATTTAGACAGAAGAAAAAAACAGACATGCAGCAGACAACGTTGCAATGACATCATTTACAGAATAAGACGCCACCAGTAAAGATAGCCTTTCGAATCTTGAGTTTTTGGGGAGGAACATTAAATCCTGGTGTTGCTACTTCCTGGGAATGCAGCGGCTGATGCCGCCCTGTAAAATACGCAGCTGGAGAGGCAGCGACAGAGGAGTTACAAACCGACAGAGCCGAGTTACCAAAGAGCATCCTACCTCGTAATGGGCCACGCGCTGGGACTCAGATATTAGCTGAGCGCTGCACACTTTGCAGTAACTTTCAGTGAATAATTCCTGGTCGATGTCGGATGATTTCATCTGTTCACGACAGAGAGAAGAGACAACAAGCAGAATCAGTTACAAAAGGCAGGCAGAACAGGGCATGTTTGATGAGGGTCCCTACCGAGACGCGGGCAAAGCAACGCTCGAGTCGAGCGGTTCTCGTCGCCGCGAGGGAACGGAACCAACTTTACACAGGCGCAAATGCGAAACACGGACGGTCCCCACCGCAACCCCAACATCTACAATTCGGAGTCCCCGGGTTTACACACAACCAGCCTGTGCCCAGCATTCGGCCCCCGCCCCCAGGCACTGCTGGAGCCCAGCGGGGTTTCCCCTGGCCCCACGTCCCCACCTGCACCCAAAGAGCACCCGAAATGCTGAACACCCTCGCCCACAGACATGGCACAGATTCCTGTGCTGCTCTGCACTTGTATTTCACATGTGAGGTACAGCTGTAAATGGCTGTTCTTCTCCATTACCTTTCATATCTAGAAATACCATGTACATAACCAGCTGTAGCATATATCACTCATGGCTCGAAACACGCTTAACCATTTGTTATACAATATGGAAGAGTCGATAAAGAGTTCTCCATAAAACACAAACATCATTACAACCTGCAGTAAGGTGGTTTTAAGCTGGAAGGGTGCTCTGCCATATTTCTCAATTTAGACATGGAAGGAAATTGCTTGAGTGATTTACCGGGCTGTGCTGTTCTCAGGCAGCTGTTTAAATATTCGTGCATTCCCCACAACTTCCAACAAGGACGCTTGCACTTACAAAACCAGCTCGCCGAGTGATCTGGTTCACAGGAATACTTTAGTTCTCTGTTCACACCTTCCTTGTTATGCAAGCAATTGCAGGTATCCAACTCTGAATTGATAACCAAGGTGCATATCAGGAAGGTTGAAGCTTTCAAAAGACTGAACCCAGGCAGAGCCAGAAAACACCAGAAGTAGCTTCATAGACAGGATAGTTAAAAACAAAAAAAAAACCACCTGGCACGATTCAAGAGGGAAAATAAAGGCCAGTTCCCTCTGACTAATGCCACGATAAAGTCTATTAATTCACAATTATAACAAACCTGGGCATAATGAAGACTGATAGTACAGTTTTTATAGAGTTTATTCCACTGATTAGGAAGAAAAACAACATGGAAATGAAAAAGTTATGAGATCTCATTAGGAGAAAAACAATCGGGTGCAGAAAGACCTGTCCTTGCTGAGCTGCGCAGCGGAGCTCGGGGCTGGGGACGTCTCAGACCCCCCCGATGCCGTCCTGGGCCGACAGTGCCCGATCCCTTGGGCTTGGGGAATGAGGCTTTCTGTGCACGTCTGCCTGCCAGCCCGCAGCGAGAGCTGCTGCACTCCAGGTGGTTGCACCGAACCCCCAAACGTATTTCGGTCTCACAAGCATTAAGATCCCTGCACGTTTTATGAAAACAAGCAGCTGAGTCGACACCAGAGGCTCCCAGCCTAGAGAGACCAACTCGCCCCCAGCTCCAGGTAAAGGTTTATTCGGGTATTCATGGTCTACCAGACAAAAGACACAAATCTCAGAGCTCCTCTCCTGGTGCCCTTGCTCTCTGATCCTGCAGACACTTGCTTGTTTTCTCTTGCTATCTGCCTAGGTTTAATCTTCATTTACTCTGTCTAGAGAATGCTGCATTAAGAAACTTTCAAAGACACCAAAAGACCCTTTTAGGAGTACAAGGAGCATTGCAAAATTGCATCAAAGGCAAAATAAAGCAGGGGGAAGAAATCTCACTTAAATACAGCAGATTGACATAAAGCAAACCAAAGAATCTCATTAAACCTCAATCCAGCAACCAAGACAGAGGCAGGTAATATTGCCTTCATTTGCATGCAGTTTGCCATGCCCACAGTATAAACTCTCATTGCAAAAATCAGAGTAAATCAAAAGCTGCTCAGTATTAGCTTAGCCCTTCATGCTCTGATAACAGATCCCAAGTCTATTCTGCCTCTAACATATGTGCATACAAATGGAGTTGTCTGTCCCCCCTCTATAGCAGCAGGGGCTAAACAGGCTTATCCAGGAACAGGATTTAACGTCTTTTCTCTAAGCAGTAACTTCTGATACAGGTATAGGATTTGTTAGCCTCAATATTGCCTGTTAGGTTTTATATGCCATTGTTACTACACAAGGATGTAATGCATCACAACAGGTCAATACAGTTATTATGCTGACAATGTGAATGTTATGCAGCATGATTCATGTGTAACTATTCGAGTTACCTAATAAAGTCCCTCTGGAATGGCAGACCCTCAAGTAATGAATGCATGGAGAGCACAGTTACAGACTACGCGCAACAGGAGCATCCCCATCGCGCTGTCCCTGCAGGGGACTCCAGTACCGGCCGGTCCCACCCTGCTGTACGAGGCCACGGAAAGCAGAGTTTTAATGAATTCTCACCACTCCACAGCTCGTCCCCTTTGGCAGCAGCACCCAAGCCCTGCTGCTGCCCCGGGCCCTTGGCTAAGGTCACTTGGCAGCTCTCAGCCAGCGCTGGCACCTGGCAGTGACTCTGCTTTGACTCAGGAGCACAAGCTGCATCTCAGCAAGGAGCAGCTCTGGGCTGCCTTCGTCCGGGAAGCACAGCAAGCCCAGGATGGCTAAAGCTCGTGGGATGGCAGAGTCCCCTTTTCAGGGAGCGAAATGTAACTGAGTGTCCTCCTCATACTTAGGATCCTGGCAGAGGGTTTCACTGCTTGGTTTTGCATGCATCGCTTTTTAATAGTGATGAAAAGGACAGCAAGGCAGAGGAGTGAGGGATGGGGATTAGGCGGAACAGGAGAATAAATGGAAGCAAAGCCTCCTTCATGCTTTTGCATGAATATATTAGGCTAAACAGTAGAGAGGATTCAAGCATATGTAAGCTTGGCTACTTAAAATAATCAGAAAGCTCTGGTAACAATAACTGCTTTGGGCAAAATTTATTACAAAGGGTTTGACAAAAATAATAGATTCACCTTAGCAAGGAAGATTTTCACACAAGCAATCCACTACCAGCACCCATTTATACAACTCACCCTTGCAAAGCTGCCACTAAAACCTAGACAGCCTGAGAACAAGTTTAAACTCAAGTACCAGCTATTGACTTGAGAAAACAGACTTTTACCTGTCCCAAAAGAGCAAAAGTCTCTTCCCCTTCTCAGTAGCCTCCGAATTGTCTCTCTGCTGCTGGAGAGCCCCCATACAGCCTTACTGCCCAGAGTCCCTCCCTGAGGACTGACACCTTAAACTCAGCTGGTGCAACCTGCTGGCTCTGAATAGAACTTTTATGTTTGGTGGCTGTCAGCTGGTTCCTTTGCTTTTCTTAAAACACATTTTTTTTCTCTACTCTTCTATTTTCCTTTCTAAGATAACACGCCAGAGCAGTACATCAAAAGGATGTCAAGGTAATATGCAGTGAAATGAATGCATGCACACGCATCTCCACGCCATGTGTTTTAAAAACAGGCTCTCTCACTGCCACGATCCCCGCGGTGCCACCGGCTGGTCTTGTGCGCAGACCACGGGAAAGGTGCAGGGCTGATATTTCCCTGGTGGCCTATGCAGAGACCCTGTTAACGATGCACAAACCAAAATGAGGGACCTGTCTGCTTTCTACAAAGGGACTGGTACAGAGATGCTGTAACCGCAGCGAGGCAACCGCAGGTGGCCGGCTGATGGCATCTGTGCATAACTGCAAGGGCTCCCCTCTGCAGCAAGAGGCAGGCTCCAGACATGAAGCCCTGGGAAAAGGAAAACAGCTTTGTTGTGTGGGTACCTGACCTAAAAACAGTGCTTTACTCCTGCTCCAGAAAAGCTCCCTTTTTCCCCCCCATTTTGTCTTGTCTCAGATACATTCTGCATTATTGCTTTGTGGGTCAATCCTAGCAGTGATTTATTAACTTCCTCTGCCTGCAAGTGTCATAAAGGGAGTTCATAAGCAATTCCTATTTATATATTTTTAATCACTTAATTCTACTCCGACTCTCCCTGCCTACAAGTGCCTAAACAGCTCCTAGAACTGACTAGCCTTTGGCTGATCCTCACTACGCAGCTCATCTTTGTCAAAAAACAGAGTGGAAAGGAGGGGTTTTCTCCACGGCCAGCCATCAGCCTTCAGCATGTCCACCACTGTAAAGCACCGCGCGCTTCCAGGACGCCCGAGGAGAACCGCAGATGCTGAGCAAGGAGGGACATGTTCCCTGCACGGTCTCAGAGGCTTTTCTTGCTGAGAGTTGAAGAATTAATGTGTGACTCGCAGCCTTACCAGCAGAACTGAGACCGTTCCGCTGAGCAGAAGCACTTGGTCTGCACATCAAGGTCTAAATATCAAAACTCTTGGTCTTCTCCTCCTCAGATGGGGCACGAACGGTGTGGCCTCCACCACAAACACCGATCCCTTTGTCTCCTTTCAGTGGGGTTTATTATTGCCTCTTGTGCTGGCATCCAAATGTCGAGGTCCCCCTTCCCGCTTGAGATCACTAACCTCTGCACATATCAGCTCAGCATCTCCAGGAATGGCAAACTGTGTCATAAGAGACTTCATTTTAAATACCTTGTGCCATATGGCTACGATTCTTCTCAGCAGTTTCAGTGACTATAACAGCTTAATGAAAATCAATTTGATGGGGCTGACTCCAGTTTTTGGCAACTGCTAGAAAGATGCTAACTAAGTTGCATTAAATTCTAGAGGACAGCAACGCACACATTAACATCAGAGAAATATTCAAAGCCAAATTCCTTTTTAAGGATATGCTTTGCACCAGCTGAATCCCACCAGACACGGACACATGCCGAACGTATACCCGTCACAAAGAAGAGAGGTGGAAGTGCACCTGCAATAAATGCTTTTCCAATCCAGACCCAGCCAGGACAGTAAAACTTCTACAGGACCTCAGGGCTAGAACACCAGCTGGATGGGTGCGAGTTGCAGCAGCCCTTTGCTGCTGCGACAGCCCTTGGGGTCCTCACTCACGAGGCAGGAGCAGAAGCACAATCTGCAGTCACTGCTAGCGAATACTTCCCATCGTGTTTCTGATAAATACTGTTGTAATCTCCTTTCCAGCAATCTTCCCTCAGCAAGCTGCTTCTATTTTTATTGTTGTATACCCCCTGTTATCAAGTTCATCGGCCCCTTTTTTTTGAGCAATGAGCTCAGTGAATAGGAAAAGAAGTTCTTTTAATAACGGGAAATTCACAACTGGTAGCAAGAGTTTCAGAGTACATGACAAACATGAACAAGACAGAGCTTTTCCAATTCCAAGTTTTGCCTTTTATATCACTTCACAGACTAACCTTGGTACTGTTCACTGTCAATTATTTCTGTATTTCAACAATAAGCAGAAAACCATGAAAACCCCGAGAAGCTGCAGACAACTTCGTGTCATTTCAGGGTAGGGAGTTTGAAAACGCAGAACCATCCCTCGCCTAACCAGCGTGTTGTCAGAAGCAGACGGCTTGCAGCTTTTCCAAACGCTCCTCCTGCGCTACTTGCAAGCACCCGCGCCGGCAGATCCCACGGCACTTAGAGCAACAGCTCAGGAGGGGACGTGTTAAACGGAGACAGCAAATGAAGGATCTAAATCCGAGATCAGAGCTAAGTCCCCGGGTAACCGCTGACTAAACTTTACAACGCACGCCTCAGGTATAAGGATAAAAGTTACAGGCAGACATCCCAGAAGTTGCTGACTCAGCTGCTGCGACCGCAGAGCCGCGCACCCATCCTCTTCCTCACCCAGCCGAGGCCCCGCAGACCCAGAGGACACGGAGCAGAAGGTGGCAACGACCTGTGCAACACGTCCAAAGGCGAGTGGGAGAGCTGAGCCCGTCTTCCCAGCTTCGGGCACTGCCTCGCCGCGCTCCGCTGAAAGTGCCGGCACCCGCGGGAAGGAAACTGCTTCCACCGTCCCCGCTGGCCATGCCTCCCACTGGTTGCTTCCAGCTACATTCCTGCCTTTCTGATTGAACTTCTTTTAATTGTTTTTTTAAAATCACTGCTTCTCAGTGCCAAATTTCCACGCCAGCCCACCCTAAACACAGGTTTAGGGGAGCATCCCCCAAGGTACCCTCTGTGCAGGGCTGCTCGCCCCGACACAGCTCAGACCCACTTCCCTGCCTGCAACGACGCTCGGGCAAACTCCCACGTGTGCACGGATCCAGAGCAGTCACACCGAGATCATCAGCCGATACAAGAAAAACTGCCTTTGCACCAGCATATCTGAAACCTTGGGGCACATCAGCCCCCCAGTCTGGCCCACCCGTGGTGCTGGGCACACACCAGCGTGCTTCGCCCTGCGCCAGGGCTGCCCCGCGGAGGTGTTCGATCACCTTGCCACCAAGGTGCTCGTTCGATCACCTCCTTGCTGTGATGCACCAGGAATTTCTGCACAGGTTCATTTTTCCTATTGTACAATCAAGGACAAGGAGCACTATATGATAAAGCACTAACATCAGCAGCTCAGTTTCTTCCAGTTAAGGGGAAAGAAAAAAATTGTGGTCCCTTATCCAATTTACTCTCAAGGGCCTTAATCACCTTTCCCAGAATTAACAGCTTCCAAAACCTCCGTATTGGAGCACTAGAGAAGTGGCAACTGAGCATGTGCACGAATGCCAAATGCAAACAAGAAGCCAAAAATTAAATGTCCTGATTTTCATGTTATGAATTATTTGCGGCTTTTCCTGCTGTCACTCTCCCATGGATTAACATCTCGTGTAACACTTCCTGTTTTCTTCTGTTGTTTAATTTGTCTTGCAATAAAAAAAAAAGTCTTTACTAATAATTAATGTGCTTTCAGCAAATCTGTCACTGCACTTACAACAAAGCATCTGAAGAAATGCAAAATACTGCCTTTTGAAGTGCCTTATTTCCCAGCACTATCAGCATGATGGATGGTTGAGCCTGTTCCACGAGTGCAATTCTCCTGCTTTTCTCGCCTTGAGAAAGGAGCACTCCGGGCGCTGGAGACCACAACAGGCTCCCAGCACGGAGAGCACCACTGGCTACCAAGAAAAAAATGAGCAGCTCATCAGAGCAGCACCGGACTGCCAGCTTTCCCCAGGGAAGAACATCAAGGAGCAGACAGGACGGGACCATCCCACAGCGACAACTGCAGCCTGCGCAGCCCACCCTGAGCCTGGTGCAAGGGGCCAAATTCACAGCCGCAGGATCTGGGGTCTCTGCCGGTACCAGCACCTGAATTTACTTGCTCTGCCTCTGCAGAGGCGGGACAGGGCCCTCGCCAGTGAGCGATGTAACGGAGCCCAGATGATCCTGCATCCCAGAGGTGATGCTGGCAGTGTCCCTACCCCTGAAAAGCTCGCTACGAGCCACACCTTCAGAAGACACGTGTGCTATTTTCAGTTTTTCCTGTTCTCCTGCCAAACCAAGAGATGCTCCACGTCCCTCCAGCTGTGCTGCACATCTGCTGCCTCTGCCACACTTCACCTTGCCTGCAATCCTCCTTTGGTTTGGGGTTTATCTGCCATCTCTCTACTCCCTCCTTTCCTGAAATCCTCCCCAGAGTCAATTTGCTTCAGTACTGCATTCAGCCTTTGATGCATTTTGACACGCTTTATTGGAGCCTTGAAAATCAGAACAAGATTGTGTATGGCATGAGCTGGGGAGCAGGAGAGATCCTGCACGTGTCTGCTGCATGTGTCAAAACACAGAGGAGAGGCTGCAGAGAGCAACACGGAGGAGACGGAGCCTCAGTGCAGACGAACCTCAACCCCAGCATCCCAAACGCCCGACCGCGCTACTTAACAGGACTAAGAAAGGGACACTCAGACAGCAACAGTGTCCTCTCAACGGACGGAGATGATGCTTTTGAAAGGAGCCTCGCAGCTCTCACGCCATGGAGGGGAGAGTGCCTCTGTCGGTGCTCGTTCCCCCACGCTGGGAGACCGCTGCCCTGCTCCACGCAAGGGGCGAGAAATGGCCCGTGGGACCACGAGACCAGGCGCAGGGAAAGGAGGGACCGGTTGCATGCTCCTCTGCGTAGGATTCAGCCACAGGAGCAGGATCTCACCAGGGATGTCTTGCTGAATCCCACAGAGACTCATGAGCAGGGCGGGAGGGGAGCTGCCAGATGTTCCCACCTCCTCACAGGCATCACCGAGGTACCGTTTATAAATAGCAAAACCAAGGAAGAAATAAAAAAAATGATCAACGTGTTAGGAAAAACAGTGCTTTCTGGCCAGAGAGAAGCCACGAGGGGCAGATGATGCCTTCCAGACAGAAAAGCAGCAAGGCCAAAGCTCCAGGTGTGCGGGGTGCTCTGCATCCCTTGACCAGCACCGCGCCACACAGCACGGCACCCGCTTGGCACAGGAGCAAACGACAGAGACGCAAGCTTATGTATGGCAGTAAAATCCAGCTGGTGCCTTTTTGACCTACTGCCTGTCTGAGATTGGAACAAAGGGCAGAGCCGAGGAAATTACAGGCGCGTAGATTTAGAGAGCAAAGGAAAGACCTGTTTGTGCAGCAGAGAACAAGCCCTCCCTGCCACAAATTGCCTCAGGGGTGATGAAGAAAGGATGCTGCCAAGTTTAAAGGGAGCTACACTGCAATTTTGAGAGTGGCAGCATCCCTTCCCTACAAATTCACGTATCCGGTTATACACGTGCATTTTTCTAATTATTCACACTACATCATGCGGCAGGATTTAATTGCAAACATGTGCTGACTTGAGTAAAAATATATTTTAAAACGGAAATTGATATATTGTGACTGTTTTAATAAAGTTTGTAGGAACTGAATGAAGAGCAATCACATTTCGTGCCTCAGGGCATCAATTCTGCATCCTGCACGCTTCAAGGACGGGGCTCCGGCACTCGCTCCAGAGCGGCTGGGTGGCACGGCTTGGCCCCTTAGCAGCAGGGACAGCCCAGAAACCTCCTAAAAGAAGGGGCTAAACCAGACCCGTGCAGGCTTCGGCAGAGGCTGCAGTCTGAGATGGAGGGGTTGATGAAGTCCGACGGCAGAGGGGACTCGCTTGTACGGGGATGCGGAGAGCTGGAACAGGGAAGAACCAGGTACCCTGGCCTGGGACATCTCTGCCACTGGCACCTCCCTGCAGAAACAGATTCCCCTCGACTAAACCCCCGCCAAGCCCAACCTGGGGAAGAAGCCTGGTCTGACACAGCCTGGCACGAAGCCCTGACACCCATCCTTTCCCTCCTGTCACCTCCCCTTTTAAATCCTCCCACTGCTCCCCGCTCTGCACTTCTTCCCACCCCTGCCCCCCCAGGGATGCATTTTTGGCAGCTCTCGCCGTGTCCCCAGCCACAAGCTCCAGGCACCCACGTTCCCCAAAGACCCCGCACCCCTCCGCAGACCCGCATCCCCCCCAGGGACCCGGGCAAGCATCAGGGCGTCGCGGGGCCGGGAGCACGGGGTACAGCAAGGCGCCTTGCGGGCTCCCATGCTGCGGAGCCAGGGTTACCATGTGATGCTCATGGGTTGCTATGGAAACGGTGGTTTCTCACCAAAAAAAGAGGCATAAATAGTCTCCAAGGCTCCCCGGAGCCGGGTCCACGCTGTCAGGCTGCGGGCATCCCGAAATTCGGGGGTTTGCTGCTGCCCCGCTCCGGTCCCTGCCCCGCGGGTCGGTGCCGGGGCTGAGCCGCAGCAGGAGCCGACGTGGGGGGAGAAGGCGGCGAGCGGCTCCTGCCCAGCCTTTCTCCGCAATTACAATCAGGACGCCACATTTATTTTTGGATTAGCAGGACCTACTTTTTCCTGTGGCTCCCTAATAACGTACAAACCAGTAGGAAGCGAGTCAAGCTGAATCCCGTGCCTGCAGCTCGTAGCCTCTGGTACTTTGCATAATCAGGGCTTGTCATTCCCCATCAGCTTCAGCTCGGAAACCCAAGAGGCAAAGCCATGTAAGGTGGCAACGAGCTTAGAAGACGTCTTCAGAGAACAGATCTGTCCATCGCTGATGGGAGATTATTTTAATACTGGATTCCTTGATAAAAGCCTGTATGCTGGCCTAGGTGGCTAAGCTAAAGCGCCTCTTACCAAAACCAGCTGCAGCCTCAACAGCACTAACCCCAAATCAGTTTAACGTCACTGCTTGCTTGCTGACAGCACTAAAAGCTCCCTGCCCAGCAAAGGTTAACGAAGTTAGCGACAGCAGAAGCAGAGATGCTCCCGGTTATCCTCACTGCCATCCGAGCTCCCGATATTTGCCAGCTGGAGCTGCCTCACCGAGTGCCACCCGGTGAGGATTTATAGGAGTCCAGGTCTCCCTGAGGCAGCCAAGCAGCGTTGGCCAGGAACCCTCCTTACTTGTAATGATTGATGGACTCTGTTCCCTTCAGCTACAGCTCCCCTGCTAGAGCAGAGCTTTTTGTAGTCAATGAAATGATTTAGAAACAAGACACCAGGAATGCAAATGCTTTGTGTCTAAGTCCCCTAGTTAGCATGGAGCAGCTAAGCCGCTGGCCTAATTTAATTGCACATCCAAATTCCCCATCCTCTAAAGGGTATCAGCAGATTTCGTTAAACTTCTTCATATTATCGTGTAATCTGTCAATTAGTTTTGTGTGCAACAGCAAACAACAAGGAGCTTTGTCTTAAGTAAAACATAAAACATTTATATCCCTCCTACAGCCTTTTCTTTGCCCTTCCTCGATTTAAAAAAGAAAAAACACAACCCTTCTTTTGTTTGCATTCATTCTCTTCTAAGAAGCAGGAGCATCTCCCATGCTCATCCACATGGAGCAGAAGCATGCTGGACTTTTATGTCATACCTGCCTTGTATTTGAGAGCATTTCAGCAAGCCACTTGGATAATTCATGCTTCATTTTCCCCTCTGGAAAAAAAAAAATAAAAAATAAACCAAACACAACACTATTCTGTCCCTTACCAACAGATGAGCAATGAGAAATGGTTCATCAATGCCCATTGTAGTGCTCCAGCTTCGCGTGTGAAAGGGTCTCCAGAAACGCAAACTAGTCTATTTTTGTCAGTGAGAAATTAGACTGCCATTGCAGAAGGGCTGGAGTCGGGCACGCTCCAGGCTGGGCACTGGCTGCTCCTTTCAGAGACCGGCTCCGACTCCAGGGCTTGGAAAGTTCTCCCTCTCTCTGCATAGTCCGGGGACTCCTATTCCTACAGTATTGATTAGGCAACGCCTGTGGTACCGAGAAGCAATAGAAAGGCATTAAAACAAGTTAATGTGTTTCATACAACATCAGTTTTCAAAGTGGGGCTTGTAAGTTATCCTTCAGTCCTGGCCACCAGCCTTCCTTTCTGGCTAGAGAGGAAACGAGGCTGAAAAATGCTTTTCGTATGTTCTGCAAAACAAAAAAAAATCCCTGTGCTTTGGGTAGGGGCAGGAAAATACTTTTGCATCATGCGCACACAGATCCCAAACTTCTGAAAAGGTGTAGACTTCTCCAAAAAAGCAGACTGAGGAGACATCTGAGTTATACCACCTACTAGAAGCAAAGAGGTCTAGACCTGGCAGTAGAGGATTTTGAGAAACAGGAAAGCATCCACCAGGTAACACCAAATTGCCAAAGTAAAGCATCACCTGGTACGATCAGAGCCAGATGAGAATTAAATGCGCATTAAACCAGGGCTTATTCCTGAAAAGACTGAATGTAATGGGGTTCACCATGATCTGCATCAACCGGCAGAGATGATATGAAACAGCCCCACGACCTCCTCAGCACAAACAGCGACAGAGCTCCCTCTGCAACCATAACAGAGCTTGGTAATTTGAAAAAGCCTGAAATACAAACTAGCCTGCATTGCAGAAAGAGACTGTGAAACTCCTGAAGAGTTCCATAAATACAAATTAGCAACGATAACTGTAGACGGCACGGAAAACTCGGCTCCATCCTGCTTTGCAATGTCATTTCTTGCCCGGTGTTGGAGCCGCACGCTACAAATCGGCTACTCGCGTCCCTCTGTCTTGACACCCCGTCCAAATGCTGCCCCGGCCCCACACGTAGGGGATCCCCCGTGAACCCCCACCCTGCTCCGGGAGGACCCAGGGCCCCCAGGAGCGGGCGAGGGCAGATCACGGGGGGGCACAGCCCAGTGCCTCTTCACCTCAGCATGGCAAGCTGAAATTGCAGTAAAAACGTCTGACAATTAAAGAGAGAAAATAACAGGTCCCTGCACTCTGCATGGCTCCCATCCCTGCCAGACTCCTGTGAACTACAGCCGCGTGCTTGAAAATTAAACGGATTAATTATTGCTACAATTAGTAGTATCATGAAGCATCTCTGGTGGCAGGAAGTAATATTGTCATAAACTTGTATCATCGCTCAATATTTTCAAATGAGCAGTTGGATCCACAGTTATCATCTCGATGCTTTCACCAGTGACATTGTAGGATGGAAAGCACAAAATTAATTAGCTTTTAGTTCAAGTCAAGCTAAACTCTCTCTCTCTCTCTCTGCCACATGCCGTCACCGAAGCCAGGACTCTGTAAAGCTCCAAGAGGTGGTAAGCGTGGAGGTGGAAGACACCAGTGTCCTGTGATGCACGGTTATGGCTGAGAGCAGGCGAAAACGCTCCCGGGGTTCAGCCTGGCTCTGACTGCGGGGACACAAGTGCCACCGTGAGCACCGCGCGTAGTCTGCCGTGATTCCCAGCGTGGCCGTGGCAGGAGCCAGGGCTGCAAAAGAACCACGCCGGATCCACGGCCGCTCCGCTGTGGTGAGACCCGACTGCAGAGCCTGCTCAGCCGTCTGACACGCCGGGGGCACGTGCATGCACACACGAACATTTCGAATATCTTTTTTTTAATTTTTTTTTTTTTTTCCAAGGTGGGAAGGTAAAATCCTGCTAATCATTCCAGTCTCCCGCTTCTTCACCAAGAGCGTGCGGGTGCATCCACGGGCCCCAGAGCCTTTCAAGGCACGGGTGAGATGGGCAGCACCTCCATGCCATGATCTGGACCAAAACCCAGGGCTGGGGCTGGCCGCGCTGCACCCGCGCCGTGCCAGCCTGAACACCTTAGCCATGCACAGAGACCATGCGAGTTTCTGCCTTTCTCACTATCATCAACCTCACATGTGCTTATTATATTTCAAATAATAGAGGAGCTTGCACAGCATCCCATACAACAGGGAGTTTAACCAATTAATTTAAGGCTTCAAAAGCAGCGGGTGTTCCATTCCACCCTGTTCCTGAGGTTTCCAACAAGCCACTCTGGGTGCTGCAGATCCAGCGCTCAGAGCTTTTCCCTTTTTCTTTATGTAATTTTGAAACCAGTGTGTGCCTCATTTGCAGTTAGCTGCTGGGTGTCATGTCTGCGGCTGTATCCTTCAAGACAGCTTTAAATACCAATGTCTCACTTTGCCACCAAGTCCACCCACTGTTTTTAAGCGGCTGGATCAAATTTAGGAGCAGTTTTAAGGTCACAGCACACTTCCCTGCATCTCCTAGCGTCGATATGGCTTTTTGAGAGCCACGTGCGCAGCTCCATCACACCCAGCTCATGGGCAGTCAGGGCCTTTTTCGGGTACCCTGTGCGACACCCACGCAAGTAACACGTATATGATATATAAGTAGATCAGAGGGGGAGACACGTGACACCTCAAGTGCAGAGGCTGACCTACTGGAAAGGTTTATTTATACTCTCCCACCTTGTGGATTTGTTTCACCAACAAATATGAATTGGCAAGAAGCAGGTCCGAGCTTAACTATATCTTCTACCTTATATCCCCTTTAATAAGGCAAAATAAATATATTTCTGCTTTGGAATTAAGAGAAGCGATACTCTTCTTCCCTGTTGCTTTCCAAATGAAGCTCCCAAAAGCCATTTTTGAAGCTTTCTGGTTGCATTTCCAGACCTGCTCCCCCTCTGTGCTCTGGAGAAATGGATTAAACGAGCCCTTTGAAGTGCTGCTGCTCACGAGCCACTCTGGGACGAGCTCGGCTCAGCTTTTTGTCACACGCTGGAAGGAGGACAGCAACCCCTACTCGCCTTCCGATTTCCCTCTCATCCCACAGGTGCCGAGGGGAGACGGGGCCGGAGCCAACGCACCCCCCGAGGTGGGACAGGGTGCTCTCCCACCGCCTCCCTCCGAAAATGATGCCCAGCTCAAGAGCAAGCCCCTCGCAGCCTGTGCGAGCCCTCTCCCTCCTGCCTCATCCCTGTCCTCTGCTCAACCACATCTGCCCGGCACGAGGGCAGCACCCCACAAGCGGTCCCATCCACCCGGGTGCCCGGCAATGGTGCCCAGCCAGCAACCGCCTGCACGGGCCCCTGCGGTAACACCTTCCAGGCTGGACCCTTGGCTTGGTATCACCAAATTTGCAGCATCTTGCAAAAACTCCCAGGACCAAACCTCGCACGTACGGGCAAAACGTCGTCATGGGGCAAACGCTGCGCCACACGCGTGAATTCCCCCACGCAGGGAGCCTGACGGCCAACGCAGGTTAAGCCATCAGCATCTCCTGCCAGAGCACTAAAGGCCTAAAAGCTGTCAAGCATTGCACCACCGGCAAGTTTTAATATTGAGAATATTCATCTCCAGCCATTTCTAGTTAATGGAACAAAGCAAACTGTCGAGAAAAATGGGAACATTACAGTAAAAACAACAACAAATTAAACTCTAATGCAATTAGAGAGCAATTAGGGATCTATCCTCTGGGAGCATTTTGGAGCTCTGGGTCTTTCTCAAAAATCTGATCTCTCTGCAACTTTCTTTCTTTCTAATTAATAAATGAAGAAGCGAATGGCATGGCTCCCCCCACAGTCCCCTGCAAAATGCCATCTCCTGCTCTGCAGGAGCAGAAGGTGGTGGCAGGTAAAAGCGTTCACACCTCTGAGCTGAGGAGAAATGCAGCTGTCAGCAGAACAAGGTGCAAATGCAGGGAGAACAGAAATCGTCGCCCGTGTCTGTTGCAAGGTGACCAGAAATGCAAAGACCCAAATGCTCTTGCGCAAGAGCCAGGCTGAGCAGGCAGGAGCAGACAGCGGAGCATAAGCGACCCTGGAAAACACTTTGTTTTCCCATACACAGCTCCCACAAAAGCCACAGCCTAGAAAAATACGTATTTAATTCCTCTTGACTTTTTAAACTTACCCACGTACCTATGCCTATAAATAAGCACCCACTTCACCAAAATGCTCAAGTACGCTGCAGAACAGAGCAGGATACCCTTTGGGCATCGGTCTCTGCTGCGTCCTGGGCAGGGCACAAGGAGCCTTCAGCAGCCCAGGGTGGTGCGGGTGCCCCACGACCTGCACACTGCCTGGGCTCGCCTCTCGGCCACCCCAGCAAGTCTGGAAAGGAGCGTTTGGCACGTCCTTCCCCGGAGGGCAGGGGACATCGAGTGCGGTGCCAACAAAGCGCCCAAGAAATCGCAGAACTGAAACAAAGGGGCAAAGATGCACCATCCCATTAAGCCAGCGCCTCTCCTCTCTCATCCACAAGCCGCCTGAAGGTCACAGCTGCAAAACCGACAGAGCAAAGCCTGGCTCCCTTTAAACCTTCCTTCAGGGGATGCAAACACAGTAAATGCTCTCTGCAGAGGAGAGGATGGCATGGCGTGGAGGAAAGCCTTCCTCCTCATTTCCTGAAGCTGCTGCTATTCCCGGGGGCAGCCCCGTCTGCACTATGCAACTCCAGTACTCGTCAGCGAGGGGTGTTTTTCACACTTTGTAAGGAATAATAAAGCTTCCATATGTCCCGCTACCTGCCCGGCAGCTGTCAGGGAGATGACCCCCTATGTGTTCAGCTGTGCAATGGAGAGAGGTGGGAGCCTTGACCTTCATCTGTTTCTGTACCCAAATCCACCCTTGGGAACACCAGTAGCCCCATTTTGGCCTAGAAATTGGCCCAGTTCTGATCTCTCAAACCAGTTCTGGATCTCATGTCACACCTCTTTCCTTGGGAGCTTAACCCAGATAAAGCGAGACACCCAGATCTGACAGTGCCCAGGCCACCCAGTGCAAGGATCAGCCAGGAGCAGCCCCAGGAGCCCTGACCTTGCCTGGCCATCTCAGACCTTGCAGCGATTTCCGAGAGTCTTCTGGGAGCCCTCCCGACTCTCGAGAACACCTTGCAGTGAAAAAGGGGCTGATTAAAGACTCACGGATCTGAAAAAGATGCCAACTTTGGGTCAAAAGTTGCTTCTTGCAAAGGAATAACTCTCAAAAAATCCGCAATGTTATTGTCTACATTTGATCACTGATGGGGGGGGATGAGGGCTGTTTGCTGGTGGGCTTGGGGATTTTTTCCTCCTCCCACCAGCAAAACCCCTGCAGGGAGGGATGATAAATCCATAGCTGGACCAGAGCTGGCCATCAGCATTCCCAGGTAAATCTCTGGGCATGAAGAGGGGGACTCGGGTGGTGCAGTGCCATACACCGAGCCATAAATCCCCCAGAGAAAGGTGGGCTGCTCACTAGGAGCAAGGTGCTAAGTCAGCACGGATCAACCAGCTGCACCAGTTCCTTTCCAAACTGGAAGCAGCAAATAAACCAGAACCAGGCAAATACCAGCAAAACATCACCATACCTAGACAACACATTTTCAAGAAGGGCTAGTCAGCAATGCTGTGAACAGCTAGGGAGGCCTGCCAGGGGTGTAGTATATGTTGTATAGCACACCTGGGAAAGTGGAAACGCAGCAGCGCTCAATTTCCTCTGGGCTTTTCAGCATAGGAGAGGGCAGAGCAGGGCAGAAAAGCCTGAGGGAGGAAGGCTGGATGCAGGAGGAAAGTTCAGACACTGCAACTCGGAGCCAAGTGAAGTGACTTCTGAAATGTGCCCACTCAATTCAGCCAGGTACACACAGAAGTGGGGTGCAAACCGCTATGTACGGACAAGGATTAATTATTTGGAGTGACTCAGAAGTGACTAAGAATGAACAGATAAAATCAATGGGGAGAGGTGGAAATCAAGCCGAATTTTGGAACAGTCCCACCCCAGGATGCAGCCAGAAGACAGGATCCTCCCCAGGGAAAGCGATTCAGGAGGTGCCAGAGCAGGTGCAGGGGCACTGGGATTAGGAGGTTTATAATTGATGGGTCTACACTGCTCTGGGAGTAATAAAGGATTCCTGCCCTCCTGCTTCTGATAAAATTGGGGGGAAAGACCCGTTTTCACTCTAGAGAGCTCCTGTACTGCCCCTCCCTCCTGTCCCTTCCTACAGTAGATGAGTCACCGTCTAGAACCTTTATCAAAATACCTCTTACAAAATTGTTTATCAAGACCCTCCCATTCCCCCCCTCACAGCAGAGTGCAAGGAGAAGCGAGTGGCAGGGGATGCTCCAGGTCACTGTCCCTTTCCTGTGGAATGACGAGAGCCCCAAAGCTGAAACTCCTCTGCCCTGCATCCCCCCCTTCCAAGCTGCCCCTCTCCAGCAGCATCGCCCTGCTCCCCTGGGCTCACCTCTTACATTTCAGAGCCAGTTGTTTGTGTTTTGCAGATGGATTGCACGTGCTCGTGTGAGAGCCGACGGCACAATCTCATGCAGAAAATGTAAACGGGTGATTTTTACCCGTCTCCTCAAGGCTTTGCAAACCTTTTTCTTCACCCTGTGCTGCACGCTAAGGTCACTTCAACATCAGAGGAGGGCAAAAGGAGCGCGTGGCTGTCCTTTGGGCAGCCATCGGAGCATGTTTAACATCAGGAACCGAGGGGGCACTGCCCAGGTCTGGTATCCCTAATCGACGGATACAGATCGCCAGCAATTCAGACGGCTCGAGGGCCAGTTGCTAGAGATCTTTCACGCAGCCCAAACCAGCAGTCACCTCGCTCATGCTGCATAAGGGGCAGCTTTTGCTCAGGCTCTCGGACCCACGGACAGCTCCAGCGCAACACGTGGGGCCAACCAGCCCCACGGAGATGCACAGCCCCGATCCCCCCTTCGCCGGCACCGTGCGGCCGCGCAGGCTGGCGGCTGCCTTCCCACCCGTGCTGCGGCCAGGCGGGTCAGGGCTGTCCCTGGGGACAGCAGCCCCCAGCCCACTGCGCTCAGCTGCCTCCCTGGAAACCTGCTTTTCCTCTCTAAGCGGTGCCCACTTGGGAAGTTCTCCAAACTTCCCAAGCAACAGAGAGAATAGGGCCGTTTTCCTGCATCTGCGGACACCCGTGCTCGCACTCCGCAGCCCTAGGACCCCCCCCCACCGGCTCCACACTGGGCTGTGGGGGTGCCTGTGTTCTGGAAGAGCACTCTGAATTCCCACTGACCGGCCGGGAAAAGACCCCTTACAACATGGGGCCGGACCCCCTCGCCCAGCGCCTGCCACGGGTCATGGGGGGGGACACGGACACATAGCCGGCACAGGCACCAGCCCCCCCGCCGCAGGCTGGACCCCCCATCACGGGCTCCCCCTCCGCAGCGGCCCTCAAACCCTCTCCGGCAGCCGATCCCAGCGAGCCGCACAGATTCCCCCTCCCGCTGCTCCCCCCGCAAACGCTACCCTGAACAGCTCCCCATTTCCCCATAAACTTTCCTCCAACTCTAATCAACAGATTCGAGCAACAAGCGACAAGCCCTGCCAGGGATGCGTTGGTACCTTCGTGCCGGAGCCGCTCCAGCGATGCTGCCGGAGCAGGCGCACGCCGGAGCTGCGAGCAGGGCTCTCCTCTCCCCACGCAGCTCTTCCAGCAGCCCAGGCCAACTGTGCTGGGAAGGCGCTGGGCGATGCTCGGCTGGAGCTCCAGCTCCACCCCTAGCAGCAACGATTGGCTCCGCCGCGCTCTGCAAGGCTGCACCGGCTCCAGCAACCTCCCTCCGCATCCAGCTCCTACTATCGTATCAGCAAGAGCTTCTCCAGGACCGATTCCCACGGCCCGAGAAAGGCCCCTGGTCTTTGGGCAGGCTTGGCAGGTCAGGGGAAAGGCAGAGCTGGCCGAGGCAGAGCCTAAAGCAGAGCACCTGAAACGGTGGGAAAATACACGGATGCGCAAATCTGGGTTGCAGGGCAGAGGCTGCGAAGGGTATCGCAGGCTCTGGGGGAAATGTGTTTACTTCCCGATTCGTACTTTTGCAGATGATGTGCTTATTTTAATACCTTTGGGTTTAGGGAGCGAGCACACCTCCTCGTGCTGTAGGAGCCAGCCACGTGCCACGCCGAGGGACGGTGGGAGGCGAGCCCCCCGCAAGGGGATGAAGGGCAGGAATAGCTTTCTCAAAGCAGTGGCCAGAGGAGAGCAGATACCAAAGGGAATGGGACGGGTTCATCTTCAGCCAAAGGATAGTCACAGCCTCCCTTGGGCAGGACTGATGGGACACAGAAGCCAACCATAGAATCACAGAATCATTTAGGTTGGAAAAGAGCTTCAAGATCGAGTCCAACCGTCAACCATGCCCACTAAACCATGTTCTGAAGTGCCTTGTCTACTCGCTTGTTGAATACCTCCAGGGATGGTGACTCAACCACTTCCCTGGGCAGCCTGTTCCAATGCCTGACAACCCTTTCGGTAAAGAAATTTTTCCTAATATCCAACCTAAACCTCCCCTGCCGCAACTGGAGGCTGTTTCCTCTCGTCCTATCTCCAGCCACCTGACAGAAGAGACCAGCACCCACCTCACTACAACCCCCTTTCAGGTTGGAACAAGTGCCCAAGGCCAGGGGCAGAGCAGAGGAGGGCAAGGCAATAAACAGGGAAAGGAGCAATTGGGGGGATGCAGACCCCTGCAAGCCTATGCGATGAGGAGACAATCCCTAATACAGCACCACGCACACATGCCCAGGAGTCTGTAATACACAGCCAGGCTTAAACCAAACCAATCTCCCCAGTCTGAAATCCAGTAACAGCTGAACCTAGAAAGAGAGTTGACTTTCCTTATTGTATCCTCCAGGCAAAGCCACTTCAGAGTTCAGACTGAAAGGTCTGAAAACCAGGGTGTAGACAAGCACAATCCCATACAGTTCCCCTCTGCTGATGCCAAACTTCAGAGGCAACGTCATCTCACTACCCTCCTTTCTGCTTATAACAAAATAAGGAGGGCGAGGACCAGCTTGGCACCGTGGAGTGTTTCTGTCCCAGCTTTGCTGAATTGGCAGGCACCTCAACTGCCAGCCCATGAGCCTTACTGCTTGCAGGTTAGTTAAGAAATGGGGACACGATGGAGCAGAGGGAGGTTGTGCTCCAAGCCTTGCGGGGTGACATTTCCAACCTGCGATGCATACGCAAACAACGAGAAAGGCGGTTAATCTGGCTCTGCTTCACCTCCCTCTATTCCCATAATGTGTCTCAGCAGGGATGAGGGTGCTGGGTGTCTGCAGGGGAGGGGAGATGTCTCAAAGGTCTTTGCAGCTCAAGGCAATAGGGGCTTGCACTCTGGAGGAACTGGGGGATACTCGTCTTGCACGCCAAGATGCGGAAAGGCTCCTTTATGTCTTCACTTCCAAAGCCAGGTAAACGAAGCATGCTTCATTCCCCTTCTGAACGTTTGGCCGATCAAAGCGATTACAGGCCTCCCGCTTCTCTCACGAAAGAGCTCTGCTGCCTAGGTATCACTTTGCCAGAGCCCGATAAAAATGCTGTATCTTAAGCGATGTGCCTTTTTGGAAAGCATATGTTGCATACATAACAGAGTAATAGCAAAATCTGACTGGTACCCTGGGCAAGAGGTCTCCAGGCTCTTACAGATTAGCTACAGCTGATGGTCGCTAAGGGAGTACCTGGAGTACCTTTAAGAAGTGAGTCTATTTAGTTTGGTTTGCTTCTGTTAAATATACCTTGCAGTCTCAGGGATTTTGTTTGTGCAAAGTAGCTGGCTGAGCCACACTGCTGCACTTTTGCTATCGGGTATCTGGAGCCTCACCTAGGTGGTGAAATGGACTTTAAATCAGCCTTTATCACAAAAATGTTAGAAAGAAAAGAAAAGACTTCACCAGCAATTTTTCCATTTCCAGCTTAATCTTCTTGACAGCAGTTTTACAAACTATCTGAGCTGTGATGCTTCATGTTCCTGCTTGGGTCTGTAGCTGTAAAAAGACCAACTGCTAAGGAGCATTTAAGCCATGCATCTAAGCCTCCAAAATTGACACCAACTCCTTAGAGCTGCCACCTGGAGTCTCAGGTACTTCAGTGCTGAGAAGGGCAGATCAGACAATATTTGCAATGATGTAGCTGCCATCCAGGGAAGAGATATTTCTTAAATCTCTTCCTCACTTTTATTTTTAGGATTATATAATTCCCAGGAGCATCCCATGCTCCCTCGTAATGGCAGCATCAGCACAAGAAACGTTGGAAATAACTTATAAATGAATAAATCCTTTAAAATTTTTCAAGGTGCACCCTCTCACGATCTAGCACACTCACCGCGTCCGTCGCAGAGCACTAGCCGCCTTTCTTCACATTCGCCTGTGGGTCTTTGACCCAGTGAGCATTTCGGGACGCTGCCTGCTCCCCAGCCACCAGAAAGGGATACGAGGGTTTTCACACACCGCACCATTGCTGGAAAAAGCTCTGTGCCAGCATCCAGCAGCAGCTTCGGGGGCACTCACCTGCCTTGCTGATAGGGCTGCGGGGCCAGCCCACCCCATTACCCCAAACCCAGGCAACTGGGGAAACCCCAGGCCAGTCCAGAGACCGAGCTTCTGCACTCTTGGCAGAGAAATGAAGGGAGATAACCAAACCCTGAGCAGGCTGTACGGCTCCCCACCGGCCGAGAGAAAACATGCCTGCCGCACGGAGGCTGCTTTTACCACGCAGGGACCAGGAGCCTTTCCTCTCCCTGGGGCTGCAAAGCCCCAAAATGCTTCCCAAGGTCTCCCTGAGAGCCTGGCAGCGTCCCCACGGTGCCAGCACGGCAGAGCCTGGGGAGCCCACACAAGGCTCCTTAGACAAAACACCTCCGATCAAAACTCCCTTTGGCAGAAAATAGCGGTGAGAATGAGTAATTCGTTACTGCCCTCCTTTGTGCCAAAGAAAAAGGCTTGCCCCATGGCTCTCTCCGATAGACTTGAGCAGCCTTGGCTTTGAACAAAGTGCAGCACTGGAAAATTCAGCTTTTGCTCCATCCCAGCACCCTGCCAGGGCTCAGGAATGTGTTTACTGGCCCTGCGCTGGGCTAACTTTGGAACAACCTGAAACACATCAAAACAAGGAGCTGTAAAGCAGCAGCTGTGATTGATTAATCACAGTAGTGAAGCTGAAGGGTTTGATCATTTTCAAAAGCTCTTTAACATCTTATTCTCCAAAGAAGGAGAGGTTACCGCAGCCACAGAACAAAGCAGAGCACAAACTAGAGCCGTGTACTCCCGGGAAAGGCTCTGGACAGGCTGTGCTGCCTCGTACCGTGCCTCTGGGAAGCAGGAGATCAAGACAGATGAGTGAACTCGCCCAGCTGCTGCCGGCTGGGAAGAAAACAGTCTGACTGACATCTCAGCCGGGTTCTCGAGATGTTCATGTGTCACCTACACGGGCAGACCGCTCGCCAGCATGCACGGCCTGATCCTGCACAGGCTGCGAGCCCCCAGTGGCTGTTTACATACCCTGAGCCTGATGCACGCAGCATTGCATGAGCCAGCAAGGGCATTTTTTTCCCCTCGGAGCAACCCGGTCAAGCCAGGTCCAGTCCGTTTCTGCCGGTGGGCGCTGTCTGGGAGACCTCTGCTCTCATACCTCATCCCCGCACGTCCTTGCTGCCAGAGGGACCAGAGCATGCACAGTCCCCTCTAAAAATCCCAACCCGCAAAGGGCATCAGTTACTCTCTGCCTCGAGAGGGAGGCACATACCTTCCTTTGCTCGCAGGTAGACACTGACAGCCCTGCAGCCGAGTGAATAATTGAATTTCCCATCCAACCTCCTCGCCCAGAGGAAGCTTACCCTTCCTCTCGCACACATTACAGCTATGAAATATTTTAGATTCCTTGTATTTTTATGGGAACGCTACATTTTTCCCTTCCAGAAAGAAAAAATTCATTTCTCTCTAATTTGACTCTGGTGGGCAGTCACGTTGATTAATTTGCCTATTCCACCAGCCCCGCTTCCTCCCAAAGGCCGAGCTAAGCCCCGTCTGTAGCAAGCACATGCTACAGTAACCATCACCCCATAGGGCTGTTCAGGCAAATATTTTTCAACCACCAGTTAAATAACAGAACAGCTATCTGGTCAGCAATTAATTGGCGTAAACATCAGGGCGCACAGGGAGCCAAGCTCCCTGCGGCGCTGCTAAAGGAACAGCCCTGGCGCAGTACGCAGCTGCAGCACCGCATGGGTCCAGCTGCACGGGAGCCCCCAGCCCCAGGGCAGCAGACTGACATGCCCACTGAATCAGGGTCCTGCTGTGCAAGGGCAGCAGCAAGGACAATTAAACATACCTGCCCTGGTACCCAGAGGTTTTGAGCTTGCATCTTTGCATTTGCCTCTGCGC
This sequence comes from Haliaeetus leucocephalus, assembly GCF_000737465.1. Classification (NCBI taxonomy): domain Eukaryota; kingdom Metazoa; phylum Chordata; class Aves; order Accipitriformes; family Accipitridae; genus Haliaeetus; species Haliaeetus leucocephalus. The sequence goes on along the minus strand of NW_010972598.1, from coordinate 10,244,070 downwards.
TGGCAGCAGGAACGCCTCCTTCCAGGTGGATTCCTCTCCGTATCAGTGCACTCAAGATACAAGGACCAGTCACTCAACTCTTGAATGTTCTCACTTGCTTAGGCATGTCAAACGTGGTCATGCTGGTCCAGCCTAAAGCACACTTAATGAACACTTGGCATTTACATGGCATTTCATGCTTCCAGACTGGTGTAATTACCTGGAGTCCCGCAGCAAACTTTGCAGTGCTGAATGCAGGCTAAAGAGACGGACAACGCAAATACAAAAACCCCAGAGAAGGGAGAGGTACAGCCTCGAGGTGTCTGAATAAACCCAGCACCCTTCACCTTCCTTCTCACCAGAGACGAGCTCCTTGCTTTTCCAAACACCTCCAAGCAGATCTCACTCATGCAGCCAGGGGACGAGGGGCAGTCCCCGGGCGGGAGGGTGACCCCCAAAGCCCAGTGCCACAAGGCAGGGTGCCTTCTGCACCAACATGAGCACAAGTAGCTGGCGGGCTGGGACCCGGGATGCTCTGCTTCCAGCGCTGCTGCTAGACTTGTGGCTGCCAAAAATGGAAACCAGATTTTCCCCAATGAAACCCCAGGTCGGACCGTCTGCTACTAATCTACTGCTTTGCTGTGACATCCAGTTCCCGAGGCACTACAGAGCTCAGTGAATAATTATAAAAATCTCCAGAAATAAACAAGATTTTTGTCACAGTTGTAAGCACAGCTCCACGTTGCTCTGCTGCCCATTCACCATTGAACACCATTGCTTTGGTTCTCCTTTGTGCTAAGACCACACATTAGCACTATGGCAAGCGTGGAAGTATAACTTGTGGCACGATGTGGCCAGAGGATAAATGAGAACCAGGCCCTGCAAGACTGTTGATCTGCCCTTGGTGTAAAAGCTCAGTTTGCCCCCTTTCCCCAAGGGAGGAAAAAAAGAAACCTGCTGTCCTCAAGACCATTTTCTTGATTAGCAGTCACTGCACAGGTCAAGGGGCATGGCAAAGGCACTGGGTGGAAGGGAAATAAGCAAAGTAAAATTAGTACTTGGGTTTTTCATAAGGCACAGGCAGGCCCAGCTCCCATGTGCATTCACAGCTCAGTGCCTGCACATCAGAGCATGTCAAAGGACACTGCAAAATCCGCCCAAGCTCATCATAACCAGGACTAGCTAGGTGTAGGTCACCTTGTCAGACAGAGGGGGGACTGCTGGAAGTAGCTGCATTTTGCACTTTAAAAATCTACTTCCCATCTCATTCCAGTAAAACGATTGACACATGGCAAACGCCACGCTGTCCGGGGGACAGCAAAGGGCATCGTTCCAGGCCTTCCCCCGAAACACCACTAATCGGACGTCAGCCTGTGGATTCAGAGTGAATTCTGGAGAGAGGATAGATGATGCTCTATTGTGCAATGCAGCAACATCTGCTGTTCCTCTCGGCGTTTGCTATTTCCCTTCCCTCCCTTGGGCTATACTGTGCTATCCACGTTCTATTTTCTGAGCTGGCAGGCATGGGGGAGTGAAGAGGAGAGGAAACCGTAGGCTAAGGCACAGTCACCTGTGCGTTGTTTATGAGACATCCTTGCAGCAAACTCTGCCTGAACTGGGACCTCATTTCCAACGAGACGTGGGACAAACCAAGCTGCTGGCACTCCCCCCTCTCTGCCGTGCCACCGGCACAGGAGACTGCAGGCAGGTGAAAGCTGCTGCACTTGCCAGAGCAGCCTCCAGCTCTGCTGCCACTCCTCTCCCAAATCTAATTCCCGCTTCCGATTAAAGCAGAGATTGCAGATTGATGCAGAGCACAAAGCAGCACTGGCTCAGGGAGCGGCAGCTGCCCAGCATATCTGGAAAAAGAAGACAGAGGCTTGAGCAAAGCTTCGTATTGGAGTTCACAAACCCTGTGGCCACGTGCACGCAGCATAAGGCCGTTCTTTTAGCAAGGCCAAGGTGCAAAGCTAAAGCAGGGCAAAACATTACCCTAACCGTGCTGCCCCTATTGTCCACCTCTTTCCGCAGTAGAGGATCTGCCCTGGGAGAAATGCTATTTGGCGTAAAAGTAAGAGGCTCAGGCTCCAAGACCGGCACACTCAGGCTCTGCGCCTTGACCAGATGCTTTACGCTTGCCCCAGACGAGGCTCTTTCTGCTCAGCCCTGCGTGCAGACTCTCCCCAGCTTTCTCCTGGCAGAGCCTGAGGTCTCCCCCGGCTGCCTCGGGCACAGCGAGGAGCCCACCCTCCGTGCACCAAGAGCAGCAGCAAGCAACCCTCCTTCTTGGACCTGGGCAGTCCCTATTCCTTTGAGAAGGTAACAGCTCAGATTCTCTTCTGAGGCACGATGCCCTTTAGACTTCTCCTTCCCTGACATTCAGCATGAATTGGAGCAGGCAGCAGTAGGTTTTTTTGAAAAACACGGTTTGCTAAATGTGTTTAAAGTACTACCTGCTTCTTCACTGAGGTTTGTGGGCCCTTCTGCCAGCTTGTGCTGTTTGAAACAACCTGAACTAGTGGCCGACCCTGGCTCCATCACACTGTTAAACACGCCTGTGGGATGTCCCTAGATAGGTTACTTTGATTTCGTTAGCTCATCCTCAACTGCAGTTTTTAATCCTCAGGATAACAAAAGGCTGAACTGCAGCCGCCTTCCAGGATCTCAGACTCTGGCAGAGCATCTTTAGCTCTGTGCATAAGAATTGCAACACCCAGGGAGCTTAAACAAAGAGCCCCAGGCAGCCCCAGCCTGAAACACTGGGAACAATGCCATCGTTCACAGATAGGGGAAGATGTTTGGAAATGCAATTTCCGAGGTCACCTTTTATCATCCAGGCAAACCATAGGCACAGGGTAGAGCCGGAGAGCTGCTTTTGTCAGCCAAAGCCAGCACTGGGGACTTCCAGCAATTACAAAACAGCGGTTTTCAGAATTTCAACAGGTCCTCTCCCACCTCCCGGGTGCAGGCCCCAGCAGCTGAACCCCAGAGGAGGCAGAGCGGAGCCAGCTGCCCACCAGGACTCTTTGCGAGGGATTTCAGTCCTCTCCCTGAGGACTGGAAGGCTTGGTCCGCTAATCTCAGAGGCTAAGATAATTTTACGCTTTCTTCTGAGAAAATCCTCACAGCAAAGCCTGGAAGATGCAGCAAGCCCAGACAGAAACATATTTCCCCTGTGGTTACCCTGATGCCTGACTGCCAGCACACAGACATGCAATTTGTGCCTCACTAGGCAAAACCCAGTGAAGTGTTTAACTTGACAACAAGAGTATTTCTTTGAACAATACCACCTCAGCTGACCCCAGCACAACATCACAGGCTCCCCCAGCACCTCGCCAGCACCCACTCCTGCAGCTGCCTGCAACTCCGCTTCCCAGCAATTGTTCCCCCTACGCCAGTTCTGCAGGCTCCTCACGCACAATTTAACATCCAGCAGTCCTTCACCGCACACTCTTTTCGCTGCTTCAGAAAAACTTGGGAGTTTTTCCCCACTCCCTCTTACAGCAGACTAGCACAAAAGCTGCCCTTGTGCAGGGAGCCATCGAGTGGGCAGCCAAGGTCTGGCACGGAGGGCAAAGCCCAGGAGCTGGGAGACAGTGCGGAGATGGACCCCCTCAAGTGGAAAGCCTGGCAGAAAGGTTGGCTCTTGCACAGGCAAAATGTGGACCTTAGCGCAGGCAGAGCTGCATCTCAGAAGCTTGTAAATAACAGCCTTGCTTGGTCTGTAGCTCGCTAAGCATTGCTAACGTCCCAGTTTTTCCTCTGGCTTAGAGACACAGGGACCAATCTCTCTGCCCGCACCACTAGCATTAACCTAGAGTTAGAGAGCGAGAACACACAGAACGGAACAGATACGGCTGTCACAGGAGCCCCTGGGTGGGAAGAGAAGTGAGTAACAAACCCTTACCTGCCAAAGCATCCTGAAAACTCCCTGATGGCTGAGACCAGGCATAAGGAGATGGTTGGGTGGACGCTGGGCACAAGCTACCAGCCCCAAGCACAGACACAGACTGCGCTCCCAGCTTACGCTCCCCGCTCTATTTCCCCCGCCCTCCACTGCTGCAGCACTGCCAGCCCAAACAGGAGCTGGAGCTGGGAGAAATCAGGCCAGTGGCTATCAGTGGTCTGCCAGGACAGCCCATGGTGATGGGAGATGCAGACCAGCTGGGCAGGCACCCACATCAGCCTTTCTCCCGAGAAAGCCCAGCAGACAATGCGCCCATGCTGTCATTCTGGTTGCACCTGGGACTGCACAGGAGAGGGAAGCTCGGGTGGTAATTGCTTAAATGGATCCCAGCTACCCTGTAAGTGGTTACCCTACACAGGGTGCAGCGCTGCTGGAGGGTCACCCCACAACGGATCGGCAGAGCGGGCTCAGCAGGGAGGTTGGGCAACCTGGTTAGGAAGGGAGCACATCGCAATGCGGAGCTCTGCCCACAGATCCTTCTGTGCAAAACCTGACACCAGCCTCGCATGCACTGCGCTGCTGCAAAGGTCCCTTTGTCACTGGATTATCGGTATTGGTGTTTTCCCAACACCAAACAAGGCTTGCCTGGACCTCCGTCGCTGTGGCACAGCACATTCGGCTTGCTTTACAAGCAGCCACCCGAATACTTGCTCCATTATCCCCCTCCAAGCAGGCTCGAGCATTTTCCAAGTTTGTCTCCTGTATTGCTAAGGGCGCTTGCTGCTAACACTAAACCAGTGGACCAGGGCTCTCCAGCCCCGTGGACAAGAGATGAACACATATCAGCAAACAGCCAGCCCAGTCCCAAGGTGTAAGTATTAACAACAGGCTGTCAGATACGGTTTGTCACTGCTAATTTATCAGAAGGGCCATTTTGATTGGTTTCAATGCCTTTCCCCGGGACACTGAGGAAAAGGAGAGCTGAGTCGATTCATTATTGTTCCTTGACTGAAACCTGCTCCAGCCCTGGGCTCTGCATTGGCTGCTGGTGCATCCCAGTGGCAGAGGGAGCCTGTGGACACAGGCAGGACAGGACTCCCCCCAGGACACCTCAAAGCCTAGGATGGTGACAGCCTACAGGGGATGTCCAAAGTGATCCCCTGTGGCAAGTCCAGAGGGTGATACCTTGGTCAGAGTGGACGGTTTGCATCTCTCTGCATACGGCCAGAAGGGAGTTTCCCTCCCAGAAGCAAATTACTTTCTCCAGTTTGGGCCCCACAATACATATTGCACCAGGAGCAATTTCCATACCCACCCTAGCCCAATATGCAGGGTACTGTTTGTCTGTCTTGCTATAAATAGTTTCTAGCACTGCCTAGCAAGGATTAATGACTTTTCTAATTATACCACCATCAGTTGGTGACAGGGGAATGATACTGTGCAGATGTCTGAGCCCACTCACCCAGTACATGGCTGGGTTGCTCTGTGCAGAACATACCCGTATGTTATTTCATAATTCCAAGGAATATCAAGTCACGAGGCAGCAAAGAGAAGAAAAGGTATTCCTTAACATTAAATAAGACACATCTGGAAACCATATCTATTCCAAGTTCCTAAAAAGAATCCTATCAGTTTTGGGTGGCATCTCGCAGAGCTGCATTTCCATGTAAACATTATCTGTGATTTGTACAATCTCAAAGTACCGCTCCTTCTAAGTACAAAGACGACGTGTTTCATATCAGCTTCCCAATTAACCCTTGATTTTAAATTGGCTTGCCTTATTTACTAGGCAAGTGCTTTCTTTGTCCTACTGAAAAGAAGCATTTTTCACGTGCCTGCACCACCCGGGCCACAGCAAGACTGATCCCTGCCCCGTTACACAGCTGCTCACGTTTCACCAGCTTGTGGCAGCCCTTGCAGACCCAAGCTGTAAAACCGGTTGTCCTTTGTCCAAACATTCCTTTTCCACATAACTTGCTAACAGTGCACACAAGAATTTTCTGTTGAAGGGCTCTTACTTCAAAAAATGCTTATAATAGGAAAGCACATCTTGCAACACCTGGTGGTAGTTTCAGTCCACCTTCTGCATTTTAAGTTTTCCTATTTTATGACGGCATGAACAAGATGCAGTTTCAGAGGGGAGTATAGTATTTTGGTGCCTAAATAACTCTTCGTTTTCTGAACGATTGATGGCTATGGCAAAAAAAACATTTTCTCCTGAGGCCACAGCAGGTGCGTGATTTGCCTGGAAAATTACTGGAAAACTTAACAGCTAAGGAGCACTTCGTTCAGCAACTGCAGCACTGAAAGTTTCAATCTGCAGGTCCCTAGCAATGTGGCAGGGGCAGACAAGCCCGGCTTCCCTCTGCTGGCTCCAAGAGTGGGATTTTCTATCCAGTGTACTAGACTCTGTCAGGCTTCTGAAATAGCCTTGCTTTGCAAGAGCTACCAGGAGGGAAGGGATCAGGCGAGTGATTTCACCCAGTCATTTTGGAAACAAATCACTCCTTGCAGCACAGATCCTGCCCTTTGTCAGGTCTAATTTAAGGCAATAAATTCTATCAGTTTGACAAGGTCCTGCAGCTCGGGCTAAAGGAATCGCTGTGGGTTTCGGCACAAGAAAGCGGTCCGTGCAGTCCACGCGCCTGGGTCCCATGGGGGACCACCCTGCCAGCACCCACCGGGCGACGCTGCCGGGACAGAGCAGCCGGGCGCGATGCCACCCGGGGAGGACCAACGCAGCCTGGGAAAGCTGCGCTGCTCGGGCTTCGAGGCTAAGCGAGGGCAAGGCCGTCCGTCCCACAGCCTCCCACCGCCGCGTTTCTCACGCCTTCCCTGGGAAGCTGCAACGTGCGGCCGCCGGCCCCGCTGCCGCCGAGAGGGGCTCGGCCCCCGTCACCATATGGCAGCTCCTGTCCTCCGGCTCCGAAGCATCGCTTCGTTTCTGTTCCGCCGCCAACCTCGTCAGAGTGCCCCAGAAACCACTGCTGCTATTTTTAGAGGGCTAACAAATACCTCTAGGAAAAAATAATCCACTGGTACATGACTCCCTTTTGGTCCAACACTCAACAAACAGCCACAGCATCAGTCCAGTAGCTGCAAAGATGAAATGCCACCTGATGAACTCCATCTCCCCTCACCCTCCTGCCCATAGAGAATGAACACGAGAAAACAACTAACCTTCTATTTGGTTGCCAAGGTTTCTCATTTTTATGTATAACTGTGTATTTATAGTGCCCCTTGCTATCAAAAATGAGCAAAGGGAACAGCAGATAAGACAGCCCAGCGGAATTGTTTCTCAGCGGAATGTTTTTCAGTTTTCCATGAGGCGTCAGCAGGTCTTTAAAGTCTTTTTATTGCGTTCTGCGTTAGATGCAAAATCGTATTTCAAAGACACTTTAACTTCGAAAAAACAAAATGCAGATTCTGTACTGTGCCACCTGCAAACAGCAGAGGCACGACCCACATTAGAGAGAAACTTCTAACAGAGGGAGGGAGCTTTGCAGACAAGACCAGGCCATTTAAAACATTTTAAAAATAAAAGGTCACAGGGAAATTGCTGCCTTCCTAATGATAGCATTCACTCTAGTGTTACCATGCCACAACTCAGGTTCCTAATTCAAATTGTCATTAAGCCTTGCTGCAGGCCCCATAACTTAATGACTTTTGGTATGATAGCCTCTTCTCCGCCAAGGAGATGAAAAGCACATTTGTATCAGAGACAGGGTGAGGAGAAACAACGACGGAGCGAAATAAGGATCAAAATCACAACGCATCTCAGGGGCTGCCCTCTCTTTTTCACAGGGTCTTAATCCAATGTACTACACCCGCACGACAAGCTTTTTTTCTTGTCTGCGCTCGTGGCTGCCCCAAGGGATATCGGAAGAGCACGGATGCTCAGGCACATTATTACCCCAGCTACAAGTCAAGCTTTACAGGGACGGATGGCCTGATCCTGACCGGCTTTAAGGAGTTTCCTAAGAAGCCGGCTGCAGTGGGACGGCAGCCACAGCAGTCCGGTGGCCTTGGGCATGGACTGTGACGTCCCGATGTCCCCTGGGCAGACAAGCTCAGCAAACGTTGCTCACCACCCTCCCGCTCCCCAGCTCGGTGGCTGCGGGACCACCGGCCGTCCCCTGCCCGTGCTGGGTGCTGGCAAGGCGTCCTTGGAGGCTGCTGTGACGGGCCGGGTGTTCGCAGACACAACCCACTTGGGCATCAGCCCCGTTCCCAGCTCAGGGCTCCCATCACAGCTCATTTTCGTAACGGCACAGAGCAGAAACCCAGAGACTCAAACACACGGCGCCGGTCTTGCTCATACTTTTAGGGGAGGCTGAAACACAAAACGGCATATAGATTGCAACTCCTTCACGTGGTTCCCAGCAAACACCCAAGTCGCTACCTTGAACCATTCCTGGGTCTAGCCAGGCTGTGGGCCCTGGCTGCAGTATTCCCCTCTTCCCAAAGGACCTGGTTTCCCTGTTGAGCATCCGGCTCTTTGGGCCAGGCCCAGTGACACCAGCACCAGGCGGATGTCACCAGTCCTCATCCCTCTCGTGTTCATCTCTCACGTGGACACCCAGGCCTTGTCCTCCCCTCTGGGTTATGACGGCAAGGTCTGCAGTCACCATGCAATTAGCGTTTATAGCCACATCATAGCAAAAATTAACCAACTGTTAGATGTTAAATAAAACCAGCAAGGCTTCCATTATTTTTTGTTCCTTCCTAATTAGTTTATTAGAGCACAAATCATAAATCAAAAGTCTTCTCATCTCCATTGCTTCCAGCACAGACTGTTATCAATTTCTGAATTTTCTAGAGATTGACTTTTACCTTTTTTTTTTTTTAAGTATGAAAAGCTTTAACAGCCAATTAGTGAAATGAATAAAGAAGCAGCTTGTATGTCCAGATTGGTTATGCCATAAAGAGGCACCATCCTAATTGGACTGGAATGGCAGCTCTTCACTGCCGCACCTGACACTGCGAAACAGGAGATGTGCAAAACTCAGCCGCAGTTTCTCGCCAGCATCGCGGCACTCTCAGCAGAAGTCGTTCCACGCATTATTACTTGGGCAGAGGACATGCAAAGAGCTGCTCCTAGCGTTCTGACTTACTCTCTAAAGAAATGTACTATTTAGGGCAAACGAATCTCGCCAAGCTTCTCTCAAGAGCTGCCATTAAAAACAACCCCACAAAACCCTTTAAAAAAGCCCCAAGCTGAGACTTGAGCAGCCGCAGAGCTCTGCCGGAGCGGGACGAGGACGGCTCCCAGCTCCCCGCAGAAGCACCCCTGCCCTCCGCATCCCCATCCCCATCCCCATCCCCATCCCCATCCCCA
>NW_010972598.1:10225008-10234836 GCF_000737465.1 Haliaeetus leucocephalus | reverse complement strand
GCCCCGCCCCGGCCCCGCCCAGCCCCGCGCCTTCCCGGGACAAACGCGCCACCCCGCGGCGCGCGTAAACCAGCCTTGAGCGCTCCCACGCTTTTCTGCCGGTCAAGAATTCCTCCTCCTACAGGGCCTTCGGCAGGGGAAAATTGCATTTTGGAGGGTCAAGGGTAAACCAGAGAGTTTGGGGCGTTCTGCTTTAGCGCCGTTTGCCATTCCCCTAGCAGCTCACCCGCAAACCCAGCATCTGCTCCCAGCCCCCCAGCACCCTGCCAGGCTGGGAGAAACGTCTCCGAGCTCCAGGATCACTCTCAGTCTCCGGCAGCGTTCCCACCTGGTTTTTTTTCTCAGCACAGGTACTGCAGGAGGAGCTCCTCTTATTCATAAAGCAAGGTGATCTGCAGGGAATTAATTTTGGACTCCATCCCAAAGCCGAAAGCAGGAGCAGATCAAATTTTGTACCGCTCTGGAAGACACAACAGGGCTTTTCTGAGACTGAACTGAAGAAATTTTAATATCTGCAGGCAAACAATGAACCTCGTTCATATTTTACGTGCTGCTGTCTGTCTTCCCTTTAATTCAGTCATGTAATTGCAGACAATTTGGTTTCTAGACTGTAATCTGATATTTGCACAAAAGTGATACAAGTATCCTGCCATTAAGTCCCTTTGACTTTGAGGAAACCGTTCAGGTATTACGAGCTGCTTATCAAAGAGCAGGACCTCTGGGTTCCCAGCTAGAGCTAAGCTATTCTGCCTGAAGGAGCAACGACCTTGTTCAGATGGGGAAGGGCATTTGGGTGCCTGCCTGGATAAGCAGAGGATGCCCTTCTCCTTTCCAGAAGTCTCTCAACCTGTACCAAACACGCACAGCAGGAGCCAAAAGAGCAGTACGGGGGCACTTAGGATAAGCCCCAGGTAAGACAGGATGGCTATAGATGAGGGAGAAGGTGTAATCACAGAGAATGAGGAACTTCAAGGATCAGATGTGGCTTGGGAAATCTATTAGAGGGATTTTGGAAGGGAGTCAAGTTCTCAGTTGGACCGATCTGTCTGCTCCTGCTATATATCCGTTATCAGACTTACTATTTCATCACTGAGTGGAACAGAAGGACCACTGAAGAAAAACAGGGTGGAAAAATGAAACTGGGTTTCAGTTCTCCCATTGTACAGCCTTCCTGACCTTGCAGATTTTCTGAGAAGGCAAGCACCAGTTTCACAAGAGTGGAAAAGCATTTTGAGCACAGAGGTCAGTAGAAACAATGCAAAACTTTACAGTCATAAACAGAACAAGAAAATCCATAGCCCATGCTGTGCTGGGACTTGCACAGCCATTCTGTCAAGGAGAGAAACAATAGCTTATAACTTGCCAACACAGTACGAATTCCAGACTGCCACCTGGGAACGGTCACTGTGCTGCCAACTGTAAACAGCTACAGAGCGAGGCTTATCCACTGAAAACTTTCACCAGCCATCTGGGAGAACAAGCACAATGCATAACTTCTTACTGCGTGAGGGAAGGAGCAAAGATAATGTCCGTTTTCATTTGGTTTGTTATTTAGTCATCGCCAGTCCTACATTCCAGGAACCGTACTGGGACAAAATGGGAATTCCTCCTTGGCTAAAGTGAGGAGGGTGTGCTTTGTGTTGGGGTAGCACCTTGTGTACTTATCTCTGCTGTTCTTATCTCAGCAGACACTGCTATCCAAGTAAACAAGGCATGGTTTCATTGTCCAGGCTAAGAACAGAAATATCCCTGTCCTGGGGACCCTGTGTGTTTTCTAGACACGTCAAAGGGCATGAGGAAGATGCATTCACAGCAAGATTAGGCACTGGCTCCATGCTGGACAGGAAGGAAGGGCTTAGCAGAAATGGAGTTGAGCACAGCTCCTGTTCACACCCAAGATAAAGAGCAGGGCCGCCGTTGAAGGTTTAGAGGTGATGCTGCACTGTGCTTTCAGGTATGAGGCAATCCTGTCCCAAAACGCTCAGTATCTGGTGAACTTAACAAAGCCCTGACTCAGAGCATCGCTGCACCAGCTTTGTGTAGGTTGTGCTTGTCAGGGCCTTTGCGAGCTTTGCAGGCACACGCCCCGGCCATTGCTTCTACCAAGAAAAGCACACTACCTCCTCCTCCAGCCCTTCCTGTTACTTGACCCTGATTTTACCACCAGTTGGAAGTCAGTCTGTTATCCCAGCCTTGCAGGGTGGGGATTTCACGCCTCAGCATAAAGGTGATAAATAGGATTCTGTGCGGGGTATGTTTGGTTATTGATGATGCACATTCCAGCTTTGGGAAGTCCTTGGAAGCCTGGTGTTCATATTTCAGTTGAGATTTATATCCAGGAGAACAATGCTCTGTTATAGGAGGGCTTCGCTCTCCCAGCCACACCAGTAATTCTCAGCAGCTTTTTCCTGAGCTCTTTTCTGGCTCCCCACTTTGACTCATTGTCTATTGTTGCACATCTGTCAAGCGTAACAAGGAAAGCTGTGTACACGCCTCATCCACTGCAAGGGAGTTTCTTTATGCACTGAGATTTCAGTGCTCTGCTCTCTTAACCCCTACGCCACCATGCACATGCATAGGAAAAACTGCTGAGAACTGAAGTAGGGCAAGTAGATATTTCTTTGCCTCCTTTCCACAGTCCTTGCTTAAAGGTGAAATCCCTTGAAAGGCATGAACGTGCTCATACGCCACAGTACTAGCTTAACCAGAACAACATGACAGTGTACAGCGTACCTTCAGGGACAGATTCCCACCAATATCCATCCCAGCAGAGACCTCTGGCCTGATCCCATACCCTGAACCCACTGAACATGGCACCTGCCACGTCTTGCCTTTTAAACACCTTTTAGTGTTTCCAGCCAGAGCTTTGTTCGACATTTGATTGAACGCTGACTTGCTGCTATAGTTTTAGAAACAGGCTAGGGACTTCTGCAGATTTATTAGTGTAATTTATGGGCATGGTTCATATAATTATTATAGCAGACTTTCCTCTCACATGACAGCTTCCTTGTACCTCTCAGAAAAAGCTTGTCACTTTTTTGAGGCAGTTCCCTTTAATATACATGCTGTCAATCCTTGAGTGGGTATTTTCCCCACTGCTACACACTTTCTGCCCTATCTGGGAAGGACCACACGGTGCGAGCTGTAAAGGCTTAGGCTTCAACAGTGACTGGCTTTAGCAAGGCTTTCACAGACCAGCCTCCCTGGGAACAGGGCTCAGTGCTGGTGCAGTATCTTTGGGACTCTCTGTCCCTGGGTTTGCTTCAGAAATAGGTCCCTGTCAGGGCTTGTAGTCTCAGCCTATGAAAGCAAACGGGCTCTTTCCACTGTGGCACAGGGAGACTGCAGCACAGAAAGAGCCTTGGCATTCCTCTCCCTCAGCATGCAGTTCTTTCCCATGGTGATACAACAAATCAGAAATTAAGCTAGAATAACCAAGGCCCAGTCCCACAGCACCATCCTTCCTCAGCTAGTTCTTATCTCAATTGCTTTGTTCATACAAGGTTTTATATGGTGAGCTGGTAACTGCACCATTTCCCAACAGCACTCCAGGAGATTCTCATACAGTACCTATGTTTTCTGACGAGTACCAAGTATAATTTCACCACTGCGGACTTTTCTCCCGCTTGCACCATGAAAACTAGGAGCCACCTCCTCTCCAACGCACACCGGGTTCCCAGACCTTGCTTGCAGCCAGTGAGACTCCCACCAAACCCAGATCTCATTGCAAGGATCTCACCCCCGAAAGATGGGCATTTGGCTGCTTGTCTGCAGAGAGGTGATGCTAGACTTAGAGCCCTGAGCATTTATTTGGCTGTGGAAGGGTACGACAAACATTGCAGCTCCGCAACCCAAAAACCTCTTTCCAGGCCTTTCTGAAGATACTGTATTTCAGTAGCTGAGAACAGGCTTAGCGAGTACTTTCTCCTGCAGAAACATACTGGCTGTAACGTAGCTGTTGACGTTAGTGCATGGAAGGTGACCGTCCTTCAGAGAGCAATTTGTCTCCCATCTTTGCACAGAATCACTCTGCAATTTGTCCAGAGCATTTGCCTTGTCACAAATGATGCTCCAAAACCAATTGCTTCTCCTTTGCAGCGTTCATTTTCTTCTCTCATTTACCTTGTCAAAAAGAAACCAAGAGTTCAGCCATTATGGCTCTCTTGTTTGTTGTGCAGAGTTTTTTTCCTCTTCCAGAGTCCAGCTCCATGCTCTGCTTGTGCTGCCCAGAAAGGTGGGGACCTTTGGTGGCTCAAGAAGCAAAGTCTGCTGGGACCGCCGTCTGCAAGCAGACCCAGTAAACTGCTTGCCAGGAAACATAACTGCTGTTCAGAGAGCAGAGTGCAGGGAAACAGGTTTTTCCCAAGTTTCCCACTGCAGAGAGTTCCCTCGAGTCAGCCCCAGGCTCAGCCCAGGGTTTAACCGCGCTGTCCCCAGGCCCCTGCAAGCGACTGCAATGCTGGAGATGAACTTGTGCAATCGGCTGCTCCGGCTCAGAGGGAGCCAAGGGGATCTGTCTCATCTATAATAAGCGGTTTTCAAGGAGGGAATTACGTACAAGCAGTAAGACTTCAGCACTGAGTGAAACCCTAAGAGAAGTTAACAAGAGCTAAGCTATTTCAAACCAGGCCAACGCTGCTTTTCAAAGGGTACGGTCAGTTTTCCCAATTCAAGCAGGGCCTTTACTTCCAGCCACTTCCAACGAGGAGGTTCAACGCTATCACCAGCAGCACTTCAGCAGCCAGGACACTTTCACCATCCCTGCCTCACAGCTGGATCCCAGTTACACCTCACATCCCCGTGATGGGTGCTAACGGAGCAGAGTCCCATGGGAGCATGCAGGGTCCCCGGCACCACGCCAGCAGCACGGCTGATGGCAGCGGGAGCCCGTGCTACCTTTATTGATGACGGACTGCCAGAAAGAGTTTAATTATTCCAACACTGACTGTTTTACAGCAAGCAAAAGGGATCCAGGAAAATGTTTTCCTGAGAGTAAACGATTGTGAGAAGCTGGCTGTAAACACAGCGCTCGGAGTCCAAACAACACAAAGCTGAATGTTACCTGTCACAATAAATTGTCAGCCTCAGCCTGCGTGTTCTGTGAGGAACTGGCTGGGAGGAGCAGACACCTGGTGTGCTGTTGTTTGGGCAACACAACCACGTTAATTCTCTAAAGGAGGGGAGAGACTGCAGCCCTCTGCTATTTGGGAAGAATAACATGCAGACAAATCACAGAGCTTTTCTTAATGCTGCCATGATATACAAATAAGAGGCTTAAGTATAATTATAGGTTGTATAATCAGTGTGAATAAAGAAATATGTAGTAATTGATGCCATATTTTATAAATATCCTAACTGTTTAAGAAACTGGAAATGTTTTCAAAAGAAATACTTTAGCATAATGATTATAAAGCCCTTTAATGTGAGTGAGCTGCTTTCTGAAGCCAGTTTTAGATTCAGTCTCATGAACATAAATAGAGTTAATTGCCCTTCTGTGCAAGCTGGATGTTAGCACATTCCAGCAAAGCGTGCATTTTCCAAAGTGCCAATTCCAACACATTCCAACCCGTGCAATTTCTGCCTTTTTATGCACAGCACATAAAACGCACGCACATCTGGGCAAGGGTAAAGTTAAGTGCTTATAGTAGTGGGCCTTGGAAATGGATTGAGACGTCAACTGCTTGCCCATATGTTATTTGGATATTCAAGTGCAAATGTGGCTTTTCTGAATTCGCCCCACAAGGGAGAGCACATTGATGTGCAAATGGAGACAGTGGGGAGAAGGGATGCAGGGTGGTTCAGAGGGTGCAAACGGCTCGTTGCCTCTTCCTTCCTGAAAATAAGCAGCTGCACCATAGGGGCAGAGCAAGGAGACGACGCTCGCTAACGAAAAGGGGAAATCGTTTACCAGAGGCAACTCCTCAGCTGAACCACTTGCCAGGGCAGCGGGCGGGTGGGTGCAGGATGCTGACACTGCTAGCAGAGGATGCTCAGGGAAAAGTGCCAGATGGATGCTCTACCTCTTCCCTGGTACATCCCTCCCACCCCGAGCGGGCAGCAGGACACGGCCCCGCTGGCATAGGCTGCACCCAGCCATCCTGTCAGTCCCCTCTGCCAGGCTGGTTCGGAGCTGCCAGTCCCGCTCAGATCCCATCCAGGCCACAGGAATAGCGGTGAGGGACATTCCTCCCCCCAGGCCATGCACACTCTCAGACTCAAAGCTCATTTTCTCTGTATGACTCACATACCGAGTTATACGTGAAAAATGCAAATGAAAATACAACACAACTCTATCAAGAGACCTTACGGAAACAAAGCATTTACATCACCAAAAGTAAGTACCACCTCGGATTTGGTCCTACAGGATGAAACTAGGGGATACTTTGTAAGTAATGCTAAAAATAATAAAAACGTCCCGATTTGGACATGACTTCGGGGCACAGCACAATGTGCGTTCGCAACTGCCAAATCACAACTGCAGAGGAGTTTTGTGCAGATGACCCATTGCAGAGGGCTGTCTCGCAGCGTGGCGCTCCCCGGGGTTGTTTCTGCCTTTAATGAGCTGGTGATGAGTGACCCCTCCCTCAGTCCTCCTTCACGCCTCAGCCTTCTCCCTGGAGTCAGGCAGAACAATTTTAAATCCAATTTCCTCTCACAGATTTTCTGAGACGGGGGAGGCGAAGCGCACTGCTGAGCAAGCACAAGCCCTGGCTCTGCGCTACAGCCTCGCCGCCTAATCCAAGTGTCCGTCACCGCAGAGGACGGCCACGCACAGCGGCGGAGTGGCATTTCTGCCCCCATTTCAAACCCCAACCCCACCGCCAACCCGGAGCCTTGCGAAGGTCATGTTTTCCCAGGGTACGCAGGCTCAGGGCTCTTTCTGGCATCAGGCTCTTTAGCAAAGAGCAGGGATGGCCATCGCCAACACCGGGATCTCGGCACAGGGGAAGGTGCAGCCTCTGCTGCTGGCCGATGCAGAGCGCAGCGTGGCAGACACAGGGCGATGCACCAGGGACCGGTTCTCCCAGTAGCCTGCAAACAGGGACCGGGGAAGCTCCTGGCGCAGCAGCATGGCAGACGGGGTGCGCTGTCCTCTGTTTAGTCCACTTCTGCTCCCCTGCAGCTCCATTTCAGCCCCAAGGCTTCCACTGCCGTAACTGCCAGACCCATTACAACCTGCTGCAATTCTCTTTGCTCTTGCAAGGCAGATGATATACTGGCCATCCAGGCACCTCCCTCCCAATCAACATCGCATGCCTCTCGCATGCTCCGCCACAGTCAGGGACGTGCCGAAAACAGCCTTGTGCCCACTAATTGCTTTGGCATATGGGCAGCGGGAAAACAGCCAGGCTCTGTGTTGCATTAAACCATTACTCTTCCCTCCTTGGAATCACTCTCCTGTCTCTGTGCCTTCACAGTTGCCTTTCTGCAGCAATGCACGAAGGATTCATCGCTGCGCTTGGGATATCCCAAGCGCAATGTCTGGTATTCATCAGAACAGAGCCAGTTTCGCTGTTCCTAAAGGCCACAGTATATGGAAGCCAGGACCTTGGTACGGCAATACAGCTGCTGATGAGCAGCCTGGAGCCGAAAGGGTCTGGCTGGTCACAGTGCCTATTTGCATTTGCATCTTTGAGCACCTTTCTCGGCCTTTTTAAACAGACATGACACAGTCAGCCTTTTCCTTGGCCCTCTCAAACCACACCACTCCTTCTGCTCCCTTCAGTTTGCATGGTCCACAAGAGGCTTTGAACTCTGACACCTGTAAATACATCTGGACAGCAAGGTCATGGCAGCCTCCAGAAAGCCACAGCTCAGCTCCTAGCTCAAGTTTTGCCATCCCTCCAAAACCAAACAGCAGGAACGCATCCCATCCCAGGAGGTGACAGCCTCTTTCTAGAGACACATTGGTCCTTCTGACCACAGGAGCCGAGTCACTAACTCTAGTGCTGGAGGAACATCCCAAGTCTCAGGGACACTACAGTACTGTTCCCATCCACCTCTTGGCTCGACCGCCAAGGAGGATGCTTTGCCGGTGCCTGGGGCTGCAGTGGAACTAAAGGAAGACAAAGTGAGGGCCTATCTCCGCTGCCATCGGACTACCCAGTGCTGCTACTGAGAGCTCACCATGGGCCAATAACCCAGCCTTTGGGGAGCAGAGGCACAGAGTGTAGCAGCCTGTACAGAGAGTCATGGTGCTATAACTGGGCAGCTAGAACCCTCAAATGGGCCAGCACAGCAGCTTGACTGCAATGGAAATATACATTAAAAGTCTGTGCTGTGAAACGGTGCTGCAGCAGAGCCGAAATGCAAAGATGCAGCATGTGCTCCAGCTAGGTCATGGTCTGTTTATAGCCAGGCTCTTCTGGACCTGAACAAGGGTTTGTGTTCTCGGTCATCAGCAACCCTACAGTTTGGGAAGGACAACATTACATTTGGCTCCATGCCTGAGCTAAACACTGCCCCATCCATCAGCAGTTTGGCTTCTCATTCGTATGGTGGACTTGATCTTGAAACCATCTGTTTTCCCTCAGCTTGCATCCAGCTTTCACTTGGACAGCAGAGCCCTTTCCAGCTACAGCCCCTGGGCATGGGGGTGGGAAAGCCACTTCACTTGCTGCTCTCTGCAGCTAAAAAACCAAGTTTGACTGGAGACACACCAAGGACCCTTCTTTTGCAGGTAGAGGTGAGACTGGCAGGACGTGCTAGTGAGGAAGACCGGAGAAGTAGCACTGGGACAGAGCTCAGAGGATGCAGCTGGGGCTGCTGAAGCCAGATCCTTGCAGCAGGGAAGATCCCATGGACCTTGGAAACATTAGGTCCATGCAGACCCTGCAGTGCATGGAAAATGTCTCCAAGAAAGAGGTGCTTGGTCCAGCCTAGGACTCCAGGAAAGAAAGATGGTCTCAGCAGTGGAAAGAAACCTTCAGCAGTCTGAAAGCCTGTGATGAGTAGTTTCCTTCTTGTAATATTTGTTTTAACCTGTCAGTGTGTTTTCTGCTCCCAAACAAATGCGGTCTGGATTCTGTCACCAAGAGGCTCTGAGTGCGCTGGTTGTGGCTTGGGGCTTTGTTTCTGTTCCAGGGAGTGGAACCAATGTGAACTTCACTGAATTGGTCCTTCTCCTCCTCTCCTCGGGACGCTTTTGCTTTATTTCAAGGCTGTTATTAACTGACAGGTTGGTGTAAACACACATTTTGAAAGGCGCTAGCAGGCAGCAGTGCCTGTCTCTGCACTGCACACGCAGCACTTGGGCATCTCCGCAGCAGAGATCCAGCGATGATTTGTCGCGTGCCCTGGTCAGCAGCTCGCAGCTCCAGCATCCAGGCAGGGAGGAAGGAGCAAGGGCTCTGGACTGCATCTCTTGCATGGGCTCGTCTGGGAAACAAGCGGCCTCCAGGCCTGCAAAATGGGCCACGGACGGCTTTGCCTTCTGACCACTGCCCTGTGGTTCCCACCTCCCCGGCCAGGTCCAACTGCAGTGGCCACACCATCACTGGAAAGGCTTCTGGCACCACGAAAAGGCCGATCTGTAGGTCCTGGGGAATGCCCACGAGCAGGGGACCTGGTACACCTGGCACTGCTTTGTTAAGGGTCCTCTCCTCCAGGCTGGAGTTTATTTTGAGCTCCAGCTCCCAAAAGCCATGCGGCAAAGCGGGGCAAAGGGAAGGAGCTGTGCACGTCCATCACCCAGTCTCCTTGCTTTGGACCAAACAGAATCCTGCCAGCCGAGCTGCACAAGCCAGCTCCAAAATCCACAGAAATGAACTGTAAAACCCTGTGCATTTCTAGTGCTGCAAGGGGGGGGGGGGGGGGGGCGCATTCCGC
>NW_010972598.1:10182155-10224998 GCF_000737465.1 Haliaeetus leucocephalus | reverse complement strand
AAGCATTTCCTGCAGATGTTTCCCATTCACTGGGCCAAATCTAGACCTGGCATAAGCCTGAGCAATGCACAGAGGAGCCGTATTAGAAAGAGCCCCCCATGCTGACATGCAGCGCAATACCTCCTGTTTGACCTGGTGGGGACACCCTGCGATAGTCCTTCAATCTCTCAGTAGCTTTCGGTGCCAAGTTTGCAAGAGCAGGTGAGGTACCACATAGTGACGATAACGAAAACCAGCTGCCGAGGAAGTGTCTGGAGACAGAGGCAAACTGTCAGGCTCAGGATAAGTACCGTCTCCTAGAGCATGGAGACAAGATAGCTGCATCTCTGGGAGGGCCCTGCAGAGGTCATTTCGCAGGAATGGGTATGGAGGACATTTTCCTATTAACCCTTCGGTTGACTTGAAATTGCATGGTTAAAGTCCCGATTGTTGCTGCTGAGGCATTTAGAAGTTCAGCTGCTGAACCCTTTGGAAGTTCGACCGCTGAACAACGCTATCCACCCGAGCCCTCTCCTCCCTGGAAGACCCACTGGGGATTACATCGACAGTCCCCCCCCCGATGCACTGTAGGGTTCATCTCCATCCTCCAGGGCCAGACCAACCATCAACGCTGGGGCTCGGGGCGGCATTTTCGGCTGCTCCGAGGACAAACGCAGTTCTGAGGCTCTCCTAGAGAAATCGCCGTTTCCAACCAACACGGTCCCAGCGGCAGGGGATGGAGAAGCCCTGGCCCCGCAGGGGGACACAGGCAGAGGAGGTGCAGGCAGAGGAGGTGCAGAGGTGCAGGCAGGACCGCCTGCTTCTGCAGGGCAGGACCGGAGAGATGGGCTCGGGAGACCAAACCGAAGCGGAGCTGCGGAACCGGAGCGCGGCCGCGCCCCGGCGCAAACGCGCTTCTGCTCCGCGGGTGCGGAGCCTCCTCCCCGGGGGAGGGGATGGGGAGGCCGGGGAGATGCTCCCCAAGGGGGTCTCGGTGAGTTCGGGTTCCCCCCGCCCGCTCCCCGGCCCGTTCCCCTCCGCCACCGTGAGATGGCAGCCGCCTCCCGCGGCTGCTGCGGCCGGGAGGGGAAAGGGGGGGGCGGCTTCAAACCCGACCCGGCTCCCCCCCCTCCAAAAAAACCATCTCCAGCAAAGTCCGCTTTTCTGCAGTTTACCGTTGTTGTCAGAGCTCAGATCGCTCCGACCGCCCCAGGCGACACAGCAGCCCAGGAAAGGCCGAGCCTGACCCGCTGTCCCCACACAGGACCATTTAATCCCCTTGTTTATTGTTCCTTTGGTTAAAGCTAGTGGGAATTTGCATATTCTGGCTCCTGAATCTGGTCGTAATGAGAGCAACTGCACAGAACTGCTGGAAAGCTCCTCTCTCCTCTGCTTGAGTTACATTTGAGGGGGCCCGGGTGAATTTCCTGTAACTCAAAGTTAAAAAAAAACCAAACAAACAAAAAAAACCCCAAAAAACGAACAAACAGCACACGCTTTCAACCCCGGGCATAGTCCGCAGGCAGCAGGCACCCAAGCCATTAAACTGCATTTTTGAGAGCCCAGAAACACCTTAGGGAAAGTGAGAGCATCTCTGCTCCTGCTTAGTCATTATGTTGAATCCAGGTGCTTGAGGAACACAAATCAGGACATCCGGACTCAAAAAAACTGACTTAAAATCCTGGATGCTCTATATTTTAAATTCACCTTTTGCCTTTTAACCTTTGAGTGACTTTGTTCAGCTTTCCTAGCTCTCCTGCTGGAGGAGAAGTTTCCTCCTTTAGGAAGCAGCGAAAATGAGGAGTTTCTGCACCAGATGCGTGCAACAGCTGAGGGACTGGGAATTTCCTGACTAAGCTGGGCAGGGTGACAACAGGATGGCCACATACGTGCCCAGGGAAAAGCTGCCAGAGTGCCACCAGCTTCCCAGTCCAGGGTACATCCAGCCATCTGGCATCTCTCTGCATCTTCTCCTGCAGCACATCTCTGCCCAGAGCACAGCCGCTGGCAACGGAGCTTCCCTCGAGGGCTGACTTCAGGAGGGCACGTCAGCAGAGAGCACGCAGGCATCTCAGCTAGTAGCCCTGGTGCATCGGTTTAACGCCTCCGGTGCATTAGAAAAGCAAGCATAGCTCAGACATTTACCAAGGAAAACCTAGGGGTTGAAAAGTCTCTTCCTTGGGCCAGCCGAAGTAAGCCTCTGAGCTGAGACACCAGGACAGCAGCCTGGAGACCCAGGTGTGCTCTGCAGGCCGAAGTGCTGACTTGGGAACGACACGTTGTCTGTGCAACACACCAGCCCAGACAGTCACAGTGAAATACATTAAACCAGTTCTTTTGTGCTTAACCTCCTGTTGAGATCAACAATGACATTTGCATCCACTTCAAGCCAAGCAAAGCCAGAGAGTCTGCTGGGAAAACAAAAAAAAAATTGGAAGGTCTGGGCTGAATCCCTCCTGGCTTGCTTTCCAGCCTGTACAAACCTGTGTGTGTTCCTGAGGGACTGGGAAAGGGCTGCTCATGAGGACACGCTTGATGCGTGGTACCTGAAGGGTACCTTTCTGACCATGCTAATGGCAGAGAGCTTGTGGGCATCTGCATGAAACTTGCCTGTACAGAGGGACTGAGATGCTTAAGCCCAGAAGGCAATTTACAGGAAAATATAAACTGGGCATTTTGGAAAGACTGTGCATTTCCAACAGGATGATAACATGCTATCTAGGTCCCAGCCCTTAGGCTGTTTAATGATCTATGCAAACAGCATGTCAGGCTCTCTCAGCAATGGCATGTAATGGGTCTTCAGATTGCTGTACTACACAAGGCCATGCTGAGCTGTATGCCCAGCTCAAAGCCAGGGCTTCAGCTACTCCCAAGACTCACATCGGCATGTAGGAACCCAATTGCCCATTTAATGCCTCTCCATTCCTCCTAACGTTCCCACCCTGCTGCAGGAAGTCAGAGGAAGCACTCCATCCTCTTCAGTAGATTTTGCCCTATGCAACTGAAAACCTGTGTACTTCAGGAAGAATAAGATGTTTCCTTGTGTGTGTACCTGGGCACCCAGCACTAAATACCCAAATTCAAGAGCTGACGCAGCCAGAGGCCATGCAGAAAGAAGTGCTGGCCGAGCAGGCTGGCATCTCAACCATCAGTCAGTGCCATTCCGGTCCACAGGTACACGTGATGTGGGACATGGATCTATTGCACAGGACCAGCCCTGCAAGTCTGAGACTTGGTGCTTTATGCTGCCCTGTCAGGTATTGCACACATTCGCTGCTGATAGGCACTTTCAATCCCAAC
Organism: Haliaeetus leucocephalus; assembly: GCF_000737465.1. NCBI lineage: Eukaryota > Metazoa > Chordata > Aves > Accipitriformes > Accipitridae > Haliaeetus > Haliaeetus leucocephalus. The sequence continues at coordinate 10,221,719 of NW_010972598.1, read as the reverse complement.
ACAGCACTGTCCCCATTTAACAAGTCAGGGCAGCTTTCAGCTTAGATATGCTTATTCTGCAGCTGATAGGACAGCTTGCTTTGTCCCAGACGCCCTGCCAAGCTTTCCACCGCACCCCTCATGGTCCTGTGTTTCTGCAGCAGCCCCATCACCAGCACTGAGCCCCCCAGGCACCAGCATTCAGCAGGATGCCCTGGGCCAGGCAGTTTCAGAGCAGATGAAGAATTAGGGAATTAAAAACTGGGAAATATATCTAACGAGCATGAATAGCTTCATTGAGAGAAGGCAGGCACATGCTGCCCCTGATCTGGCTGCACTCAGCACATCCCCGATGCCATCCGTCCTCCCAGCTGGGCTCTGCAGCGACTCATTTGGTTTCTCAGGGCTTTCAGCCCCTGTCCCCTCTACATTTGACTTGTCACCATCTCATTGACACTCCTTAGCCTAATCTTGCCCATCTGTCCCCAGACCAGCCAGGCCTTGTTGGCCACATTTCTGACTCCCCAGTCCTGCAACGTTTCCTTCTCCAGCCTGCAGCTCCCCTGGAATAGTTCCCGCTCCATCAATCCCCAGACACTGCAGGGGCTGTGCAGCTCCTTCGCCCTTCTGCTGCTCCCCAGGGGCATCCAAAATACCATGAAATTACTGCGAGGACCTGGGGCAAACCACAGGGAACACCACCCGCCCTCCCCAAAACCCGACAGTCAGAAACACTCACCACAAGAGCAGAAAGTGGTGCAGATGATATTTTATGAGGAAAAAAAAAAAATCAAGCGTGAAGCACAGCGTTATTGCATTTTAGAAATGAGTAAAGGATTGTTTGCTCTGTGTGTAGTCGGAAATGTTGTCACTAGAGTAGCTGTTTCTAACTGTAACCTGCTAGGAGTAAAAGCAATTTATGCCAGTGATCCTTGACTTCAGGGCTCAAAGTTGGGCAAGATCAAACCACGGAGGAGGAAAACATTGAACGCACATTGCTTAGAGCAAACAACAGGAGGAGAACTACCAGTCACAAGCTAATTATGGCAGAAAATTTTGTGTGAAATTACCAATTAAGAGATCAATATGAACCAACTAGATTTGTTGCTTTTGGGCATTGTAAGAAGCTAGCTGGCTGGCTGAAACTCATGCATGCTCTCCACTTTCTCCCTTTGTACCTTATTTTTAAAAAGCATTAGTTATTTTTTTGGTGAGCAGGTCAGTGATGCTGAACACAAATAATTATGGCCAGTGAATCACAAATCAATGTAGTGCAGTTGTTATACACGAGACAGCCCAGAATTCTAATGCTTCTGCTCTCATCCGAGTCCTGGGGGATTTATGATTCTGACAACACAAACAACATATTCCTTTGGGAGCTCAGTTGAGAGTTGTCAGTGCTGCTGCTGGAAAGTCTCCTCACTGGCTTATTACCACATCGTCTACGACCTGTGCAGTTTGAAAAGGTCAAAGACGGGCAGTGAAGAGCAGAGCCTGCATCAGCTCTCTTCCCATACAGAGAGTCAGTCTTGTGCCGGTGGGACGCCGTCTGCAGAGCCTTCCCAGGCTCACGAAAACTTGCCAGTATGGTCCGATAACACCGATCCCTGCTCACGGCTAGCGATAGCAGAGCCGCTCCACGCAGCCATGCTGATGCCCGGCCAGACGGGAACCCAGAAGCATGTTGGCTCACGTTTTTTTGGCCACAGATTGTTTCCACAGGTAGGGGAAAGGATAGAGAGACCACACCAGCTCTGAGCAATGTTTCACTTCAGAAGCTTTTATAGGAAGGCTCCACCACAAGTCCTCTTCGAAAATCATTTTTGTCTTAATATAGAAGTGCCACGTAGGTACTGCTGAGCCATCCCCTCCTCCCGAGAGGAAGATCTGCCACCCGGCTGCTTCCCGGCCCTTGCTCCTGCTCATTTGAGCCAAGTACTCTCCGCTAACAGGTCCCACCACCATTCCCATCTGATAAGACCCAGCAAAGGCAGCAGGGCAGCACTCGTTGGGGCTCAGGGAGCCAGGACAAGCTCAAAGCCTGCGCATACCCCAAGACCTCGCTCTCTGCGGTCCGGACCTGTCCATGGCACCGGGCAGGGTGACAGCCTTCAGCCCTCTCCCCACCCTCCTCTTCTGCAGTGGGGAGCAGGTTCCCCCACAGGACCCAAATCAGCAGGCGGTGCCAGCAGTGTCCAGGGAAAGCTCGGGGGTCTCGAGGCGAGCTGGGAGAGGGTCCCGTCACGACAGCTGCAGCCGGTCTGCAGGGAGCATCCCAGCATCTGCAGGGAGCTCAGGACGCTGCGGGGCATAAGGGCCGTCGGAGGACAACATGACATAAGGGACGGGGCCTGGCAGGAATTAGCCCCTCCTCATTTATCACCTCCAATAAGAACAACCCTTGGTCAGCACAAATTCTTTCATGTTCGCTTACAACATCTATTTATAATATCAACAAAACCACAGGACATAACAGCCTCAGACACACTCGAGAGCTTCCAAGAGCTCGAGACAGAAGAGGGTTTCCCACCAGCAGCAACTCCCCGGCAGAGGCGAGAGGGTTTTGTGGTTCGGGCTGCGGACGGAGGCGCAGGAGACCTGGCTCAGCCCAGATGCCGCGGTGGCCCTAGCCACGTGGCCACGGGCCATGGTCACAGAGGGACTCGGGCTGCACGGCCAGGGCATTGCCCAGCCAAAACCACCCTCTGCCTGCCCAGGCAGAACACAACCCCAGTTCCATCCTCACCCAAGCATCGGCCTCATGCCCACCTCCCTCCCCTGCTCTGTTTCCACTGGATCCTACACCAACAGCTTTTCCCCGTCTCCCCCCCTGCTTTTCTTCTTTACAAATCAAGTGGTAATAATTTACAAAAAGTCTGTTTCTGCTTGGAGCCAGAGGTCTCTGAATGATGGCTGGCTTTAAAGCAACTCCTGATTCTGCCAGTCCCTATGGAGCACCCAGATCTTTTCAAGAGTCCTACCGAAGCTAGGGCACATAAAAGCAAATTTAGTTGCAAAAATAAATGTTTCCTTGGGATCCTGAGCCCGGACATAACCAAGTTCCTTGAGGGTTTTAGGCCTGGCAGGACTCCTCCCTGCATTTCACATTTTTGAATCATAATATCCCATTGCTTTGATATATCAGTGGATTTCCAGCGTCTGCCAGAGCTGTGAGCGTTCACAGAAAGGCGCTGCCATTTCTGCTCTAGTTTTGCAGCAGTTGCTGCCTTTCCAAAGCCAGCAGCCTGAATCCACATCACGAAACCCTTGAGTTCGGTCTTTTCTTGCATCGGCTTTCTCGCTGCGCACCAGCACTGGCAGAGGGAACAGACGACCCTCCTCACCGAGGGATGCGAGGGGAGCACAGCTCCAGGTTTGCTCCAGCTGTTTCTGTTTCAGCCAGCAAGGTGACACAAGCTTTCGAGCTGCCGGAAACCCTAACCCCACCTGCAGACCCTTCTCCTTGTTTCTTTTCGGTACCTGCACCCCAGACCTGGTGGCAGTTGTCCTTAGCCAGCGGGTGACTGTGAACAGCCGCCGGGGCACCTCAAGCTCCGGATTGCAAGGCAGCGATGCTGGGCTTCCCCAGAAACACACTTTTTAAACCCCAGATGCATTTGGGATCATCCAGGGGGCTGCTGTTGGCACAGAGCCGGGTGGTTTGGCAGATATAGCTCTAAAGAAAAAGAAGGGGGGAAAAACTGGTGGAAAAATGTCCCCTCCAGCCCTCTTGTTGAATTAAACCACATGTATATTTTTAAAATACAGCGGAAAGGAACAACTCTCCAGCACATGTTCAAGAGCAGAGTCTTATTTCAGAGATTTCAAAAAATTAGTGGCTGAATGCTGAAACAATATAGCCTTTAGACGAGGGCATTTGGAAGTGATTAACGAGCCTGAACTCATGCATTCAAAATAAAAAGTTAGTACCTCACGCTGGTAACAACTGTCAGCTACTAAAAATCCAAGGAGGGGAAGAAATCAAACTCAATCCTGCATAATCTAATGCTCTAAATCAGCAGGAGACCACTAGCAAGCCCACCAGCCCATGACTTCCCTGGGCACATCGCCTCCAGACCTCACGCTCGTCCCCGCCGGACAGACAGACGCCCCTGCCCTGCTCTGACCGGAGGGCTCAGGACGCCCTGCACCCCAGACCACACAGCCCCATTTTGTTGCCTTTTTGGGGCAAACAGATCAAGTCTAGCAGCTGCATCCCGTGGACCAACTCCTGCACGGGGCACAGCCACGAGGGCTGGGGTACACAAGGAACGGTCTGCTTCTGCTTCCAGTCTTACTGTCTTTTAAATGATTAAAAAAAAAAAATTAGAATTTGCCCAAACCTGGCTACTCTGTGCCCTGAAGGAAGCCGTGCCAGCTGTGTTGCTTGGGCCTAAGCGGCGCAAGAGAGAGCTCACGGTCCCTTTGAACATTAAACCGGCTCTGCTTTTCAGGGACTTTTCAGCTTAGCAGCAAGAAACTGAAGTGATCCAGTGCTGTGTTGGCGGTATCAAGATCAAAGAGCTCAGGAAGTCTTAGTTAAGCAAAAATCGCACCTCGTGCTACAGTGTAGAAGCTGCTTCTCATGCCCCCAAATCTGAAGCGATTAAGAAGGATGTTTTTCCTCTGCCGCAGCCAGCCCGGGGCAAAGGCAGTCCCAGGGCGCGTGGGGGGGTCCGAAATCTTCGCTGGCACGGCTCTCCCACGCCCGTACGACCAGCAACGTCCCCAGCGTCGGAAAGAGATGCAAAGCCCAGAGCTCTCGGTGCATTTTCCCTCCGTATAACTGAGACCAGGGTGAGTTCCCACAGGAGCAGGGCTGCAGGTGACAGCGGACCGCACCGACGGCGCCGCGGTCCCACCGCACCGAGCATCCCACCCCGCTCTTGGTGCTGCCGGGAAGGTGGCTGGAGGACAGGGACAACAGGGTGACCCTGCAGTGCGGGAACACCCCCAGATACAGCTGGGACCCCATTTGTAAGCCAAGTTCCAAGCTGCGGGGCCAAGCTTGCAACCTAGTTCACAGCCACACAGGGATTTGGAGAGCTGCGGAGGGGACTGCTGGGGGCACGTCTGTCTGTCCTCCACAGATGGGCTGCAGAAGAAAGAGCCAGCCAGTCTGCCAGAGCTTGTTGTCCCAGCAGAGATGTTTGTGTGCATCCCAGGATGCCCACGGCACCCTGGAGCCCCCCAGACCTGCAGAGCCTGCACATGAGCCGAGGGGGGGGCAACCAGTCTGCCCGGCAGCAGGATGCCACGGCACATCCCCACCAGGCCAGGGCCGGTCTGTATTTTGGGTTGGGAGCTGTACAGAAATGAACTTCCCCATGTCTCATGTCTGAGAACTTAAAGAAAAATAGATGTTTTGAGTTTACTTCAGTAAAAAGAAATGTTGGTAACATGACCAACATCTGGGAGCTTAAAATGAAACCAGACCGTTCTTCCCCTGCAAGGAGCAAACCCATCCTCAGCCTGGCAGCCCCCCCCCGTCACACGCAGCTGGGCCCTGGGGGTGCACCAGTGACGGGAGCCCCAGGCTGAATGGCTGCTGTCCTCTGTCATGGGACACACTCTGCCCGCATCCCCTGCCATATATTTTCTCCCTGCCTTAGTGAAAATTTGGCTATTTCAGCAGCACCCAGAAATTCATGGCATTTTAGAAATCGGTCCAGGATTTTCCACCCTCTTCTTTGTTCTGTTCTCAAGCCTGTCTGAATCGCACACTGCTTCACTGAGTTTTCCTGGGCCAGGCGACAGGAGCTAGCAAAAGCACGTGCGTGCTTTCACACACATGTGCACTGGTAGTGCCATTAGCCGAGGAGTCCAAGATATATTTCACATCCCCAGAGCGCACCAGACGCTCTGGCAGAACAATCCCAAGCCCCCACTAGCTCACCCAGACCCAGGTCCCTGAAACCCCGACCTGCCCCCATCCCCGAGAGCTATCTCGGGGCATCTCTCGACACCACGCAGCCAGCAGACCCCGCTGCGCCGAGCAGCTTCTCCTGCTGTCGGAGGGTGAGAGAGGAGGGACTGCGAGGAACCCCTCAAGCCTGACATTTGGCTCCCTTCAGTCCACGCTTGCAGACACAGCGTCTAGCATCCTTCCCATTGACAGGAACGTGCTGCAAACGCTGCCAATGGGCCAAACTGCAGGGCTGGCAAGGGTCTGCAACCAGGAAAGCAGGGGACCAGGATGGCAGGAGGGACACCCTTGCATACTGCAGGGGATGGGCGCAACACCTCTGCAGCGCACTCAAAGAAACAACTGCCTGCAGAAAAACAGCCAGTTTTTCCAAGCTTTTAAACCCAGCTGTACCACGCTTTTGCCCAGTGCTGCAGAGCTGCAGCGTGTTTGGCTGTGCAGGGCACTCAAAGGTTTCTGCAGTCAGACATCCACCAGACCTTTTGTTTTGGATATAGAAAAATACAACCTGACAGCAGCACACAGTACACACTGCTTCTAGCTAAGAACAGTTCAAATAATCCTTGCATGCTGCAGCACACCTTTTGTTACACCAGCCCACACATTGCAGAGCTAGGCTTTAGTACCAGCCAGGACATAGGAAAGGAGAGGTTTCCAGCAACGAGACGCACAGCAGCAGCAGCCCTGCAGAGCACGCTTTGCGCCCGCACTACAGCACGGTTGCATCCCCTGTGCTCTAGATCTGCCATGCACTTTTGCCTCTTAGCACTTGCCCCAGAGTTTCCCACTGCAGAGTCTCATCCTTTGGGCACAAAAGTTGCCCCAGGGTAGGGTCTCAGCCCCGTGTTAATTATCTCACTGAACACAGCATCTCCGTATCAGCAAGGAGACCAGCTGCCAGGACCTAAACCGCACGACCCCTCTTGATAACAGGTATCTGTCTCTCCCACATTCACAGAAAAGACCCACCACCTCTGCGGTCAGCCGCACCCCTCCACCTCTCCCCAAAGATGAAAAACCCCATCCAAGCAGAGGGTGTACAGTGGGGAACAGGAGTTGGCGCTGCTAGAAGAGAGCACAGAAAACTCTCAGAGCCAGTGGATGCAGCCCCTGTTAATCTGCTAAGGCTGAAGCATGAATAGCTTTCTTCGCCGAAAGGCATTGAATGCAATTCTGACTCCACTCGGGAGCATTCCTGAGTACAGCTCATTATTATTATTATTTTCTTGTTTCTTCAATGATGTTGAACATGCTCCGAGACCCTTAATCGCAGAGGAGATTACAGAAGACTCCCGGAGGGCTGACAAATGAGCTGAGGAAGGCCAAGAATAGCCGCGCTGACAGCATGCCCTGCCCTGAGCAGCCTTCGAGGGGAGACGGAGGGATCGGGGAGGGGACCAGCCCCTTCCCCGCACCCCAGGCAGGAGGCTCCCACCCGGCTCCCTCTGTGCCATGGAAAGGATGGAATGAGCCAGGCATACGGGGAAGCCCCCTCCAGCACTGCAGGGTAGCCCGTGCTGCGACCGCAAGCCCGTCCCAGCGTGTCTTGAGTCCCCCAAACTCCCCATCCCGGGCGCACGCACCCCGCAGGCAGGGTGGGAGCCCCTCATACCGCTGCCTGCAGCTGCGCCAGGCAGGCATCCATCGCTTCCAACCGGCACCCGTTACTCTGGGGTTGGGAAAAGCAATAGCAGACTATTTTGGTCCCACGGCCGTTCCCACAGCTGCCAGGGATGCTCGGGAGAGGTGCTGGTGCACAGCAGCTTGTCTGCGGCCACTCGCCCCACCTAAGAGATTTTGATGCTTTGAGCACTGTGTTGGGGACAATTTTCATGTTTTGGAGCATGCTGTAAAGCCAGCGCCAAATAATTTCCAAAAGGATTTGCCTCTCCGGGCACATCGTGGAAGGCAGTGAGGGAACAGCTTCAGAGCCCTCTTGGTCCCCGGACCGGCCCTCGCCTGCTCAGAGGCTTTTGTGTAGGAAACCCAGGACTCACTCTTTGCAGAGCACAAGGCATTTTTCCCTGATATCAATCTCATGGTTTATCCCATAATTTTGTAAAATAAAAAAAAAAAGAACATTTTAAATGAAATATGTTCCTTTGTATGACACCAGGAATTATGAATTGATAAAGATTTCCTATTATCTTATAAAATCTACCACTCCAATCCTTCAGCGAGGCCATGCCCGTAATTGCAAGCAGATGTCTTTCTCTGCTGACACGTTAAATAGAAGCAGAAAGACCCACTGCTATCTCCCATCAACAATTTGCACTAAAGCAGAGAACAGATTTTCACAGACCAGGACTGCTGGAGGAGAAGGGAGATTAAGTTCCTGCAGACCAGGCATCTAAGCATTACAGCAAAACAAGGCAGCTCGGGAAAACAATGAACTCTAAACAGTCCCTAATCCCAAAGTAACCAAAAGCTTTTGTGAAGGAAAATGAATATGCTGAAACCAATACTGCCAGGGCCCAAGGAGGGCTTGGAGATTGAGGTAAGGCGAGATTCTCCAGCTGACAAGTCCTCATGTTAGTTGTCCACGAACGCTGTCCGTGCAATATTGGCTTTCGGACGTCTATATTAGCATGTGTAAAACCAAGCAGGAAAGCAACACAACCCTGAGGACGTCGCAGCCGCTCTCCCTGTGCGGCAGCGACCTGGGATGCCAGCCACGTCCCCGAGCCGCCCAGCGCAGATTTGGGGTGCACAGCCCCACCGCGCACCCTCGGGACCTTTGTCACCAGCGGTTGTGCTCCACGCTAAGCCCAGCCTGCCGACTCCCATTTGCCGATCCTGGGTGGGTCTGGTGGCTCCAAGCTTCTCCATTAGTCCCGTTCCCGGTGGATGATCAGGATCCCAGGGGACGGAGACGTGTGGCGGGGGGCTGTCCCATCCTGCAGCACAGCTTTCGGGCAGAGCCCGGCGATTCTGCAGCAGCCCGGGAATTATCAATAGAAGTGGAAGTGACAGGGTGTTTAGCAAACATTAAACCCAGGAAGCTTAAGAGGTGTTCCAGGATTATTAAATAAACATTTAGGGTGAGTGAGAGGAAAGAATATGAAATGGTGAAGAAATTGTAAACACTCTGGGGCGGGCGGTTAGGGGCTACACTAATTCAGCTGGGCAGCACAATGTTTAATAATTAAAGTAGTATCACCCATAATTATCCCTCAGCTCTCCGGCGAGCATTAATTCAAGGGGATGGACTTGTTTATAAACATTTAGCCTGATATTAACATTTTATTAAGACCATTTAACATACAACCTTAAACACGCCATCCTGGCCTGCCTGTGGCCGCAGAGTGCCAGCTGGGCAGAGCGGGTTCACCAGCAGCCCCTCACCGGCCCCAGCCTCCCCCAATCGTCCTGGGACCACGGTTTTTAAACCCAGGCTTGGCTCCGGCAGCCTGCACACGTGGGGTCCTCGGGATGGCACGGGGATCTCCAGGGGGCTGAGGAAATCCCATCCTTCATGGAGGAGAAGTGGGGAGGAGAAGCCTCCGGCTTGGCGAGGACAGCACAGCCATTGCACCAGCCCTGCAAGAAGGCACACGGCCACACATGACCAGATGTTAAATTCCCTTGGAGCTTCCACAAATGAGCTCAGCCTTCTCCAAATCAGTTATTTACCCTTGCTGTACAATAACTAGGGAGGCTGTCTGGGCTGGGTGTGATCATCCGCCCCTGAGGATGACCAATTTAAAGGCATTACATCTGCATTTGCCTAAAGGGGTTGCAGTTCATTATTTGGGGGGTTTAATGTAGTTCTGAGTACTGTACATAAGAGACTGCACGTGCTCGCTAGCCTGCCAAAGACAAATGCCCTGATCTCTTTATTTCTTTTCAAGTAACAGCAGAAATAGTCTCCACCATCCTTCTGGGGCTATAATTTATTTATACACAACACTACACCTCCTAGTAAATTAATCTCTCAGCCACATTAATAACTCAAGAGTTTGGAGAAAGTTAGATTGAGGTAGCGAACTGCAAAAGCAGAGGTTACTAATAGCATAACATGCCCCAAGCTGAACTAAGCAAAAGAAAAAGCAGAACAGTTTTAGCAACTGCACCAAAGTACCTTTGCGTTTCGGGTTCCTGGCGATGGCTTTGGAGCAGCATGGGGAGCACCACTTGCCAGCGGCACTGGACCCATACACATACACACACACAAGCACCCAGACGATCACCTCTGGTTTTATCATCTCTCTTTCCTATTACTGCTTGTGAAGCACCTCTCACTGTGGCACAAAGTGCCCTTTCAGTATCTGCTCTGTGGCACATGCCCCTACGCGAAACGTGGGCTGCAGTCTCAGAACAGCCCATCCTGGCCATAAAAATCCATAAACTTGGATTTGTACAGATCACAGCCCAGAGAAAAGGTCGTCAGTTCAGTCCTCCAAAGCTCAGGTCAGGCCCGGCACTGAGAATAGCTGTGGGATGCCTGCCTACAATCAGAGATGCATTCCCTGCCTCAGACACAGCACTGTATCAGGGTAGAGGTTATCATTTAGGAGGCAGGTCACGATACGGCCACTTCGCTTTTTGCCCACGTTGCAGGGAACGATAGCCTCAAACAATCACGAGATCTCACAAACGCAGTCAGGACAGGCAAGTCGGAACATCTTTTCGAGGTACATGCTGGATCAAGGCAGAGCACACCCGCAAACACTGCTAGGTGATGTGCCACGCACCATATTATCAAATGCTACCTTCGATTGCCCCCCAACAGACCTTTCTTCTGTAAATTGGGTCTAATGTGTGCCAAGCAGCTGCACAGGGTCTCAAATAGAGCCGTTCCCTGCACCTCAAGGATGGGACCGGAGAGCTGGATCCCAAACACTGCGAGCAGCCCCAGCCGTGTCCTTGCTTTCCTCCTCCTCCTTTCTAGAGCAACGGCTTGGCAAACATCTCCTGGATGTCTCCAAAGGAAAAACGTTACAGACAGCCCCAAATTTCCAGGCTGCACACATTTCTGCGGAAAAAGCAGGACTCTTTGCCGACTGCTTGCGGCTCTGGGGATCTTGGCAGGCTGTGAGCGAAGCCCACTGTGCAGCAGAGCGCCGATGCCCCCACGCTGGTGAGCGGAGACGGATCCATCACTCCGATGCGTCAAGAGGAGACGGGGCCAAGCCTCCCCCCTCCGGCACTCGTGGTCCCTGGCACATCTTGCTCCCGACGGCAGGGCCGCAGCAGACCCCGCTGCTGCCACGCAGACAGCATTCTTGTGGCGGGCTGCCGGTCCAGAGGAGATTCCAGCCTCTGCTGGGAAGGTCTCGAAACAAAGCCCTCATTTTCCAAAGGCTGGGAGGCTTCCGCAGAGCAGCCGGCCACCCTGACAGGTTGATCTGCGCTCCCTCCCTCGCGACTCTCCGGGATGTGGCTTTGCTTAGGGAAGCCACGTGCTGCAGAGCCCCTGGACCCTGCACGTGGGTCGGGCTGCAGCACGGGCGAGAAGCCTCAAAAAGCAGAGGAGCCAGCCAGCTTGCCCCGCTCCCCTTCCAAGAAGGGCATTCGAGCACGACTTGGACACCTACAGACTGTCAAAGGCAGCAGCTTAGCCAACGGGTAGCACGCTCAGTGGCTCAGATGGGATTAGCTGGGCAAGAAATAGTAATAAAAAAAAGTGTCTGTTCCCTTGCAAAACAGAGATTTTGAAAAGCACTTGCTAAAGCTGCTGGAAGACTTTTTTTTCCCACTTGATCTAACGGAGCCCTTTCTCTGTGGCAGTGCCACTGCAGTATGTGCAGGGTTTGGCTGGAATGGAAAAAAGCCTCAGTGTCAGGGAACAACGGTTTCCAAACACAGCTCTGGCCTTGGGGTGGAGGTTAGATTTAATTACATATGTGTGCGTGTCCTTCTTAAGGGTCATCCAACATGATTCAGTGGGAAAGCAGGAGCAGCCACTGAAACACAGGGGAGCATTTTCTCTGCAGCGCTACTGGTGTTGGGGGGGGAAGAGTGTTTCACTGGCTTTGGAGAACATTTTGGAAGAGACCTCCCCTATTCACACAGCAGCCCCTCACTGCCTGGTCCATCTCTTTAGCCATGGGGGGCTCAGGAGTCATCTCCCCCGCAACCCCCCCAGGCACTGCACCCCAAAAAGACCAGCGATCACTGTACATGCAGCTCCATCTGCCAGCAAAAGGAAGGAGCTTGTTATTTCTGTTATTTTTCTGTTATTTCTGCTATTATTACTGCAGGATCCAGGTTACCTGTTTGCAGAAAAGCTGATTAAATAGGAAACTTGCACAGAATGGTGGATGTTTGGCTGATGAGCCCAGATCAGCTGCCTGTGAGCTGATGACAAGCCAGCCCCAGTCCCAGACTTTAGATCTAGAGGACCCCACGGCGTCCCTGCTCCCAGCTCCTGCTCCTTCCAGCCCCTGCTGTGGCTCAGCTGATGCTACCCGCAGGTTTACCTGCGGATTCACTCACAACCTGCAAATCCTCCCCTATCCAAACTATCCAAGCGCCACGTGGCCATCACGCAGCTGCTATCCCTGAGGAAGCACGTTCTTCCCGGCTTCTCGGAATGGGATGAGCAACGGCCAAAACGCTGGCAGCTGCTCAGATCGGGATGGAGGCCGCTCGTCCAGCTCCTGTGCCCAGCAGTGGAACGAGCAGAGGGAACACAGGCAGCAATTCCCATGTCCTCATGCCCTCCTGCAGCTTGCGGGCTCACTTAGCCAGAGCTAGGACCTTTGCATCCATCTATTCTTGATGGATCTTTTTTCCATAGAAGTGTCTGAAAGGAAAAGAACCATTTCTCTCCCACTTCCTGCTCTGTTCATCATCTCAGGACATTACAAGCTCCCCGATTGCGCTCTGTACATCTCTCCTAGTCTGCATTTTGCGTGGCCACACACAGAAAAACACCTCTTCCTTTGCAGGGGTTTATCTCCATATTAGAGGATAAAAATCCCCCTTGTTTGTGAAGACGATCTGCACAGCTCTCTGCCACTCCTAGAGGTTATTAGATCCCCAGTCAGGAGTGTGAAAAGGGAGAGTCGGCATTTTGCAGCTCCAGGCTGCAACACCAGCATGTGTCCTAGCAAAGGCTGAGGACCTCCAAAAGGGCTTTGGTTTAAATTACTGTTAAGCCCTACTGAGAGGGCAGCAGCTCCGCACTGGGACCAGCCTGCTGTCCACAGAAGAGCAGGTAAACACAGGAGTCTTTTTCCCTTCCAGACACTGTCACCAGGCTGCCTGGAGCAGGTGGGGTGCGTCAGCCCCTCATCCTGCACAATAGTAATAGAGGACCCCATCAGACACACCAGGCTGCTATCTGCTCTTCTCCAGGAGAAGAAATCCTCTCCAATTGCTCAGCTGTTCATTCCAGCCTTGCATATCCCAGCAGGGGTCAAAGCAGAATGCAGACTGCCAGCAACGTAAAAAAAATGAGGGATGGAAGACAGCTTTTTGTATAGCATGAAAGAAAACTGTATTTGTTTATAACTCCACTACAAACTGGAGGCCAGAAACTTAATTAACAGGCAGTACTCAAGGAATGGTGGAGCAAACAAGATAAACATTATTGGGAGGATAAATTGAGTCACAAAAGGACGGTATTTTATTTTATGCAAGATTCATACTTCAGAAAAGCCCAGGCTGATAGCAAGCCTGAGCTTTCTTGTCCTCCCAGATTAGCTGCTGCGACTCTCACACAAGTCAGCAGCAGTTTTCCATGGGGGACAACCCAGAGACACGACACACGCACTGCTGGGAGTCCCAGCACCCTGCAAAATGGCCCAGCAAGACCCAAGCATCGCTAAATCTCATTCTCAGCCTCCTTGAATACTGAAAGTCTGTTTGAGAGTCAAGCCTTGCTCCTGCTGACTGCGGGAGCCTAAAACAAAGTGCATTCAGACTTCAGTTGCAGATCAGCAAAGAGCTGAAGCTCTTCCTAACTTCAGGCATTTCTTTCCACTCCCAGGAGTTCAGCAGGATCTGAGCACACACCATGCTTTGCACAGCTATAACGTCCCTGAAAGTATTCACACAGACAGGGGTACGCAATAGATGCATTAAATTCAGCCACCATTTATTATACAGTAGAGCTTCAAAAAGCAGCAGGTACATCCAAGACGATGCAATTGGAGTATCGCATCCCCCAGGCAGCACATTCCCATCTCTCCGAACACCCTACTGCTCCCAGCAAGGCAAAATTGAAGGTTGCCTCTCAGCAAAACAAGGCATGCCTTAGTTTAGACTGAGCATTTATGCAAAAATGCTTGTAACTTAAACGAGAATCAGAGCAATCAGTATTTGAACAATTTGCAATGTAAAACGTGCCCATGAACTACACAAATACCAGTCTTTCTGCTCCCAGGGAATGCTGAGTCAGCAGACACCCACTTTCTGATTTAAGCAGCCTCTCATGCTTTCATATTTCAGTAAGTATCTGTTTGCTCCTCCATACAACCCTGCACAAGCATGACTCCAATCCCTCAGGTGCTTTCCCCATAGCTGACACTTACCACATTTCAGAAAAGTAGACTTTTCTTGTCAGAGAGCAAACCAACAAGCACAAGGACAGCAAATACACCCATGTGCAACAGTTGACTGCATGTCACTTTTTACATGACCTAAAAATACTTCAAGAATTGCTAGTTCCCTTTTCTAGACAGATGTTACTAGAAGCTAGTAAGGGAACTGAGGTTGTAAATTTTCAGGAAACACACTGACTAGCTTCCTGCATCTCTTCAGACCTACCTGATGCTCATGCTTTGGTTAGTAACTACAGAAGACCCAGCAGTAAAACACCAGCAGCAGGAAAGCACAAAGCAAAGATCCAGCCTTCACCCCAGCTTCTGAACTACCCCAGACACCAGCTCTAAACTGGGAAAAGGAGACCCCAAGCAGCAGTCACGAGGTACCGACCTTACCTGCTCTCATGGCGATAATGCTGCTGCAGCTGATACCTCTGGCTGAAAGCCCTGTAGAAAAAGATCCTGCTGTTTCCCCTGAGCTATCAAACCTCCCACATACACCTGGGACCTAGCCTGGGCTGCAACGCATTCACACCACTTGGCCGTTCCTCACCTGAGGGGTGGGTAAATTACTTCAATCAAAATAACCTGGGAGCTGAAGCCAGGACTGGCTGGCCGAAGAGGGCAGGAGCAGTCCAGGCAGCATCCCTGCTCTCCTTGTGACCCCCTCTAGCAATGGTAGACTTTTTCTAGGAGGTAACAGGAGGGCAATTCTTGCAGACAATATTGTTTGCTACAAGGGCTTTGCTGCTTTCCTTTCTTTGCATCGGTGTAAGCCAAAAATGAGCTTCAGCTAGTTGGTGTACAACAGGGATATTTAGTGGGGAACAACTATATCGATGAAATACTCTAATCCAGCAGTCGTAATTTGACATTAGACTTTTCTGTCTCCAACACTGTGGGTCTAAGATTTAAACTTATACATCATCCCTTGCTAGGCAGCAGTGGCAAAATGCTGTGTCTCACAAGGAGACAATGCGCTGGGGCCCTGGGATGTCAGCACCACATGGAATGAGTAATGCAATTGATATGGAAAAGGCAATAATAAAAAGAACTTTCAAAGAAAAAAGGCATTTTATTGAGGGGTTTCTTGTTCCAATCACACAAGAGAGAAAACAGAAGCCATAATGTGTTTATATCAACCACAAGTTTAAAACAAAGTAAAACAATCAAGTACAGATTCCTTCATCAAAATACACTGTGAGAAAAGCAAGCAGCGCTCCGCTCTAATGGGCATTGTGCTTATGCAAGAGGTTCCCACAGGCAGCCAGGTCTTCTTGCTCTGCTCATGTGCTTGTGCCTGTGTCGAGGTGCTTATACAACATCAGCGCTCCTTACCAGGGCCTGTGCACTTCGACACACAGTTATATTTCGAGTATTTGCCCTTCAAGAAATAGTTTGCACGTAGCTTGAGCTGTTCTCTTCACAGCTCCAAAGTAAATGAGGTAAGCAAAGCCCTTAAATCAGAGCAGAGCTCTGCCAAGCACATAACAGCCCCTCCGCCCCTTTTATTCCCGACACCCACCAGTGCATTTGCACGGACTGGAGGTGGTAGGGGAAGCAGGGCTGCTCCCCAAGCCCACGCGAACCGGTTCCCTTGCTGCCCTCTTGGCCCTGCCTGCCTCTGTTGATTGCCTCCCACACGCTGGTCCTGCTTGGCAGCACCTCCCCAGAAGCCCAGGAGCCAAGTACTTTCCCCCAAAGTAAAGCAAAATTGCAAGCCCCAAAGCATTTAGGGACACAGCTGTCCTTTACTCGCTGCCCAGGCTGCCCACGTTGTTTTTGGAAGACAGCCTTCGGGCGAGGATGTGCTCTCTTACCTCAGCTGTGCACGGCACGGATCCCAGGCGAGAGTGGGAACCTGCCTCCCCTCGACCCCCTCGCCACGGCCCGCATCCCGCTGTGCTGCTCGGCAGCCCCAGCCCTTCCCCGCCAGCTCACCCAAGCGCCTTCCTCCCTTTTTGGATGCTTCACTGAAATCAGTGCAGCGCGCCGGGTGCAGCCAGAGAAGGAAAGCCACCGCAATCCCGCTGCACCACGAGCCCGTACCCTGCACAGCCGCGCAGCAGTGACGGCAACGTGCTGAAAGCCGGCGTGTGCCAACTCTCCACACGATAAAGAAATTCTTAACCGTGGGGGTCCCCTTGATCCCAGCCCTGCGCAACCTGCCCCGCGCAGCTCATGTATCCCCCAAACCTCTTCAGAGACCTGGCGAGCGGCAGGCTGCACCGCAAGACGAAGTCTCCCGGTCTCGGCTCCCGCAGCAAGGATGGATCACTGGGGAGTTTGAGGCTTGGCCCATGAAAAGTATCTTCCCTTCCCCATGTCCAGAAAGTTACAGCTGTACAGACATACCGGTGTGCGGCAGGATGCTGTTTCAGGCTCAGGACCACGGGAGGCTCCGGCAGCATCACCCGTTGTCTGTGGACCGGGAGGGCACCCACAGGCACTGTCCATCACCACTGTGTCTATGGCCTCTTGTGAACTCAAGAACCACCAGATTTTGCCCCAACTTCTTATTATTGAAAAGCTATGGCAGTTTTCATTCACTAAACTAAAGCATTAGTGCTGGGCAGAGTGAAGTCCCAATACTTTTCACTGGCATGAAGCCAAAGAGAACAGGACAATAACGAGAAGGGCTGAGTGGCCAAAGCTTGCTTTCTGTAAATCATATTGTACTGAAAAGGCAACTGAGCTGAATGCAAGAGCAGAACATGCCAAAAAGCTTGCATGGGGATTTCCCTGGACAGGACCAATAGTCTCGATCTTGCCACCTGTGTGACAAATAATGCTGGTGTCACGCTGTCCTGGTTTGGCTGGGATAGGGTTAATTTTCTTTCTAGCAGCTGATATAGTGTTATGTTTTGGATTTAGTATGAGAATAATGTCGATAACACACTGATGTTTTCCGTTGTTGCTAAGTAGTGTTTAGACTAAGTCAAGGATTTTTCAGCTTCTGATCCCCAGCCAGTGAGAAGGCTGGAGGGGCACAAGGAGTTGGGAGGGGACACAGCCAGGACAGCTGGACCAAACTGGCCAAAGGGGTATTCCATACCATGGGATGTCGTGCCTAGTATATAAGCTGGGGGGAGTTGGCTAGAGGGGTGATCACTGCTCGGGAACTAACTGGGCATCAGTTGGTGAGTGGTGAGCAATTGCGTTGTGCATCACTTGTTTTGTACATTCCAATCCTTTTATTAGTATTATCATTTTATTATTACCATTACTATTTTCTTCCTTTCTGTCCTATTAAACTGTTCTTGTCTCAACCCACGAATTTTACTTTTTTTTCCCTATTCTCTTGCCCATCCCACCGGGTGGGGATGAAGTGAGCGAGCGGCTGCGTGGTGCTTAGTTGCTGGCTGGGGTTAAACCACGACACATGCCCAGAGCATCGCTGCTGTGAGCGGGCAGCACACGCACCCCCGCGGGACCACCAACAGCCTCCTGGGGTCTGGCTCACCCCAGCACACCCTCAAACCAGTCACCCTGCAGCAACCCTCAAAAGCACCAACGCAAGTTAGAAAACATCTTTTTATAAAAAGGGGGAGTAGGGGAATCACATTGTAATTGATTAATTCAGCAATTTTAGTTAAGTGAATATTGATACATGGAAGAAAAAGCATTAAAAAAAAGGAACCGATATTAGACTTGAAAATAAATGTAAGTCATAACATCAACATCAACTGCTAAAATAATGTAACGTGAACACACCGCTGAAATTTGTTGGTTAAAAAACAAGAGCACTGAACACATTCACAGTATCTGAACTTTTACACACGTCAGAGAGGTGGAAGCTGACACCGATTTTGCAGAGTCAAGCTTGGCACTGCGGGCCTGAATTACACCCGCTGGTGCTGGGGGTTCTCCGGTGCGCTCGGCGGAGCAAACTAAAGCATGGTGGGGGCTTGAGGGGTCCTGGGCAAGCAGCCCCAAGCCAAGGCTGGCTCCTGCCCATCTGTCGAAGCGTGCCAGCGTGCATCACTGGGCAGACATCCCCGTGTTATCTGTCGCCCTCAACGCATCAACCGCAATTAACTAATTAACGTTTCCTAAAGGAGACAGATGTATTCTGGGGAGCGTGAAACTTGCTGGACATTTTCTCTGAAAGCCTCTTCTCTTGGAAATGGATCTGCTTCTGCTTTGCCAGTGCAGCAGTCACCTCAACACGCAGCGCACGTCCGTGCCTCTGCAGGCACCGGGGCCAGGCGATGCACACTGCAAACATCACGCTCTATTTTCTTCCAAGCTTACCAGCGTGCACAGGATCTCCTCCTGGTGCTGGTGTTTTGGTACCTCTCTCCTACTGACTCCATGTCCACCTTTCCATGAGGTGGTGATTTCACAGTATCACCCACCAAACCTTCTCGTCGCAACCAAGCTCCCCCTGAAGTGACAGGACAGGGAAAAAGCTCCTATTTCCAGACATTTAGCATGTGCTTGCGCACCAGATTTCTTTTCTAGAGTAAGAGCTGCGTTAGCCTTCATACTGCTAATCGTTTTATCTGTCAGCCTTTAAAAGGTGTAAGAATATTCACAGAAATAAAAAAATCATGCCAGCTACGGTAATGAGAAGCCTCATGCTTTTGTTCACTGCCCAGAGAAGGCTGTTCTCTACAGTGCTGATTTTCACTGGTCTTTTACATTTTCTCAAAACTTCCAAACAGAAAACCAGTCCCTTCTCATCTGCCACACTTTTCTAAATTAACTATATCTAAAATAACATTAAACCAAAATGTAAAGATACCTTAACTGCCTACAACATGATGTTACATCAGATGCATTTCTATTAATGCTGTTATTTTTATCCAAAGCCTCCACATACCAAGAGGGCAAGGGGGAAGCAGAGTGACGACCAGTCAATCTACCCGCTGGATCCACGCAGGAATGGCTGGCAGATCACAGAACAGTTTGGCAAGAGAATGGCGAAGTTATTTTCCAGGTACATGGAAAAGTCCAAAATACCACGTCTGAAATGCAACGTGCCAATCTGCTCGGCAGCTCTGATCAGCTTTTCAAGGACAAACATACAGGGTCAGAAGGGTGTTTGAAGTAACTGATAGAACAACTAGTAACATACAACTATATTATGCTTTAAGTAGGTAATTACAGTGATAAATTGTTCTTCCCACGGGTAGCTCTGAGGTGTGGGGTTTCTTCAGCCCTGGGACACAGTCTGAAGGATTGCGCAGTCCTCCCGGGACGTCTGCCACGCATCCCGGTCCAGGGCCGTCGCTCCTCGTGTGCTGCGGGGGCTCCCGGCAGGCTGGGCCAAGTCCGTGAGACGATGCACGAAACGCTTACAAAGAGCAAAATGCATCACTCGTGCTACTAGTTTTTCTGGACTACTTCTGCCGAAAAAAAGCACCAGTGGTGTTATCGAACTCACGTACATTGTTTCATGCTCTGTACTGGAAAGGAAAAGAGCCCGCTGCCCTGCCGGCTTCGCCTGCCTCTGGATCTAGGCTTGCAGGCTCAAGATCCGCTGGTGGAAAGCAGGCTTTCTGAGCAGCAAAGGCTGCCAAGGGCTGAAAAGTGGCTCTAAGCACCTGTGAACTAGTTTGCTCTTCGATTTGATGCTTCCTACTGAAATACATATTTTAAAACTAGTAAATCAACAGCCCGGTACACAGCAGGTTTCTAGAGGTGGCCGGCAGGACACCCAGCAGCAGCCTGGGTGATGGCATGAAAACCCCAGCCCAATTAAAGGTTTAAGCATCTCTCTCGCGCGCACAAGCAATCCCTCTTCCACGTTGCCGCTCGGCTGCGGAAGGAAAGCCGGTGGGGATGGAGGGTCCCTGTCCCGGGCCCTGTGGGGCTTCGCCGGGCGCTGTCACTGTGGGTGCTCCAAGATAACCGGCCCTTCAGCTCAACGTGTCCCGACTCCGGGCCACGACCTGTTTCTGCCAAGGCTGGATTTGTCAGCCTTCCCCATCATTTCACCTCATCAATGTGTGATGTTAAAGCCCATGGTTTATTTATTTCTTTAATTCACTGATAAAGCACATTATCTACAGTGATTAATTTTGCATCAAAGAAACAACACTACTACAAATGGTGGTCTAAGACAACCTAGTGGGACTTTCTACAGAGTTCACGTCCTAAATCCATCTCTCTGTTAGCCGTGAAACATCATTCCCCAGTGCGCCTGGCTTCTTCATGGAATTCTTCTACAATCAAGTCCACGGCTCCGTCCCCACGTGGGGAATAAACAGCACTCCTGAGCTAAAGAATAATGAATTTACCAGCTTTGAGTGGGGTTGGTTTAAACCTCAAAAATGAGGATTTGTTATTTCACTTAACTGCAATACAACACAATTATCTCAGGTCGCAAGATATTCATTCTCTTAGAGTAATCGTGATTGATGAGAATACTGAATGGAAGCAGGATGGTATAATTAATACGGAGCAATACGAGTCTATGGAAAAGAGAACTTGTCCAATTAACTGAATAATGAGTTTCAGCTTGGTCGATAAATGTAATCATTTGGATGAAATATTCTTTTCTTTCATAAACTATTTGACCTCATACTAACATGACATTTTGATTAGGGAAAAAAAAACCCAGAGTGATACAAAGCCAAGTTGTCACACATCAAACAGACAAAAACCTAGAAACTGATAGGTCCCACAGCGACTGCAAAGAGGGAAAGATGGAGACGATGTGTTTCCCGTGGCGCTCCATAGGGACAAGTCCTCGGCCTTCTGCAATCTGGTATTTTGCCAGCAGCCTGAAGAAACTATAAAAATATCACTGGTCAAGTTAGGGGGTGACACAAGCTGGAGGAGCTGGCCGTGAGCTCTCCCCCGACCAGGAGTCCCTGGCCAGCAAACGGTATGCGTTTGCACGTGGCTAAAATGGAATTATACATCTGGGCGCAAGCAGCACCGGCCACGCGTGCACAGGAACTCTGCCATGGGAGGCTGATGCGGGAGGCATGATGAGTGCAGGGGATGCTCAGCTGCACCCTGCTGCAGCCGGGGGTCCGAGCGAGGCCAGAGGCACCGGTGGAGGCAGCCCACCCTCCGCCACTGGCCTCGCGGCCACAGCGGAGCTGCCACACCATCGAACCAGGCAGGGACCCAAGGGACCCAAAGGCTGGAGAAGGAGCAGCACAGCGCCAGGCTCGAGGGGCTCACCCAGCTCGGCTTGGCACGGCAGAGGCCAGGGCAGGCATCCCGGTGACACGTACCAAGAGATGCTGGTAAGGGATGGCTCCCCGATTCAGCCAAACAAGGTATCACAACGACCCCAGGGTTAAGGCTTAAACTAAGCAGGTTTAGACTACAATGGTGTGGTTTTTTTACAGTGAGGGCAATTAGCTATTAGGAGGTTTTATCAGAGATTGTAACGGGTTCTCCACTACTCGTTCATTGACTTTTATGGTGAGGATGGGATGTTTTTCTAATTGGCTGGCTCTGGTTCAAACAGGAATTAATTTAGGGCGATCCTGCAGCCATGAACACGGGAGTAACGTGGTCACGAGGGTCCTTTCTGCAAGCGTGTAATCTCTTGACATAACTTCGCACCCCTCTGCTTGCCCTCTTTACCTGATAGCTGCTATTTAAATGAATGTACCTATCTGTACAGCAACAGGTCTTTGGATATTGCGGATGTAAATGGCGTGTGACCTCGGCGACTGTTTGGTGCATGGGCATCACTCTCGCACGCCCAGGCGATCAGGCAAATGCCAGCAGCAGGGAGGTGGGAGGGCTGGGGTTGGCGAGGGAAGCTCCGAGGAGCACGAGGGAGGAGCAGGAGGGCTCGGCTCCAGCATCCCCGCTGCAGAGGAGCGAGACCGAGCCGCCATGCCAGGCTGCGCGAGGTCCAGGCGGCGGCTCTCCCGCCGCCCACCGCATCACTTGAAGACGGACGGAAACGTCGGGCAGTCGGGAGACTTCATCTTCTTCATGAACTTCTTGAACTCTTTGTTCTTCTTGTCCCACTTGTAGATGGCCGTCAACAGGTACTGGGTCTTCACCTGGCGGCCCATGATGAGGAAGTAGTGGCCGAGGTTGTCCAGCTGATGGCAGGGACAGTCAGCCCCGTTCTTCAGGAACAGCACCAGCTTCTTCAGGTTCTTCTTGCGGATGGGCCCCAGCTTCAATGCCTTCCTCTTCCGCGGGACGATCATCTTGTCCCCGTTCTCCTTCTTCACTTCCTTTATGGTCATCTTAAGAGCTGAAAAACAAGCCAGAGAGAGGGGAAAAACAAAACAACTCCTGAGCAGCCTTCGCTGGCACAAAGCCTTTGCTAAGCAAGGTGGGGGGGTGAGGGGGCACCGGCACCCCCACCCCAGGACGGCAGCAGCGCCCTGCCCAGCCGCAGACACCCAGCAAACTGCACCACTGCCCCTGCGTCCCCCTGCTCCCCCCTCTGCGGCATCACCCCGGCAATGACTTGGCCCACTGACCATGACACGAAAACTTTCGTGCCTGAAGCAGAGCCATCCCCGCGCCCAGGAGAGCATCAAGGTAAAACACTGACGTCTCTGTCTCCCTTCCCCTCAGCAAAGCACGACGGGCGCTTTTTATTTGAGAGGGAGACTTGTTCAGCCGGCAATATGCTCTTTGCTAGCAAAACGTTAGCTGAGTAAACAAGGTAATTTCCCGGCTCTAGACGCATGGAGAGACTCTTGAAAGGGCCATTTAAAAGGTCAACTTGGCTTCTCAAGCATTTGTTTGCAGTCACTCCTGGCTCTCTGGTGCCCATGAAACAAGTTTCCAGGCACTGAACATCTCTATATTCGAGCAGTGAAGGCCCCTGGCAAACAGCCGTGTCTACAGGACCCGTGTGCAGGAGGCAGAGCCACACGGAGCAGCCACACGCCTGCACCTTCCCCAGGAGAACAGGAGTTAATCTGATACAACTTCCACGGAAAATATTTCCCTCTTTGGGTTCAGCATTTTCCCGAGTTAATCGCAACCCAAAAAAAAAAAAAAATTAATGTTCCTTTGCCATGACCATGAAGAGGAATTTAGTGTACATGGGAAAAATGATGAAAACATGTTGTACATTAAAGTATCACTTCTGTGCCATTTGGCTCTGCCTCTTTTTTGGGGAAAAGCACATATGGCCAAAAATTACTAACATATTTGCATCATTTGGGAGTTTACTTCAGAGCTGCAGATAAACAGTGCTCGGATAGGTGATTAATTGTCTGCTGTCCCTTCTCATTTGACTCTCGGAGCATGTGCAGCAGACGGCATGCAGAAGCCTCTGGCTCTGGCAGGGAGACGGGTCCCCGCAACATCGTTCCTTGAAGTCTTGCTCTGCTGGAACTTGTAGCAATGAACACACATTGCTTTCTGGATGGCAGCTCTGCTCACCATTCCAGACATGAATGGCAGTAGGACAGCGTGATGACAATCCTGAGAAGGCAGCAGAGTCTCTCTGTATTACCCTTATGCTCCCAGCCACTGCACTGGCAACAGGAGTAATGGTATTTATCTGCCCGTGTGCCAAAAACGCCTGCTGAGTTTGCCAAAAGCCCTGTCGTGTTATACTGTTACTGTACAAGAAAGTAATCCAGGGCTGGAAACCTAAGTGAAATTTTCATTCCATCTGTTTTCCAAATTCAGGATGTTTAAGAAGCTAAAGAGACTCAAGCTTTAAGGAGCTAAAGACACTGAACTAGATCAATTTGCAACAAATCTGGAAAATGAAGCAAGTCGTTTCCAGGCAGCTCTAAGCTCCATGACATTAACTGGGCAGCAGCAGCAGCATCCCTCAATGTGAGCCTTGATTTCTTTATCCGTTCTGCCTTTGAACTCTTGCACTAAGCACAGTGGTTGCCAGTGCAGGAGGAATGGTATAATATCAGTAACAAGAGACTTTTTCAAAATGGCTTGTTTGCAAATTGCTTTGCTGTGATCACTGCAACTTTAGATCCTTATTGCTAGAGGAAGAAAACAATCTGGCAGCTAGCAGAGGTGCTGTTCTACTCCAAGTATCATAGTCTGTGGAAGACAAAGAGGGTCTGGTAATCCTGTGCTGTGGGAGCTCACAGCTCTCCCTTCCCCGCACAGCATCAGGTATCTGTTGCCAGCGAAGCAAGTTCAGGGAGCATGGGAGCTGCACAGGTGAGCCATAAACCCAGACATGAACTAAAAACTCATCCAAACCTCAATCGTGCAAAGAGCCAAGATCAGGTAACACCAAGGAGGACCAGCAAGAAGGCTGACCAGGGGTGCAAATAGCTTGTGTAGGACTCTGCTCTTCCCAGCGATGATGCCCTTCTTGTCATCGGCAACAGAGGGAATTTGCAGTGCTACGCAGGTAAAATGCAGCCTGGCTCACGGACCACCAACTTTCAGCTGCCTTGCTGTGGACTAAGCAGTCACACGAGTGAAAAACACCAAAAGGCATCATACTCACTGCTCAGTTTTCACCCCTCTGCCAGCAACCTGGCTCCCCAGTCTCCCTTTGCTCCCCTGCTTGGGCTGTGTTCCTTAAGCTCAGACCTGCTTTCAGGGAGAGACTCCGGGGCACAAAAGCCACGTTTCACAGCAGTGGGGCCAGAAATGCAGCTCTGGCATTTTCCACGCACATCAGAAAAGCAACGCCTGAGGGCACATTCGTTCCCGGCTGCACACCCAGCTCTGAGAGCACAACACCACGCAGCGGGAGGCAGCCTCTCGGCTTGTGGCTTTCCTAAAACATAAAGGATTTGGCAGGGGGGGTACCATCGTGTGACTTGCCGCTGCTGCAACTCGCCTGGCATCCCCCTGGCCCCGGGAACACCTCCACCCCAGCAGCGGGCAGGCAGAGGAGAAAGGCCTGAGCGGGACAGATTGAGTCTTGGCTCCAGGATCGGATGAGCTGCCAAAGCAAACAGCTTCCTCCCTGGGAGCCCTGGCCTTTCTGCTCCCCCCCGCCCCGCACCACACCAAATCTGTCTCAGCGCCGAGCAGAAGAGCCAAAATTGCCTCCGAGACCCCAGGATGCGCTTCCTCGCACAGACAAAATCTTCAGCCGTCACTCCCAGGAGGGAGCTGACCCCAGGAAGAGAGCTGGAGGGTTATTCATAGCATGCAAGTGTGTGCAGCCTTCCCAGCCCTGCAGCCGCAGCCTGCCTGCGCCATGGCTGTGGGACTGCCCCAGCATCAGCTGCAGCATCAACCCACCCCAGCCCACACGCTGCAGCGGCTCTGCGTCGCTGCAGAGAAAGCACGGCAGCCACAAGCCCATCTTCCCCTTCGTTCTCACAGGATACACACACGTTCCAGCACAACCTCTCATCAAACCCGTGCTCCCTCCCTCAACTGCAACCGCACCTCCTCACCTAACGCACTCAACACCTTCCACTTTCACCCAAGCCCCTGTTAATCGAAGTGTCCGCCGTATTCCTGAAGATACTGGCTGATGCACTCACACGGAAAGGCCCTCGCTCCCTCCACTGCCGGTGCCCATAGACCGACTGCAGCCTCGGGGGCTGTGGAGAGACCATGAACTTTCCTATGAACAGGAGCACCGGTGGGACCAGGGGCCAATTCCCGGTCATACCACAAGAGAGGTGATGGCAGAGGAGCCCCGTTCTCCGCCGTCCCAGCTGCAGCCAGGACCACCCATAAAACCCGGGAGGCCCTTTCCAGCCAGGCATTGTCTCAGCTCTGCTTGCAACATTGCCAGCACTGCCGAGACACAGTGCTGGATCCGGCGCAGCATGGTGACGGGACTGCAGCCCCTGAGTGCTGGGGCGGGAGGTGAGCAGCATCCCCAGGGATGCTCCACACCCCTCTGGGACATCCATTCCCACAGGGACGACCCTCCCCGTCATGTGGGATTGGCCAAGCGGGAGGGTCTCCCCTCCTCTCCCCTCAGCCCGTACGGCTGACGGCATTCAGAGCAGAGGGGGACTCCTCCACAGGGAGAGGTTCTACTTTTCGTGCCGTACGTGGTCCCAAAACATCCTCCCTGTGAGTGCTGCCAGTACGTCTGCTTGCAGGCAAGTCATGGCAGGAGACCTCTAGCGCAAGCCAGCGTCCAGCCACCCACTTCAAAGGCTCTTCCCAGAAAACACAGAAGTGAAAGCATTACTCAGGCTGGGAGGGAAAAAACAAAACACAACAAAGGCAGATTTCAGGACTTAATTTGGGACTCAACAGCTCTCAGCCATGTTGTGTTTACAACAGCAGAAATCCTCCCGGGGTGCTAAACCCACACTTGCCCTTGCTCAGGTCCCATGTCAAGAAGCTGATGTCTGCCCAGGCACGAGCCACTTGTCAGCATTTTGCCACGGCCAGGAAAGCCAGCACCAAACGCCCAGCATAGGCACAGACCCTCTCACCAGACCCTGCCCACCGCCACAGCGAGGTGCCAGCACGAGAATTAGACATAGCTGCACCACCCTTGAACAGCGCAGAGACTCCTGCAAGAGACTGCACGCACCAGCCAGCAGCTACAACCAGCTTTCCCTCAGCATCCTTGCTCCCAACGCCACACCGCAGCATCAACCAGTCCTTCCTTCTCCCAAGGCGTCATCCAGCAGGACCACACCACCAGCAACCATCAGACTTGGGAAGAGAAGGTCAGCATGGGCAGCCTTTTCCCCACCAAGGTCCTCCTCTCCTGCAGACTGAAGCCGCCTTGCGCTTCCCTCTGGATTGCTCCAACTCTGGGATGCCCAGAGAGGACATGCGAGAGGGACAGCAGCGGCTCCGGATCCGCAGCTGCCCCATCACCAGCCACAGCTCCCATTAGCAGAGGGTCAGACCCCAGCCTGGGGTGATGCTCCCCCATTAGACCAAGCCACGAATTTGGCCCCAACTACAAACGGCTCCTATCAGATGGTAGCATAGCTCTGCTATCTCTAACACAGAGAGAGTAGGGAGGGCTGGAAATGGAAAAATGTCTTTTTTTATTTCTACTAATATGAAACAGGGTATATGAAAGTGTTTGCTCACTTGGAGTGAAATTACTCTTGGCAGCAGCAGCTCCAAGAGCAGCAAAGGCCCCGCAGAGCTGGTTGGGGTCCAGCCTGACAAAGCACAACTCACGTTTCATCACTTGAAACAATTCTTATCGATGTCGCTACAGCTCCAGCTTTCCAGTCCCACACCCAGCATGGGGAAAGAGGAAACACAGTCTCCCAGGCAAACCGGGAGCACCGCATTAGTACCGCCTGAGAGCAAAGCACCCTCCTTCCCCGACACCAGCACCAGGGCTCGGGCACCCTCTCCACGTCTCTGAGGACTGCGCTGTACCGGGGCGGCCACAGGCTGAGACTCACGAGCCCCTGCACCCTGCTCACCGTCCACCACCACACACCCCCACCATGACTGTGCCCCCCACAGGCACCTCTGACCCGTCTTTTCCAGCATGCAGGAGCCTGGGACTGGGACGTGGTCTCTGCTGTTCTCCTGCCTGCACAGACAGGGGCCCCACTGCAGCACCTCAGGGGCAGGGAAGGGAACGTGAGAGAAGGGAAAGCTCTGCTGTTCCTTCAGCCTCATTGCTCCTTCCTTTAGAAATCACTCAGAAGGAGGAAACCTGCCAGAAGACACATTAGGGCTGTAACAGGAGAAGGCTGCAGGCAAGGAGCTGTCAGTCACCGGACAAAATAAACAGCATGTATTGATTGTACTGCAGTCTCCAGTGCAGCGAGAGCCCGTTCAGCAGGATCCCCTCAGACCCCAGAGAAAGGGCAGAAACAATAAATAAAATCACCAAGAGAAACAGAGAGAGGAATGAACTCCAGGGCCAGCCCAGCCTGCACAAGGAGGAAGAAATAAACCCTGGCTGCAGCCCAGGGAGGCTGGGGGAGGCAGCTGGGGGGGCACGGGAGAGCGATCTCACGCTTCGTCTTGCATCCATCGCTGCCCCCAGCGCACCAGAGCTGCACCAAAATCTAAACTGCAATCAGCTCACGCGTACCTGGCCCAGCACCCCGAGCTGGTCCGTGCCCCAGACAAGGGTCCCCGCACTGCTCGCTGACACCCTCGGCTCTGTGCTCCCGCAGCCCCGCTCCAAGCCGCGGGCGATGCTTCTGCTGCCTGCTCCCAGCCTTGGCACCCAGGCAGGCAGATGTGGAGCAGCACTCACACACGGCCAAAGGCGCGACAGGACCTTGCCATGCACCGCAGGGACGGGGGACTGCTGCTAGGGCAACCAAACCAGCAGCAAAACAGGTGCGATGCTGGGATGCTGGGTCAAAAACGTTCCCCCTTTCCTGGGGGCACTTGGCTGGTGCTTCCAAGGGGAGGGCTAGGGTGGAGAAGAGAGGAGGCAGCTCCTGTACGCTGCTGAAATAAAGGAGAAGCTAATCTCCGAGTGCCTCCGGCAGTGCCGACCCAGGTCCCCTCTGCCTACAGGCAGGACGGCCACAGCAGCAGGCAGGCAGCGCCTACTGCTTCGCCAGCGTTACGGGAGCACGCACACCGCTCCCACTGCGCGGCTATCGCATGGTGAGCCCCGGCCAGAGCCGTGTGGACAGCAAGACATGCTGCCCCCCCAAAGCCATCGTCCTCTCAGAGAAGCTGCCAAGCTGCTGGCAGCCCAGCAGGGAGTGGAGCTGCCTCAAACCAGCATCCAGGAGCCCACATTCACCACTGCTCATACAAATGCAAACCCAGAGTCCTGCTGGCCCACAAAGCTGGCGGTCTCCTGGCACCACTCCGAGCCCCAGCATCTTGTCCAAGGCCCTCTCCCGGGCCAGAGAAGAAAGGTCCCTTTTCTTTACAGTCTTCCTGTGTTCACAGCTGGATGCAGCTCTCTTCCTTCTCTGTTCTCGAGACCAACATCACTCCCAGGGCTGTTACACAGCCACCTCCCACCCTGGCATGGCCACGCATCAGTGGCAGGCAACGTGCTCCTCGCATCTTGTCTGTAACGAGCCACTGGGATGTAGGTGAAACCCAAAGTCACGTTACTGCAGGAATCAGTGCAGGACCCACCAACAGTTGCCCGGTGCAGCACACGTTAGTTTAAACATTTATTGTACGTGTCTGGCTTTGATGAGGATCTGTAACCTGTCAGCTGCCAGTGTTTACCTTGGTGGATGTGCATGAGAAATCTCAGTCTGAAGGGCTGAGAGTTTATTTTAGTGCCAGATAAACAGCTCTCCTTGAGAAATCACCCCATGACAGTAACCACCCAAGACTAAACAAAGATCCAAGGGCCATGCACTGTGCTTTGAGAAAATTTCCTGAAGTCACTATCTCCTCTGCTGGCTGCTCTCCACAGCAGAGACATCCCCAGGAGCACCCTGCTCTGCCTTCCCTTGTAGATCACAGGTAAGACCTGCATCGCATCTCTTCCCTTGCTCCAGCTCCCCAGCTGGCTACTGACTGTGCACATCTGGAGGCAGTGCTACACGCACCCAGGACCCTCCTGGATGGGGCGGAAAAACACAATGACAGAAGGAAGAAAACACCAAAGGCAGCTGTGTGAGCTTCCCACCATGATTGAGTCTGGTGACAGGGAGGAACAGGGGAATCAAGGTATATCCAAGACACAACCAGCTTTCCACTGCGAAGACAGAGTGATGGTTCACACGTGAGTGATGGTTCACTGTGTCCTGCTCAGCTGCCTTTGGACTTCTCTATAACAGGGAGGTCATCTTGTTTTCAAATGAAAAACCTCTTTCTGAGACAAAAAGAGAAAGCAGGAGTGGGAAGGAGGAGGAATGGGAGCAACCTCAGCATCAGCAAGAGCTCTGACATGTTTAAAAAGTTACATGTTGGAGTTGTGCTGATCCACAGAACAAAGAATGATCCCAAATTCCTTGCAATGGTCAGAAAAACCATCAGACTCTGATCTGGCAGAGAAAACAAATGACTTTATACAAGGCTGGAAAAATATGGTGATCTAGGCGAGTCAGGTGGACATGCCGATGCAGTTACGATACTTGACATTACAACTAAAGCGATCTCAAGGGCTCACACAAGCCGCTTCAAATCTAGCTGTGTTCGTGCGAGCTGCTGTCACCTGGATGTGGGCACAGGGCACTCAGTGACACCACCGAGCTCCCCGACAGAGCAGATAGGGCCACCTTCAGCCCCTTCAGCAGAGCGGAGCTCCTCTCGGCGAGCCAAGCCTGCAGAGCTGGCTCCCGTTTCTCTCCCTCCCTGCTGGGACACAGCATGGCTGGCCTGGGAATGGGGACCCATCCTCACCACTCCAAACCACAGCAGGAGGAAGGCTCCTGTGAAAACCTTCACAACCATTTTGGATTGATTGGGGGTAGGCACGGGGACTGAGGTCTCCTCTACTTGCTGCTCTTCTGCTGCTCGCGGTGCACGGTAACACTATATCTGGCCACTTGCCGCAGCCCTACCCAGGGAGCTGCCTGCCAAGAAATATTTCCATCCTCTGGACGCTGTCACCACAAAATTTCCCAATAACTAACTTACTCTGTGGGCAAGTCAATGTCTCAAGCCGCTCCACCGAGGCTGTGAATACTTCTGGTTTGGCCTCTGCTCCCCGTTGTGTAACTGTCCCAGAGCACGGGGAGGATATTTAGCGGCAGAGGCTGATGACAAGCATGCGGTTAAACTTGTATTTCCCTTCCCAGCACTTGCCCACCAGCGGGACACCACCTCAGCTTGCTCCTCGCACGCCTCCAGGGAGGCAACAGGTATTGCAGCAACCCGCCAGTGCCCCCCGCTCCTTCTCCAGGATAGCGGTCCCCAATCCCAGAGTGCCTGTACCGGGGCGATGCCTCCGTGCCACCGCCAACCTGGGCACATGGTCCCTGCCCAAACCAGGTGCGCTGGTCCCAGAGGCCACCAGCTGGGAAGCTCCCTCCAGTCTCTCCCCATGGGTGCAGTGGGGCAGGGACAGCTCCTGCTCATCTCTCATCTCACGCCTGCCTGGGGCATAGCTCAGGGTGCTCGGGCTCACCCACGTCTGAGCACTCAGCCCAAGTCGGGTGAACAGCACATCCCGCTCCCCAGCCAGGCTGCCGCACCAAATTTGCGTGCCCGTTACCTGACTCAGCTAGAAGTACCCGGCATTCCTGGGAAACTATTACATGGGTGTTCCTGTCGATGCTTTTCCCTGTTAGAAAAAGTCTGCGCTGAACTTAGGACTTCTGGCATACCAAATCTGCAGGAGAGTTGAGAATTCATTTCCAGCAGAAAGGGTAATACGCCAGCATGCAGAGCAGGTTTGGGTTTGCATAGTGCGCTCTGGCACAGGGCACATTCAAGTGCTAATCCCCGAGGAATGCACACCTTGTTCAATATGCCTTTAATAACCTTCCGGGCAAGTTACATACACCAGCAAGGATGTCAAAACCAGTTAATTCTGGGTTTGATCTGAGAAAGCTAATATTTCTCCCTGCGATACTTTTTTTTTAAATGAAGTTCTGTTTACCTATGATTGTCTGACTCACTTACTCAGTCATAATATATTTAGGACACAGCTTTCAAGTAGCTCTGCATTTTTTAAGCTCACTGCTTGGCCCTAGCTAGACAAGGACTGGCTTTGGGTTTTTACACCTAGACTTGACAAGAGCAGCATAACTCTGCTGAAAAGAAACCCAGCGGTACAAGCAGTCTGGGGGAAGGAGGAAGCTGCTTTGCCCCTTCATGACTGCAAGCAGAGTAAGAGTCCATGCTACACATCATTCCTGCAAGCACGCAAAGCACGGGAACACCAGGCTTAAGTTACGAGCCCCACCAAGCTCACCAAAGAACAGGCACTGCCACCTCTGCCCCAGCCTCAGACTCCAGACCAACACCATCTGGTTCTCTGCTCGCAGCGGGGCCTCACCGCCTGCAGCACCGCTGCTTCGGCGGGTGATCCCACGTGTGGGGGCCTCGTCCCCGGGCGGCATGTCGCCAGGCGGGCAGGAGAGATGCTCAGCACTGCAGCCAGGGTGATGCAGGAGTGCAGGTACTGCCACCAGGACCCCGCTGTCCCGGTCCTGGCTGTCCCGGTACCTGGGTGTGCTTGGCTGCAGGAGCTGGACATGTCCCGGACACATCCCGGACACGTCCAGTCCAGTCCCGTCCCATCCCAGCGGCCGCCTCTGCGCACCGACACTGACATCTAGAGGCACGCTCGCCTCGGGGAAGGACTGCGGCTGCCCGCAGGCGACGCGGCCACACCAGCCACACCGCTGGCCACACCGCTCTCAGGGCAGGCAGGAAAACACAGTGGTCCAGGATCTAGCCCACACAGGAGCCACACTGCCCTTGTGCCCCCCAGGGAAGTCCCCCCGTGCTCCCAGCACCCCTCCTTACCAAACTCGCTGGCACACAGGTGCTCCACGATGGCCTCCGACTTCATCTCGTTGTCGCAAGGGGGACACACGGTTGTTCCTGGCAAAAGGAGAGAAGAGGTGGTGAGGAGCCGGCTCAAGAAGCACCACAGAGCCGGGCTGCTCAGGCTGTCAGACCTCTGCCCTCGAGGGGAGCATGCCCCCAGGCACCCTGCCATGGGGGTCCCAGGTCCCTGCCCCGTGGGACGACACCCTGCCAGGGGTCAGGAGCCGTCCACCAGCTCGCAGGGCAGTGCTGGCTGTGGGCAGCCTCCTGCCAGCCCCACTGCAGTGCTGCCAGCAGCCCCAAGGCCAGGCACGGGCAGGGGCAGGCAGCTGCCAAGAGCAAGAGGACAGTGCTGGCAAGGAGAGGGGTTTTCAGGGCCAGGCACTCAGCTGAGGGGAGCCACTCGCCATGGGGCATGGCCCACAGCCCACTGACGTGCCCTCCGCGCGGCAGGCCAAGGTGGGCATGTGGTGCCCAAAGCCCGGCATGGCAGGAGGACGGTGCCCAGGGGATGGCTCGCGCACCGAGGGGCTGCCCCAGCCAGAAGCCACCACGGAGCCAGGCAGGCAAGTTCGGGACTGGTATGACCCAGCTCACAGGGGACCACCTCACAGGCTGCCCGTGCATCGCATGGCAAGCCCCTCTCCTGCCTCCCTCCCACCCTGCCCCGGGGCGGCACTGGTTGGTGATGGACCTGCACAGCTCTCACATGCGCCCCCCCCCCCCCGCCCCGTCTCCAGAAGCCCCTCCAGCGCAACCCCAAGAGCAGACATCTTATCTTTTTGGAGTTTTTTTGCCTGCGGGGCAGCCTCGTGGCTCCAGCAGAGGAGAGCCAGCTCTGCTCACCAGCCACTGACAGCGGCCAACATCCTCCTCTTGGGGAACACCAGCCCAGGAGATTTCATCGGGATCCATCCTGGGAGGAAAGCTCACTTCACCCAGAGAATAAAAATCTGTTTCCATGTTCCCATCTCCAGCCGGAGCAGAGACCACCCAGCAGCACAGACGCAGATTTGTGCTACTGGCGGATGAATTTACTGAGCTGGGAGATGCTGCTTCTGTTCCTGGTCCAGCAGAACGGAGGGCTCTTTCCCACACAAGGGAGTTATTCTCGGGGACGGCACTGCAGTGAAACATCTGCCGGTCCCTGCGTGCAGACAGAATGCTCGCCCCAGCCCTCAGCCAGACCGGCAAAATGCACTGCGTTGCTGGACAGAAAAAACAGAGACGTCTCCCAGCAAGAGGGGTGCAGAGCCAGAACGGCTGGTGAGGGAGGCATGGCCACGACCCGTGCCGACCACAGAGTTGAGTCTCCTCAGTCACAGATGCCCCACAGGGTTTCAGGCGAGACATTTGTTTTCTGTGGCTTGTTCTTCCCCTCTCACCCCCCCAAATCTGTTCTGTGCCAAATGCTAATTCCTGGGGTCATGCACCATGTCTTTATTAATCACACATGCAGAGCAACTGGCCTTCCAATCGTCCCGACGTGCAAGTCACAAGGCAACCTTCACAGCACCCAACAGTCGACTTAACAGTCCCACTCCCGGTACCTCGGTACCCATGAGAGCTGCCCATCATCTGGGTAACTTCCTTTTCCAAAACCCTAACATGCAATTGTCACTTTTACTGTCTTAACTTAGAGTGACACAGGCAGAAGCCAGCCTTCGGGGATGCGATGAGGTCTCCAACACTATTTTTAAAATCAGCAGTCAGAATATTTCCATCCAGGCTGCACATTTAATGAGGTCATGATGAGGGAGAGGGGATGCTCGTAGGAGGGTGACAGCCCCAGCGGTCTGTCTCTGCTGCAGTGCCAAGAGTTAGTTACTGCGCTGGGGACCACCCTCAGGAACGAGGTGCCATGCATTAGCTCATCTCCAACCAACCCAATGTGCAAAGCACTTCAATGTGCCTCGGCAGCCAAAGTGCACGCTAGGAGACTGGCCGAGCCTATGCGGGCCAGACAAACAATGTGAAAGCCACCGCTGTGTCCAGCCTACGAGCTTTCCAGGCAAACAAAGGAAAAAAAACAAACCCCAAAATGGAAAATAAGAGTCATTGTTCCTTGTTTTAGCTGCGCTAAGGCAGCCCCCGGGACTGCTCCAGCACACCCATGGTGGCAGGGACCCTCGTCTCGCTACGGCAAGGCCCCAGAGCCAGCAGCCATCCCACGCGGGCTGGAGCCACTGCAGCCGCCCTGGGCAGCTCCTTCTGCGGGGCAGCACGTCCGTCCCCTTCCCACCAGCAACACAGCGCACGTCTGCCAGCCCTCTCGCCACGGAGAGGACATTCCCCTGTGGCTCTGCTGACGCCCCAGGCAGGGCAAGCGCTGCCAGGCGTGCGGCGCAGCACGAGCAGCGGCCTCGCCTGCACACGCATCCCACTGCCAGGCTGCCGAATCCCTGTGCTGGGGTAAAGCCCCCGGCATGCTACCCCATGGTGGGAGGACCCCAATGGCCTGGCAAGCGGGCACCCAGTGCTTGCTCCAGTGCCAGGCAGCTCCACGTGCAGGGAGCATCCTCCAGCCCTGCCTCCTGCAGCCCCATTGCAGCACGGACGTGCCTGAGACTATCCCATGCTGAGGGGAAGGGAAATGCTCCTCTCCTATGGGATACCCCATCACGCCAAGGTCAGGAACACAAGTACCAGGGGCCTGACCAGCTCCCGCACAGCTCTGTGCCCCAGGAAAACTGCTGCTTCATGGAGCCACAGCCATCCCAAAACTGCCTGCCCTCCCGAGGCATCATGGCCAACGTCCTCCAGCCCACAGCGCTGCCCAGCACCTCACCTTCCCCTTCCCACACGATCCCAGGCTGAAGGAGCCAACAAGAAGCCCAGCCATGATTCGGTTCCTCCCGCCTCAGGCGGTCCCCACTGCGGCGGTCCAGCGGCAGCCATGCCGGCACGTGCCGGGCCAGACTGCACCCCGCAGCACCCCGCCACGGCTCGCAGTATCGGGCACAGTCACCCGTCTCCTAACCTGCCGCAGTTCAGCTGGGACCCATCTTCTGCAGTTGACAACTCTACTCCAAGCACAAGCTTAGCCTGCTTCCAGCTCGCTTTTTCCCTGCTGACCATTTTCTAATGCTTGGCTTTAGAGCCAGCTTACTCCAGGGGCAGGAGAAGGAATGTGTAATGCTATATTAATCTGCAACTCCCCTGATGCATCCTGTGGGCCTGCAGGCTTTACCGCCTCGTGCTTAAGGAGAAAGGAATTCAGCAGGTCAGCTCTTTGAGAGGCAGAAACAAATTCCAATTTCGAGGTGTTAATGGGGAAAAATACTGAAAGGGCTCGTTCTTACTAGTGCCCAAAGAAAAGGGGGGACACTGCTGGGTTCTGACCCTCTTTGAATCAACAGGAAACACACCCCAGTGCCCGAGACCTAAGGGGCTCCAGGAGCTGGTGCTAGCCAAAAATGCACAGAAACTGCGGACAGGGTCTCCCGTGGCAGAGCCCCAGGCAGAGGGAAGGATCCGGGATGTTCGGGGGCAAGGGCTGAACCACAGCAGCACAAGCGTGCTCACCAAGAGGGACCCCTCGTCTGCACGAGGTGGCAGTGCCAGCAGCCGATGGACAAAGCGCCGTGCACCTCGCCGGGTCTGGCCCCTGCCGTCACTGGAGACCACTCGTGGATCTTCTCCAGAGCGCGGGAACAGGAGCGCCAGCACTGGAGACCTCGCCGCGTTGGTTTACGTTACGGCAGTGGTCACAATTAACTTTAAGTTTGCTCTGTTCACTCTAAGCTGTTTGGGGCAAGAGCATCCCAGCACACGGCATAAGCGGCACGCGGATCTTCACCAACCAAAGGTTATTCGTAGAAGAACACACGCCAGATCCCTCTGCCACAAACCAGTGTTAACGCCATGAAAGCTGGTGCACCTAAGGGCAGCAGGTCCAGCCCAGCAGATTACTGAGGAGCCTGGCCTTCTCACCTTGAAGAAGCGTTTTCTAGCAAGATTGCTCATCCCCTCACAGGAAAGTGCCCCAGCCAGTGCAATGGGCACAGGGAGCTCGGCCTGACACCTCTGGAGCTGCTGCGGCTCAGATACAGCACATGCAAGGGTTTCCTCTTGAAACACTTTCAAGCAGCTGGGGGATGTGAAGATGGCTGCTTATACTTTTCCACTGAATGCTGAAGAGAGTTCACATTTGCACAACAATTTTAAAGACTTACTTTCCATAAACATCCTTGCAAACAAATTGCTCATTTAAAAGCGCTTGGGACATAAGTTTTGCAAAGCCATTTAGCAGACAGTGGTTTATCTGAGTGGCTGTAATACTTCCTTGCAATACTCACCCAGCTCCGATTTACAGTTCGCTCAAAGAACAAGTTCATAAACCCTAAAGTTTGTGCAGAATGAGGCCTCTCTGCACCCCAAACAGGATCACCAATAGGTGCACAAAGGACTCAAACCTGAGCTGCTGTAATTCCTTGCAATAAAGTCAATTTAGCGATGCCTGTGAACAACAGCAAGGTGCCCAAATACTGTTCTGATGGGCACGTTAGCAGCACCAAAAGAAAGCAGTAACATCCCACCCCAATACTGCTCTCAAGACAGGTCTGAAAGGTGATCAGAAAGTTAGTTGTTAAACTACACAAGGGAAAACTTAGCAGATGCTGCTCATCTAGAAGACTGTTCCCAGGTCTTGGGTCATTAATGTCTCTAAAATGAATGACCTGCAAACAGCTCAAACTCTGTTTCGGACCTTGGAAGGGGCAGCTCTACAGCAAGCAGCTCAGACCCAGCTGCCCCAGGAGCATTCTTGGCTGCAAGTCCCTGGGGAATAAAAGCGACCTTTGTACCCGCAACACAGGATGCAACTGCGGTCTTGACCAAGGGTCTAGGTTCACACAGGACAGATGACTTTAGAGCCTTCCTGGAAAACAAAGAGCTTCCTCCAGCAATCACATCAGTAAGCTCATGCCACAGCGAGGAAGCCAGAGTGACTGCACTGCCGTCGGTGCTGCCTAGGGAGAGGCTGGGTGCCTGGGAGCAAGAGCAACCAAACCTCACCCCCCGGCACGGGCACACACTTCACACCCCACCTGCCTCTGGATGCCACTGCCGAGACACAACAGAGGTTCCCTGTACAGCGCCGGCGGGTGTCAAGCTCAGGTGTCCCTCCCTGCCGACCCCCTGCAGCAACTGTCCCATCCTGCTCAAGCCATCGCTCTCCGCTGCCCTCCATGTGCCCCCACGCTGGCGTCTGGGAACACCCCCAGAGTGTCACCCCTCTGCTGCAGGATGCACTCCCTTCCTCCCTGTAACTGAAGGGCTCCCTGAAGCAGGAGTCCCGCTGGGATGAGCGGGAGAAAACACTGCACAGTCCCCGGCAGGCTGGGCGGGGGCTCCCAGTCAAGCACAACATAAAGCCTTTGTCTGTAAAGGTAACTGCACACCAGCGGCCACTGTACAGGGCGACCTTCCCTCCAGATGAGCTCCGGACACAGCACAGAAGCCACGGCTCAGCCCCATGCACAGCTCCCCTGTCCCCAAGTTCCTCCCGAGTGCCTGCACTATCCCACTGTGTAATCAGGAGCACCCATCCCTTTCAATGAAGCTCCGTACACAGGAAAGCGTTGCAGTCTTCTACAGCCCTCTGCCTTCTCCCTCTACAAATATCCCTCCTGCCAGCCTTTCAAAGTACTCTGATGCAGAATACTGAAGCAACACCAGGATACTTATTGATTTCAAAAGTTCTCAGCAACAAGCTGGACTTATTGTAACTCGCACAAACAAGCCAGTGTGGCACCAGACAGACCTCTCGCACGTAATGGAAACAAACAAGAACCACGTCCGCTTTGCCCAGTTGTTTCTTGATAAGTCTCTTGCCCCCTTGCCAGCACACAGCTCACCTGAGAGGGCAGGGCTAGATTTCCACTGCACGCTCAGCCACCGGCTGCTCAGCCTCTCGCCCCAGGACTGCTTGGGAAACAGGGTACCCCACCAGGATTACCGTCACTGTTTACTCCAGTCAGGCAGCCCTTTCTGCTGTGGGGGACTACGCGTCCTATTGCTGCCAAGAACAGCCCTGCCGGAGTCGGGCTTGGGAGAGAAACTGCTGCCAGGGTGGTGCAGCACCTGGAGGATGGAGGGTCGGAGCCCTGGTCCATCAGAGGCTGAAGCCCAGCCCTGGTGCCAGTGCGGGGATCGGAGCAGTCACGCACCCGCCATGCCCCAACACCGTCTGCCCCCAGGCTCGGCTTCAGGACAGAGGCGAGGAGCTGGCAGGGCGTCCTGCCTTCCTCAGGACAGGAGTACTTGCAGAGCGCTCGGAGGCTGGAGGAGGACTGCTGCCAAGAAGCAAAGTTCAGGTGAGCCTCCTCCTGCTGCAAGACCCTCTTCGGTGCCACACGGCCCCTCCTGGGCTAACACCTGCCCCATCAGCTCGGACAAAAGCTCCAGGAGCAGGGCTGCAGCCCCGCTCACGCCTTACCTTTGGGCCTGGAGACCTCGGTGGCGTTGGGAGCCGTCATGGCGATGCAGACGTCGTCCTGGGGAAACTGGTCGCACTTGAGCATCTCGGGCCAGAAGAAACCAAAGAACTGCATGACGGGCTCGCAGGAGTCGCGCACGGCCTCGCAGAGCCAGCGGCACGGGTAGACCGGCCGGTCCAGGCAGACGGGGGCAAAAAGGGAGCAGAGGAAGACCTGGGTGCCCATGTGGCAGTTCTTGTTGAGCAGCGGCACCCAGCTGCTCGCCTGGTGCTTCACCTCGGCCATGGTCTCGTGGTCCAGCAGGTTGGGCAGCACCATCTTGTCGTAGCCCACGCTGTGGCAGAGCCGCAGGTCGGCGGGGATGGCCACGCACTGGTGGGGCTTGGCGTAGAAGCGCCCACCCGGGTAAGGGCCCAGGTCGGACTGGTAGCTCACGTAGTCGTACTCGCTGGCCCCGCCGCACGCCAACAGCCCGGCGGCCAGCGACACCAGCGCCCGCAGCCCGGCCCCGCGG
>NW_010972598.1:10175728-10181764 GCF_000737465.1 Haliaeetus leucocephalus | reverse complement strand
CCCGCGGCCGCTTCCCTCGAGGAAGGGTCGAGCCGTGCGGGGTCGTGCCAGGGAGCCCATCGCCCGCCTGGCACACCGGGCACCGGGGCCAGGGCAGCTCTGGGAGGCCCAAGCGTCCCTGAGCGGTTTTTCCAAGGTTGCAGATGTCTCTGAGAACCTGGACTGGACCGTGCAGCCCTCATTTCCCCGTGGACAAATTCCAACAAAAACTAAGGTATTTGCAAAAAAAAAAAAAAAAAACAACACAACCAGGAGAGAGAAAGAGTCGGTCTGTTTCTTAAAGAGGTATCGCGCCTGGGAAACCTGGCTCCAGTCCTGCCAGGGAAGCAGAAGCTGTGCAACAGCAGCATCCACTGTTCCCCCCGCACCAGTGCCAGCCCCTCACCAAGCACCCTTTGCAAGAAAAGGGCATATGTCAAGCAGACCAGCAGCGTGTCAAGCCCGACAGCTTGCAGCCACAGCCACGCATCCTGCACGGAGACGAGCGGCAGACTCTTGGCACGGCACGGCTCGGCTGAGGAGACAGGACGGGAACACAGGCCAGCCCTGTTCACCACGGCGGGCAGGCACAGGCTGCTGCGCTCCCGAGGGCCTGCAAAGACTTGCTGCCCTCCGAAGCCGGGAGCTGGACGCGTTGAGGATGGCGGCTGTGAACCTACCCGGGGTGCCAGCGCAGGCGTGCAGGCTCTGCGGCTGCTCCGTGGGCAGAGCAGGGTGCCCCTCGGCACAAGCCAGGCAGAAGGGGCTGTCTCAGCCTCCACGCGCACAAGATCTGGCCGTCGAGCACCCACGCATCCACGTCCGAGGGAGCTCTCCTGAGCTCCCTCCTTCGGACCCGTACAAAGCGGTTACTGCAGCTGCCTTTTGCTTCAACAGCTTGTGCTGTTTAATACAGGAACTACACCTCATTGAGAGGTAAATGGAAGAGGCTCTGCAGCCTGGAAGCGTGAAGGAGCCACTTTCACCTGAGGGCCAACAGAAGAGAGAAGCCAGTTAGCACCGCTAATGAAGTGGAGAATTCAGCAGTAAACAAGAGAAATCTTCGCCATAAGGTGCCAGTAGCTGAATGAAAGAGGCAATTGGATGGAGCAGGCCCTCTCCTGCTGCTTGGGCTCGGGAAACAGTAGGAAAGCCCTGATCACTGTTTGCACCAAGAAACAGCTGCAAAATGGACTTCTCATCCCTTGGGAAATTCTGACAGCCTAGAATTTGCTTTTACCAAACTCAGTTTAGAAACACTGAAACATCTCGTTTTGAGAATGTAGAAAATACTGCAGTGTCCCAGTAGTGTGGTATAATGTGGTACGCAGAACAGGGCGCTGATCTGCTCAAGAATCTCTCAAGAACCTTTATTTGCACCCAAGTGTTACATCCTCAGGTATGAGTCTCTCGTCTGGAACGTGACCCCTGCTCATCTGGAGCACTCAGAACCAAAATGTGCAAGTAACTCTCCATTTTTGATTGCAAGATCATAAGAAAGTCCCTGCGCCTCTCCATTTTCAGAGCGGCAGTGGGCGTGTTTTACTTGGCAGTGCTATAATCCTTCTAGTCCAGGCTGAGTAGTGTGGCAGAAACATCGTAGGTAGGCAGGCACGAAGAGGACTTACTTAAGAAGTTCTTGGGGAGCTCTCCAAAGGCAACAGCAGTAACACTGCGGTAAAACTGCAGTCAGGATTCTGGTTATCCCCAGCTCAGCAAATACCACATGGAGCAAGGTGAATGTCCTGTCATGGTCACTCCAGAGATGTGTGCCACCACGTACGTGGAGCATCCTGCCCTGATTACTGGGCTGGCTGCAACCCTGACACACCGTACAGTTAGTCGCTGAGCTCAAAGGGCTGCCCGCCACGGTTCAGCACTCTTGATCCAAGCGGGAAAGCTACAAGACGGCATGCCTTGGCTGCTAAATCCATCCACACTCAAAGCCTGGACAGTTCTTGAACTCAGCCCAGGGAAGATCATTGCTGGCTCCTTTTTCTCTGCTGTATCTGATACCCACATTCACAGCAGCAGTGCCTGTATGGGAATCCAAGAGTGAATTGTAAACTGAAATACGATTGCCCAGAAGATCATTTTTCCTTAAAAAAAAAAGAGAAGGAAAAAAAAAAAAGAAAATAGCCAACAGCTCTGGTCTAGACCACTAAATTGCTTAATATACAGTGTAAGACCTCTTAAATAGCAGCTGCCCAAGAAGGGCTGCTCTTCCAACAAACCCCTTCCAAATTGGGCATTAACTTTTCTGAGTGAAGCCTGTGCAGCCATTTCCGTTCATAATTATGTAGCCCACTGCTTCTTAAATCTCTGCATAGTCTCTAATGTCATCATTTAACTTTGCTTTATAGCCATTTATTGCTGCCTCTCCCACAGGGGCTAACATATTCTTATTGAATAATGAGATGCTTTGCAACATGCACAATTTCGGCTATCCCCAGTCCTCTCCTACCCTTTCAAAAGCCCAGCCCAATTAACCGTGCTTATTTCTGGCTCCATTGTTCGTCCCCACAGCCTGCGGGACCACGGGCTCTGCCCCCCACCGCCACTCCCTCTGCTCGCTGCGGCTGCTCTCTTCCACATCCACCCACGGCGGGCACTCGGCATCGAAGGGACGGCTCGAGGCGGACATGTCCCCAAGCCATCGACACCCACCTCGCCTGTCCGCAGCCGTGCCCTCCTGCCCCTTCGTCCGCATTGCCCGCCAGGCAGTGCCACGGGGCCGGCAGGGCACGCTCTGCCCCCGCCACCCAGCGCTGGAATGTGCGTTTCCCTCCACGCCGCCCCGGGGAAACAGGCAGGCGTGGGATAATAGAATATATTAGCCCTGAGCCCATTCAGCCCCAGGCTCTTTACGAACAATGCCTGCTAACTGAGCTGATTTTTGCCAAATGACTGGCTTTCGTGCATGAGCAGCAAAGTGGAGCCCCCAAATAGTCCCACGCAACAATCGGGCAAGCGCTATTGCCCAGGGCCCATTGTTTTACTGCTGCGTTTGAGGGCATGGAGGAGTCATGGCCTTGCCTGCCCTGGCATTTCTTCCCCGGTTTCCCACCGCTGTGCTAGCCCCATCTCAGCCCCAACAGAGGCAGTCGTGATGGGGGCGACGAGACCGGCGATGAGGCATCCGCTGTCCCTGCCCCAAGCGGGGTGACACGAAAACCACCACCAGGGCTCCCGCTACCCCTTGGTGCCCGTGCCCCCACCGAGGAGGGGATGGAAAGTGCCAGTGGCGGCAGCCCACCCCCACGTCCCCGCACGGGGAGCCCACCGTGCCACCCCTGCGGTGGCGCGCGGGAGCAGAACAGCTCCTGGAAACCCCCCAGGGAATATTTGCTTTAGATTAGACACCCCCTCAGCCAGCTGAAGAGCTGATAGCCCCTGCCGGGGTCAGCCTGCTGAGGAGGATGTTAGTTTTGCCGTGTTTGCTTTCTGGTTTTCTCAGCGGATAGCTCCGAGGTTCCAATAACACGGATGCAGCCAGGAGCGTTCCCTCGCCCTGCGACACGGGAATCTGCAGGGGGAAGTTTTGCAGCTGTGGCGACCCGCTCTGCCACCCCCAGCCTGGTGCCCGGCACCACCTCGGCTGCAAAGGATGCTTAAACCGAGAGCCAGCCCGCAGCAGGGCCAGGATCAAGGCATGCAACAATTCCAGCCGATGTGTCCTGTTAGGGTGAAATTAGCACCATTAAACGCTATAACTAAACACAATCAACAAAGGGTTTACTAGCTGAGATAACATATAAAGAACTACAACAGCTAATGCCTTCAGCACTGCTGAAACTCTGACCGTCTGCCCCTAGTCCCAGGAGGGAACTGATGGCAAATATTTACAGGGGCTTATAAATATTTATCCTGTAATAACTTGCTGCATTACAGCACATTCTTCCTTATGAGGCTCCGCTTTGCCCTGGACCAGGTGCAGGCTGCTGAGAGGGTCTGCAGCATATATAAAGTTTGTCTGAATAACACACAGCGAGCGCTGGCGTTCAATAAAGTAGCCAGCAGCTGAGCTGCTTGCGTGAAATGCTCTGCAAGTCATTTCTTACCCAACAAAAGAAAAATGTGGCTGGGGAGCACAGGTGTGCAGGCACCTCGGTGTGGGTGCAAACCCCTTCTGTGTTGCCAGAGTAACCTGGGGAAGTGCTGCAAGTCACCGGGGAGCTATAAATCACACCACCGGGCCGATGTGATGGGGGCCTCAGCCCAGGAGCGGCCCCGCGGTGACTGAGCACACAGGGAACCTTGGCTGCTTTGGTGAGGACCCCAAAGGAAGGGAGCTGGAGACCGGCCCGCCACAAGGAAACGTCTCCTCAACACTTCTCGCTCTGTGGCAGTCCTCTCTCCAAGGAACCAACCTACCGCACCCCAAAATCACCGGAGATCACTGAGATCTGCTCTGCACACGGCAGTTGGGCAGCAGCTCCCCGCAATGCTGCACACGGAGGGCTCCTCTCCAGTGGCTGAATCCTGCAACATCAGCAGGAATCGCAGAGGGACCAGCCCATCACGGCTTTTCCTTTGGTCCTGCAGACCTGGCAGACCAAACCCCAAGGGGACCACAGGCTCCTTAACAGGGACCCCCATCAGTCACCGTGTGAGTATATGAATT
The DNA here is from genome assembly GCF_000737465.1 of Haliaeetus leucocephalus. Lineage (NCBI taxonomy): Eukaryota > Metazoa > Chordata > Aves > Accipitriformes > Accipitridae > Haliaeetus > Haliaeetus leucocephalus. The sequence goes on along the minus strand of NW_010972598.1, from coordinate 10,177,161 downwards.
ATCGGGAGGGGTCCTGAGAGCTCACTGCATCTCTCAGCCTCGAAGGAAAGCCAGGCTGTTGGCTGGGGTTTCTGGGAGTTCTTCTTTGGACCCACCATAGGAAAAACTAGAAAATAAATGGGTTCGTAATTTTTCCCTGACTGTCCCCAAGTCTCTGCTTCTTACCAGCCCTCCTCTGTGCTGCGTACCGAAGTGCAGATGGCTCTGGTGCAGGTGTCCAGAGCGCAAGCCTGGAGCCGGCGATGCAGCAGCACCCCAGGAGTGCCAGCCGCCCATGCCAGGCGCTGCCCGTGCGGCACCACGCGACCAGCTGTGCGCAGCATCCCTTCCCCAACCTGCAGGGACGATTTCTAGCCCTGCCACGAGCACTGCACTCTCTTCATTTGCTGCCTGGTGCAAACTTGACTTGCCCAGCAGTGAAGAGAGCCTGGAACCAGCATTTTGTCGTGGTGTTGTTTCATTTGTCTGGAGGCCAGAAATTTATCTTCCCGCTAATATCTGTCCACTTATTTATTTATCTTTCTCATGCTTAATGATTTGCAAGAGCGTAAGCAGCCTGTGGTTTGGAAACCATGCGACAATCTCCGAGCAGCACCAGAGATGGAGTTCTGAACTACTTTCTAACACGGATAAATAAACAGCGTGGAAAGGCTCCATTGTGTATATTCTAGGTTGCTATTTTCTTAACCCTGTCTCATTAAGATGGATGGAGTTTCTGCTTATTAGTAATTTGGCAAGTTCCTCTTTGTGTACACTCTGCACTTCTCACTAATGACGCTTTGCTTCAGTGATTAACAAAAGAGACTTCCAACATAGTCAGTGAAAACACAGCCACGCACTTGGGGCACTGGGACGGAAACCCAATGTTCTGGAGATGCCATTTGTGGAAGACAAGAAACTGCAGGGAACCCAGAGAAGGAAAAGCTGCTGGTCATAAAACCTTTCCTGACATTCAAATAATTTTGACCTAAGGACATTGGTTCTTTGATTTACATCCACAATTGCAGAGCTGACAGAGCCTATAACAAAGTGATTCAGAGCCCTTACACTGCTGTTCCTAAAACACGTCCGATGGAGATGAAGCTGGCACTGCTACTGCCTGGATTTACAGCTGGCCATTAAAGTATGTTTACAAGCCTTTAGTACAGTGTACACATCTGGTAAATCATTGATTGAACAAATAGCTCCTGGAGTCATGCTCCCTCTGTCAACTTTTTCCACTGCTATGTTACCCAGCACAGAATCATCTGCTCCAGACCCTGTTTTCTCCAGCATCTGCCAGCACGCAGGCAGGCGTGTGTGCACGTGCCCGAGCAAGCAGCCGTGCACATACCTAGATTTGCACGTGTAGCCTGCATTGTCACTGGGTTCTAGATGCCATTGGACAAACACCTAACCCCCCCCCCCCCCCGACAAGTGCATTAAATCCTGGT